>NC_090934.1:883881675-884184706 GCF_040938575.1 Ambystoma mexicanum | reverse complement strand
AAATGACAGTTAGCAGCAGTTGAAGGAAAGAAAATAAAAATGGACCCAGGGACAAAGGGACTGCCATTTGTCCCCAAAGACTATTTCGGGAATACACTTTAAAGACTTCCATCTCTGCAGCAAAACTTTGAAAAATTGTAAAATGTTTGCAGTGTAAAAGTGTTTTATGTGTGCTTTCTTTTGAGACATGTTAGAATTCACTGACACCTTGGGGACAGAAAGGGCAAAGTATTGAGGATAAATAGAAAAGTATTCATGTTGCAAACATACATTTGTGTACTTACATCCCTTGGGCTAGTTCGCATCTGTGTATAAAGGTGTGGAATTTTAGGTCAGATCTTTAATGTTCAAAATCACCTATATGCATCAGAGGTGCGAAACAAGGTCCCACAGACTGGAGGATTGGACAGATATGTGCTGCACAAAATATGTAACCTGTGTATATAATTTGCTAAGAGATTGCAATTGTATAAACGTATGTTTTTGGCAAAATCAGATTTAAAGTAATTGTGGGAGTTTTTGCACATTGTAAAACCACCTCATAAACCGGACATCATTCCCTTGGAAATCCAAACAGTTGAAAGCAAGGCAGAGACTAGTACCGCTGTCCAATCCAAGTAGTTTAGGGGCATGCTTAGTTAACTCTGCCCAGCCTACACTTTGATGATATCATTATGCATTATAAATAAGGGTCCCCGACAAGACTCTAGACACTCTTCCTGATTTCCTGCGCTGCGTGCCTGTTCGGGCCATCTTCCAGATCCAGACTCCAACTACAAGGCCAAGCATTGCTGATCCTACTCCAGTGCCCACTGCAAAACCCAAGCAGTGCTGATCCCATTCCCAGCAAGGCCTCACATCTAAAATTCCACTAAATCTCCCATTAACAAGGGGAAAGCTGTGGTACCTTTTGCATCCTGATCCAACCTGGCTTGCTGCCTCTAATTGCATGCTGCTGCCATGTAGTATCCAGTGACCAGAATTGCCCGTCCAGTCCTTGCCAGCCAGTGACCAGAACCGCACAGCTGTTTGCCAGGTGCCCTGTCGTGTAGTGACCAGACCCGGTTGACTGTCCGAAAAGCCCAAAACTAAAAAGTGGATTGTGAGTATTTCATCACCCCATAGAAATCCCTAGTATACCTTGTCTTGCATTGACCTCATCCCACTCTATGTCAGCCTCTCCTTATCCTGATAACTTGTCCAACCTTCAGAATTCTCTGTGCACTTGTCATTAATCTCCAAGCATCAGCGCTACTTTTCCTCTTCATTTCTGTCTTGCATAGATAATGTCATTAGCAATATTTTGATTAAAGTAATTTTCCTTAAAGAAAAGGGGTACACTGCGTGAAGGGTTACAACTTAAGAGAATTCACGGGTGGTGTTCCTCTTTTCTTAGTCCTTAATTCTAGTTTAAAGTAAAACTGTTCTTTTCACAAACTGATTTCTTTCCCAATTTCACCCTTCATTTTACTCAAAGCGTGCCTCCTTCAATATTGCACAACTTTTTCAATTTACCAGCTAGAGACTTACTTTCAATTCCAATTTGCACCTGTGATATATATCAATCCCCAAAATGAAAACCGCACTCCAAATCAGTGTATTTCACCAGTTTTTATCAAAAACTGGTTTGGGTAATTTTAGGCGGGAATTGCAAAAGTGCAAATTTCAAACGTGTTATTTGACTGCAATCTGTTTTTAAAACTTTCCACTCATTTCTGAACTGTATGCTTTTGGTAATCCATTCTTTGTGATTGTTAGTATCTTTGCATTGTTGCTTTAGTAAGGAATCGTATTTTCTTCAAGGTTTTTAACACACATTCATTACCGATTTAACCATTTCCAAGTGTCATTTCACCAAATTGCAAAGGGTTTAAAATCAGTTTTCTCTCTTATTTGGTGAGGGAAGGTCAGATTTAGATTCCGTTTTCAGTTTCTTATCCCGGAGTACCTGCTGCTTCTTTGCATCCGATCAGAATTGATTATTGGTGGGTTGAGGGAACATTGCTGGGGGAAATTCTAACTTGGGTGCTATCTGTCCTAAATCAAAAAGTGCTCCAATTCTGCTGTGCTGTGTATCTGCTCCACTAAAAAGTCAAACCCATTGCATTGCTCACATTCTGATTGTAAATATCAGCCCATTGGTGATTGCTGCCCCATATTAAAAACTGTGATTTCTTTTGTAAATATTCCATTTAACCAACCAGCCTGGTTCATGGTCCATTGTGACCCGGGGTATTTAAAAAGGGTGTGTGATATGAGTGGTGTATCATCCCAAAATTGAACCCACATTAATAAGGAGAAAAGCACCTCAGTTAGGCGCTACATACTAGGCAGAGACCAAGGTGTGCGTGTCACCGGAATGAAATCCTTAACAGATTTGAATTATTGGAAGGAGGGCCCTTTCATAATTTAAGAGATACAGACTTAAAGGAGAAGAACAGGCAGCAGGGAAAAGGTTCAAATAAAAACGGACAGTTCGATTCCTAAAACAACCAATGGCTGAGAGGGTTAAAAAAGACAAACCAGGTTAACTACGAGTGGCCCCAGATCAGTTTACAAGAGATCCTGCTGATGGATACCCAGCTCATTGAAGGTTTTGAAGTGATGGTCATAAAAATAAAAACTGCATGTTACGAGGGGCCGCCTCTATGGGTGTATCCCGACAGCAATTAAACGTAACCAGATTGTTACATGCTTGTAACTCTTCTGGAGTGGAAAAGGCACGACTCTGGATTATCTCTGAAGTGGTTGCAGGTGAATGTGTACCTTAACCCGGAAAGTATCCCCACCCCCCTGGTTTTTCTTCGCACTCTTCTTTTCAGATGCGCCAGAGATCCTGGGGACCACACCGGTGGCGACAGTGCGCGGTACAAATACCTTTAACATTAGCAAATACTGAGGACCTTCTGGCTTGGCTCGCTTTCACCCGTTGGGTGAAATCCCAGAGAAAGGTGTGTCCGTAATTATTCTGGGTGATATAAAAGCCAAATGTTTGGAAGATCGCCAGTATATACATCCCGATAGGGAAAATACATCTAGGGCAATCCTTGATCGGGGTTTCCTGGTGACTCAGGAACTCAAGGCCTGGGATCTGGTATTGGTAAAAGGCCATTTTAGAGGAGACCTTCTCCACCGCCGCCCCCCAGAACCCCCTGCCCGAGCTTTACATGGCACATTAATCTCTGGAGATCAATGCTAGGCTGTGTTTTTAAATCTGCTGACTAGCTGCAGCGGGGGTGGGCAATAAGGCAGACTGAGCTTAAGTGATAATAATAATAATTTAGCATTTATATAACGCTACAAACCCTCAGGTATCGGAGTGTTGCTTATTACCACCCACGGTGTGTGGTGCTAATTTATCGACCTCAGAAGGATGAAAGGCTGAGTTTGGCCCTGCCGGGATTCAAACCTGCATCATCAGGCTCTGCACAGATAGCACAGCGAGTTGAGTGCCCGCTTTGACATTGGACAGGACCATAGTATGTTGATCTGTAAATTGCCATGTTTAAGACAAGTAACTGCTCAGGATTCCCCCTTGAATGTTGAGACCAATCCAAAAAGAAATAATGCAGTGAAGTGCTCTAAAAGAATTTTTTTTAAAAAAATTAAAAATAATAAAATAAGTAGCGCCACCCTTCAACCACCAGATAGGTGACCTTTTGGAGACCAAGGACAGAGGTGCAGGTTCCCCCTCAGGGTTTTGTGTGGTGTATACGTCGAGTATTGGGAGATTTACTGCCTGCCAGTCTTCTTGCCAACAGGTCCAAACTGACAGGGTACAATCATCCCTTTGACACTGAAATTAGCTTGTGAAAAAAAAAAAAAAGAAAAAAAACCTGCATGCAGGTATTAAAATGCTGTATGAAGGTACCGAGGGTTGCATTAAAAGTGAAATTGCAGCCATGAAAAATAAATAATAAGAACTGGCTCTGAAGCCATAAGTTCTTGATGGCAATAAATGATGCGATAAATGATGCCGAAAAAATGCTGGGGTGCAAATTGAGTAACGGCAACCTGTTCTAGCAATTAATGAAAACCAAATGGTCTGAACAACTCTTCCAAATTCAGACTATTACAGATCAAACATTCACTGAACTATACGTATCCATGAAAGTGCTATACCTGTCAAAACTGGTTGGGCTCTTTTTCTTGGGACCAGGACAACATAGTTCTTTTAATTAGGAACAGTAAGAAAATCTTATGTTCTAGGACCTGACGGCCTAACTAACTTAACATTAAAATCCGAGATCCCTCTGTGGGTGCATCTTATGTCCCGATTATTTAAAAACATTCCCCTACTGGATGAGTTTCGCAGTCTTGGGAGGATGCTCCAATAGTACAGATTTTTAAAGGGAGGCAACAGATCTTCTCCATTGTAGTATAGTCCTATCTCGCTCTTGGATGCCTCAAAAACTCTTTGCTAGATGAATACGACGTCATATGAGTCAAATTGCCTGGATTTTTTAATCAGGCTTGCTTTAAGAAGGGGGTGGGAACTGTGTTAAACAGCATTGTATTATCCTTACTGGTAAAGTAGGCAAAAGATCAAGGGAGGCCAGTTTATCTGGCCTGCCAGGATATAAGCAAAGCTTTTGACTAGGTTGATTGTGCAGTTCTGTGGAAAAAACTTGGATGTCAACAGCTATCCCCTCCCCTTGATCAGTATGTTGGAAGCATTACATAGGGGAGGGAACTAAAATAAATGTCAGACTAGACTCGAAGGTCTCCTGTACAAGGTGGATAGACACCAACCGGGGGTTACAACAGGGGTGTATCCCCGCGCCATTCTTATTTCTATATAAAAGATATGGCCGACTGTTGGATCGTACGAGGACAAATCCCCCGCTAGTGGGCGTCACAAAGTGCAGTTTGTGCAATGTTTGTCTCAATTATGCAAACGACATGGTCATCTGTGACAGGACTCCAATAGGCCTTGAGAGTCCTGTTGTATTCATGTTTTTTAGACAAGTTGGATCTATCCATTAATACTAGCACATTCAAAATCACCGTATTGAATACCTCAAAATCCAAGTGGAAAGAAATCAGGTGGTTCTTGAATGGCCAATATCTGGAAACAGTTCAACAATAAAAATACTTGTGGAATTTTCTCCATGCAAGTAGGGGGAAATTGTGCGCTGCATAGAGCTATGGAGGTCAAATTCATGGCTGTTGCAGGCGAGTTGTCTCAATTTGATTTTTAGTTTGGCAATCAACCAAAAACTCTGCCAAGGTTGATATTTTGGCGCCAAGAGTTTTGATGTAATCATCCCCTGGCAAAAGCTAGAGGCTAAAATGTGGAGGAGGGTTTTGAGCCTACCAAATTCAATACCATACGTGGATAGGAATTTGGGTTATTACAAACCCACATCGATTTTTTTGTTGTAACAACTGTATGCCAACATTTCCGGTCTCCCTTCTGACTCTTTATGTATACTTAACCATACAAGAGCCTTTACCCAACATTATGTTGATCGATAACTGAGTTATGGCATGGAATGATCTTCTGTGGAGAATAGAATCATCATGCGAGGAGCTCTGCAGTAATCCCAACAAGGTCAAATTTAAATTGTACAGGTTTGCGTGGATTATGATGCAGTCAGCAGTGCTGGGATATCGGTTTTAATTATCTTGATTGGTCGATAAAAAACTTCAATGTTGTGGCCTCATACCCAAGTAAACAGCCGTCGAAAGAGTTTGATCCTAAGTGTTGAGGCTCAAATTTAATTTGTTACCTACAATAGAGTTGCTGGAAATCATGAAGAATATTGAGAAGGGTGCGAGAAGCTGCCGCTACTGTTTAGGGTAAGAGAAATTGCTTTAACATCTATACATGAAGTGTCCAGCTTTGAATTTGATTCAGAACGATAACATTGCTCCTTTTATTAATATTTGGGATGAGAACTTGTGGATCAGAATTTTAAATACTAATGAGATTTCTTTTACTTTGTTTGCCATTTTGAATGTGATTTTAGTTATTTAATTTGTATTGAAGTCTGCACAACGAATTGTATTCATTTGTATGGTGTAGGTCCATGTATTTTTCCTGATGTGTATTCTGTGAATGTTTAGTTTATGAACTGGAACGCAGAGTAAATAAAAAAAAGAAAGAAAGTGGCCCATCGTTAAACCTCCCCAAGTTTCTTGTGACGACACAACCCACACCAGGGGCCATGTTGGGTGACAGTCGGAGCAACCATGGCCATGCACAAGACCAGATTTTGGATGTAGGCGGGTTCGCCATCAACGGTTCACCCCTTCGGAAGGATTTTTGGTGAATTAACTTACGTGAGGCAGCTCATTGACTTCCCCCCAAAACATCTATGGTATTCACATATTATATAACACACACACACACACACACACACACACACGAGTTCTATTATGAATGGAGATAGGGCAAGGACTCTATGAGAAATGTGAGTATTATTCCAGTAAAACATCATGAATCCCTTATTCAGGTGGCCAGGACACGGCCATTCCTGTTGGATCCAGTTCCTGGGAGTGGAGCAGTGGGTGGCGGGGGGTGGTGGGGACTATCACCTGGGTAGAGGAACCCAGGGGAATATCCAATGTGAAACAGTATTATGCCGAAGAAAAGGACGAGGAAGATGAGCTCCCTGAAGTGTTTATAGGTTGTACCAACTCGGCCTCCCTTTCCCCTAAAAGATCTCTTACTTAGATCCAACAACCCCTCTCCTAAGCCCTGTTACATCCAAAAAGCATAACTCCCAGAATCCTTCCAGAATCCTTGTTTTACCGGTCTCCATTTGAATACTTCCCATCCTTCTTCCTCCCATCCCTCTGATGATTATTTTCTGCATTCCCAACCTGATCAGACAAACACTACGATTCCCACAATCCACTTTGTTCATGTCACAACCCGAGTTATTCCCGTTTACTCTGCAAAACCTACCAATCCTGTCCCTCCGATTGTCACTTTCTGAACTCCCAGTCGAAATAGACCGACAATTAAAAATCCCACCATCCCCCCATGTTCTTTTCATCATACCGGTCATTCTCATCCATTTAACAAACCCTCCAATAACTACCCTTACGAGAGCACCCCAAACCCAAATATGAAGGATATGATCCTATGCGACACCTCTTTACCTTCCGACTCTGTAGGATGCTTGGACATTCAAACTTTCCCTGTTTACGACACAAACACAGGACTAATGTTAAGCCGGTGTCCGGACAGAAGGGTCAGGCAAAGTCATGCAATTAACTGGAACCATACACAACTGACGGCCCTTCCTCCCCCACAGGAATAAACGGTGGAGCAAGAAAGCACCAGTACGACCAAGGAGAGTACAGCAGACAGTACGACAAGATGGCCATCACGCAGCAGCTCAAGAGAAGGAGAAAGGCGGGCAGAATCGAGAGGGTGGCAAGGAGAGAAGTGACCTTTCACCTTTTGTTCCCAGGCTCACGGAACGTTTGTATAAGAGAGCCTAAGATCGCGAACAATAGCACAAATGTCAAACGGTAAACGGGCAAGCTTATGCCAATAAGCAGGAGCGAGGAAAGCTCCCGCGTACCAGCCATGACTCTAGAGAAGCCAAAAGCCAGGCAGTTCATCACAGCCGGTGAGTCGAGGGGAGAACCTGTGTTGAGTGAGAAAGTAGGAAGTTTTGGACCAAAGCTGATGAACTTTGAATGAACTGTTAAGAGTGTGAAGGGGAGACCAGTTGCAGAGGGAAAGTGGCAACACGTTGGTGTTAAGTCGACAGACTCTGGTCGAGCCCCATATGAGAGAAACTACAAGTACCAGAAGGCCGTAGGAGGGCCAGTGAAATAGGTCAAAGCGGTCCTACAGATGGTCAAGCAAAAGCCCCATACAATCGAAAGACTGATCTACAAGCAGTGTGAGAAAAAAGGGAAGTGACTCCCACAGTGAAAGTAAACATTGAGAAACCGAGGGAATTGAATCCCGTTCAAGTCAAGCGGGGACCAAGCCAAACTTAGCGAGATCCACGGGTGAGGCTATCACCTGACAGTGACTGATAAAGGAACTGCAATATATTGAGAAGGGTCAGCGTCCAGAAGAGGGAGTCCCAGGGGTATGATATGATATAATATGGCATTTGTAACGCGCCTATACACAAGTGTTTCAAGGCGCGACGAGGCAGGAAGGGGGGGGTTAGACAAGGGGAGACAGACAACGATCCTACTTGGCCAGGTGTCATTCAGATCGCGCAAGTGCATGGGTAGAGGAGAAGGGAAAAGTGCAAGGGGGAAAGGGAGAGAGGAAAGTGCAATACAGGGTTAGTAAAACAAGATAAATAATAAGGGCTAGCTGGTGGACAGTGCAAGGTAAGTGCAGACAAGTGCTTGGAAGGTGGGGGCTGTAGGGATGTAGACAGTCCCGCAGTGCATGAGTTGCCAGGGAGGCAGTGCAGGGGAGAGTTGATGGGCCAAGGACCGAGATTGGTAAGTGGCCCAGTTGCAGATTCAGTGCAGTTTCAGTAATTAGCAAGGGAGAGGGGGAGAGAAAGCAGAAGCAAAGAGGAAGGTTTTGAGGTACTTCCGGAACCGGAGATGGTTCTCCTCAAGTTTCAGGGAGGCAGCAAGGCTGTTCCAGAGGGAGGCCCCTGCTGCGGACAAAGATCTACCCCCAACTCGTTGCTTGGAGAAGCCGCTGACCCTGAGGGAGTTGGAGGCGGATGAGCGAAGAGCTCGAGAAGGCGGATATTTAGGAAGAGAGCTGAAGGTATTTTGGCCCCAGGCCCCAGAAGGCCTTGTGGACAATGCAGAGGGTTTTGAACTTAATCCTCGCAGCCACTGGGAGCCAGTGTAGCGATTTCAGTACTGGAGCGATCCGATCCCTGGGCTTGAGGCCAAGGACAAGTTTCGCAGTCCTGTTCTGGATGAGTTGCAGAGGGCGGAGAGTAGAGGCAGGCAGATTTAGATAGAGGCTGTTGCAGTAGTCCAGCTTTGAGAGAACCAGGGCTCTGGAGACAGCGAGCTTCTGGGGGAAGGAGAGGAAGGGAAGGATACCTCTGAGGAGGTGCAGCTGGTAGTGTGACTTCTTAGAGACTTCAGATATATGAGAGAAGGAGAGTGTGGAGTCAAAGATGACCCTGAGGTTTTTTGCCTTGCAGTTAGGAGCAGGAAGAGGGCCAAGAGAGGCTGGCCAGAGAGCTGCAGGGAAGGAGGGAGTGGGTGTGCCGATGGGTAGAATCTCAGTCTTACTGGCATTAAGGCAGAGGTCATTGGCGGCACACCATTCCTGGATATCGGAAAGACAGTCAGATGAGGGAAGGAGAGGAGGCGGCTGAGGGTAGCCGAAAATGAGCCGGGTATCATACACATAGCACTGAAAGTTGGGGCAGAGAGCAGAGATACAGTGGGCAAGGAGTGCCAGATACTGGTTGAACAGCCAGGGAGAGAGGTTAGATCCCTCAGGGACATCACAGGTAGAGAAAAAGATGTCGGAGAGGAAGGACCCCAGTTGGACCTGGGAGGGTTGATTGGAGAGGAAAGAGGTCAGCCACGCCAGGGCCTGACCAGTGATACCCAGGTTATCACGGAGACGGTTGAGCAGGATGGCATGGTTGACGGTATCAAAGGCAGAAGAGCGAGATCGAGCAAAATGAGAACACACGGAGTGTTAGAGTCAAGGTTCGAGAGCAGGTCCTCACGGATGTTCAGGAGAGCAGTTTCCATGCTTCTGGCAGCTCTGAAGCCAGACTGATGGTCATGAAGACTACCAACAGATTCAGCATGGAGATTAAGTTGGGAGATGGCCAGTTTCTCCAGGAGCTTGCCCAGGAAGGGAGTGATGGAGATTGGGCGATAGTTAGCTGGGCAGGAGGGGTCGGAAGAGGGTTTCCTAAGAAGAGGGTGCACAAGGGAGTGCTTAAGGGAGGAAGGGAAGACTCCAGAGGCGAAGGAATGATTGCAGAAGTCAGCCAGGGCAGAAGCCAGGGAGTCGATGTGGTCCTTGATAGTTTTGGAGGAACAGGGGTGGACCTGTTTTGACGAGACTTTGAACCCATCACCCAGCGAACATTGGGAAAGAACTTTCATTTGGTAAAGGAACTTTTATTTTGTTGTTTGACCGCGTCAGGTTTTCGAAGGCAAAAGACTTTCAAGTAAAATGAGACTTGACATCGAAGGCCCTGATAACTGAAAGCTTGAGGGTTAAAAGCCGAACTGTCATCTTGTGCTAGAAAAACCCAGAGTGTCCCGAGAGCTGCCATTAGAACAGTCGTCTTGTGCTGGAGAAACCAGAGACTGTACTGTGCTTCAAGCTCCCATCTTACCCAGTATCCAAAACATGGGGAAGGGAGCCCCAGGCTACCGCATCCTGACATATTATTTGAGAACACTTCTTTTGTTTCTTGAGAAGTATTCCACAACCCTTTTTATATTAGTTGTGAGGTTTTGGCAAGAGGTTTCTTAGAATAAGCCTTTTGATTTGACAAAACACCAATAGGACTGCCTTATTTTTCATTTGATGGTTGACGCTTGTTTCCATCTTAGATTTGGGTTAAGATTATTTTTCCAACCTGCATACAGCATTCATTGTTCAATAAAAACTCTTGAAATGTGATCACTTGTGTCCGTCTTACTTGTTGTCATCATGAGTTCCTCGCAGCTTCTGTACCCATACCCTCAACTTCTGCATAGATTGATATACTTTCTTATTGGGGTCCTACTATTAGACCTCAATGTTTCTAGGTTTCATTTGTATGGCAGGTTTTAACATAAATGACTTTGTTCACGCATATATAGGTCATGGTTCGATACGTGGATACAAACATTTACTACAATGGGCGCACAACACTGAGATAAGTGGAGGCCACATCATGCGTCAAGGAAAGGAGAGATCTCCAGAAGATACCACAATGGAGGATGTAGTGTGCTACAGCGAAACCCACGGAGTGTTATGCGATGGGGATAACGAGGTGTTACATGATCACGCCACGTAAAGCAAGAAGACCACCCTCACAGGAAAAAATTTTTTTAAAAAAAAAAGGTACTGGGAGACCTGATCAAGAGACACAGATTGTTAAATATGAGAGACAATAAGCGAGATAACGTTTTCATACAACACATTGATGCTACACAATCAGTGAAACTGGGCAAGGGATGGGTGGGATAAGCGTTACTTGCAGCATACCAAAAGAAAAGGGGCGTGGGTCTCCATCCTAATAGACAAAGGCCCTCATTACAACACTGGCGCTAAACCATGGCGCTATTAGCACCATGGTTGGTGCTGGTATTGTAACGAGTCTGCCAATGTTCAATGGGGAATTACCACCCCATTCCAAGGTTGGCGGGGCGGTAATTCCCCAATGAACATTGGCCCTTCCCCATTCCCATTTTTGCCCCATAGGGCTCAATGGGACTGGGGAAGGCGGTAAAAACGGTACTGCAAATTGCGGTACCGTACTTACCTCGAGAGTTCCTTTGCGGGTCCCTACTTTAACAGCTGGTTTAGACTAGCCGTTCAGGTCGGGTCCCGCAAATGGACCTCGTAATAAGGCGCCAAGTGGTTAACGGCGCTGCAGCCTTTTACGGCGCCATTAAACACTTAGCGCCAGGGTCCTAATGAGGGCCAAAGTCCACTTGAAGGTCCTCAACACAATGGCTGATCGGGAGGGGAGTTATGTTCCGGGATGCAGTGCCAACATTGCATTGCCCTCCCTAACACATATGGGCCAACAGAGGACAGCCCCGGATTCTTCACACGTCTGTTGCATTTGCAACTTATATGGTCAATGTACTATAGGGGGGTGGGGAATTGTAATCTTGCCATCTCACACATGATGTATCGTGAGACCACAGCGGATGCACTCCACTATATACCCCATTAAAACAGAATCCTTATTACTCTAATGGAATAACTTTGCATAGCGGTTGCATGCAGAATCTTAACATCCAACTCAGAGATTTTACTCAATTAGTCGCACTGCAACCGAAGTCATGCACGGTTTGATTACCATTTGCTCCTGAATAATATCATGGACAAGATAAGTCACTGACATACTCCCCACAACACTGTCAGATCATGCCCCAGTCTTACTGAACATCATTTACCCAAATGAAACTAAACAATCCCCGACCTGGAAACTTAACCCGATGACCTTACCGTATCCAGACTTTATAACGCACCTGATGGAGGACATCAAAAGCTTTTTCTTTGTTTGTTTCCTTCTTTGATAATGCGCACCAAACACTCCGGTAGCTGCGCGCAGCAGTTACAAGAATATTTGAAGCTTAGTTACAATATACAAGGCAAGTACATATATATAAAAAAAAATTGCAGTGCATACAATATGTATGCATAATACAGGTGGGAAGGTAAAGTGCAAAAGTAGGGTCAATCGTGTAATACACATGAAGGCACACCGAGTATCCTAATGTCAGGGATGCAGAGGAGTAAAAGGTGAGTGATTTTTGGGCAACAACCTACCGGACGACTATAACTCCCTACACTTTTGGGATGCTTATAAGGTTCGACTGGATGATGTGGATCAAAAGTCATATCTCAATATTTTGGGGCTGAAATATATACACATACAGAAAGAAAAAAAAATTGTAAAGGGACGTTATGGTTATAAGTAAAACCGAAAAACCTCAGAAATTCGCCATCTAAAACCCTGCAAACAACTGCCTTTGCCTGAACAATGGGGACATATTCCAGTTAGAGGCCACTTTCCATGTGGACACTGCATCTGCTGCCACCTGACCTTTAAAAGCACATAGGTAAATGTGGGTCTACATTCACTGTGGCAACAGAAGGCACATACCAACTGCAACTCTTCAATGGTTGTTTATGCCATATGGTGCCCGTGTAATCTTCTCTATATAGGGAAAATGGATAGGAAAAATCAAGATCAGAATTGGGGAACACAAGAGCTGTGTTAAAAAAAAAAAAAAAAAAAAAAAAAAAACATACAACCAATGCCCCTTTGGTTGATCACTGGATGTAAAAAAAGACATACTCCGGAGGATCTCAAATGGACAGTGTTATATAAAATCATCCCGAGCATGGATGGCAATCGAGACAAAACTGCCCTTCTTCACAAGGAACAGAAGCTAATCTTTTTGACAAAAAGCTCAGACAGGACTGAATGAGAAAATTGATTGGGTAATCTTAAGACATGCACTCAGGAACATTACTGGTTGTCCATGATTGCAGGGACGTTTCTCCCCATTCCTTCCTGGTAATTAACTAGGTCGCTTCGTTGAGACTCCAGGTTGCACTGCAATTGAATCAGCGTTACATTACGCACATTACTGGAGTAATAGGCGATATGCCTTTAAAGGGAGTATTCTTTGCTGTCCACTAAACATGGACTTTCCCCCCTACCCTCTTCACTAGTCAGGGCTTGGCCTGAATTTGCTTCTGTCCTCTGTGACTGGTCAATACAACATAGAGGAAGCAAGGTTTCCCTACGCCCACCAACGGAGACGTGCATCACGCGTTTCCATGGAAGCGGTCACGGTTAACTAATCCCCTCGTACTGACAAGTGACGCCTTCTTGTGTACTGTAGCAAGAAGCACCACTTCGTCTTCTCCTGACCCGGGTAAGCGGTTTCTCGGTTGGGCCTTATTTTTGCCGTCTCAGTCACACTCCTTTTATCGCTCAGGGAGACACGCAGTTTGAACCATGGCAGCCTTGATCACTCGGACATATGCGGGCGCTTACTCTCCATTATTGACTCCCCAGGGCTCTGCCGTACTGGACTGACCCCGGATTTGGAACTTACTAGCCGGCGATTTGAAACCGCATTCACATCTCGTCTGCTGCCCTATCGTGACCTATAGAATACCGACAGTTTCAGCTACTAGGTAACCTGCCCCACAGGGGCTTTTACTGGTACGACCTCCACAATGTAGTTCACTGGGGTACCTCTAGTACCATTGAGATTTTGTAATAATATTTCCTTTTCTAAACCAGCACGGAAAGAAGACAGTTTGTCCACGGAATCGGGTACCTTTTCCACCGAGCAGTTTCCCACCTACAGTTTCTACTTTGAGGCAGCTCGGAGTAGGGCTGATATACAGCTGTATTTGTTGACAGCCATACGAAGCTTCGTTTTTCTACAGTTAGAGGTACTAGCACCATGGTTCTCATCTATTGCTGTACAATAAACACACAAACGTGACCGTGGTAGTTGATAAGCTACTTGGTTAGCAAACCATCTCTAATGGCACTATTATTCTTTTCCCCGCCAGGCGTGATTTTCGACCGCCATTACCCAGGCGATACTACAGTTGTCTCTCCGGCGACTAGACAGACATCATTCACTTGGAAATTAAATATACCTCGACGACATCTCCACAGATCTACACCACGGGAAAGACAACTCAATCATTTGGTAAGCATTTTCTCTCTTACTGCGATTGCCATACTTTGGCATTCAATCAAGAGAGCCACCAAGCAGATAATATCACTGTCTCTAAAGAGTTGCTTTAGAATACTCCCGATAGAGGAATTCCCTGCTGTGCTAACCCAGTAGGTTTCCCTCTTATTAGGATCCAGTATATCTGTATTACATTGACGGGAGTTTAAGTCATTCTATTTTCACTCTTTGTGAACTCTGTTGCTGCTTGTTTTTGTGCCTTTTAATAGAACTAGGTTATCTATTCTAGTGGTGCCCAGTTTGATTGACACAAATGGGTGTCTGTCCTTCACTATGAGATCTCAAAAGTGACATATGGTCATTTACACCAATATCTGTTTACCTTTGCAGGGTATGCCTGCTGCCTGCAGACGCCAAGGAGAATCATTGACGGGCTCTCTACCGTTGAACTGACGCTTGATTTCTGCAGCGTCCCTATGCATTTACAATACTCGACGATTGGCTTTATGTATAGCTCTTTTATGTATATTTTTTTAATTTTGTCTCGCATTCATTGTGCAGAGTACTTTTCTGCTGTATGTTCCATTTTGTTTAGTGCTCTCTTTGGACTACATTTATCCCCCGACGAATTTCCTACGAACTTTCTTTGTAAGGAAAGAAGCATGTTGGTTGATGAGGTTACAAGTAAGAATGAGTATGAGCGATTTTTGATTTTGTATGACTGTAGTGTGCGATTGTGTTACGTTGTTCAATTTTGCACAGCACTTGACACTTTAGGTGGGGTATCCACACATGAGACCAGCTCCGTTTTTGGAACCCACTCACAAATAACCTTATCTGTTTTCCCTGACGCACTGACATATCATGACAGTGCGTCATGATATGTCAGTGATATGACCGATGACATATCATCTAATAATGGTCTTTTATCAATTCTGTATATTGTGAGCTATTTGACCAACTTGTCTGGTTACCATTTTCTATATATTTTTTCTATGTTAAGCTTTAATAAAATTGTGTACTTTTTGAACTCTTGGCTGTTTAGTCTGTTTGAGGTCATTTTACAATCGGGCACCTAGCCCCTGGTATTGTTTGCCCCATGACACATAATTTTGCTTATCAAGGGTCACTAACCTTTTCTGAGGGATTGTCAGGATTGGGCGTTCTTGTCCCTTTTACTGCTCTTTGTTTTCTATGGTAAGCTAAGCAACCACAACTCGCGCCATCACCTTGCACTGCTAAGAACACCACCTAGGACATCAAAGATGACATCACAAATGTCATTGATGACATCACATATCTGGGCCAATTGTTTGTGTTCACTGACACATCTAGGACAGGTGGTTTTGTTCACTGACAGAATTATTATTTTTTTTTTTAAAAAAAGGTCCTATATATAGACGTTAAACTTGTCGTATGTTTTTAAAGTACATTGATTAGGATTTGGTCTCAGCTCCTGGTGCACATTCACGGGGCAATAAGCAGGCCTCAAACACGGAATTCATTTGTGTACATGAAGATGAATTTTAATGGGATTAACATTTTCTGGTGATGCAGTTTCTTCCTTACTTTAGTTGACCTGTATGTGCCTCCGATTTGTATGCATTGTGGGTCTTCATATGTATTTTTTGTACTAGCACAAGTGTGTAGTAAGTCTTGAATTGTTAGCTAGTTACTACACGTTTAACATTACTCAAAACCGATAAAATAGCATCATTATTTTATTATCCAAAATTACAAATATTGTACTTCTATGGTGCATGCTGCAGCCATTGCCTATGCTGCTTATGTACGATTAGGTTCCTGTATTAACAACAACACTCCAATTAAGGCTCTGATTCACAGAGCGTTTTCCAATGGGATTTTCCATTAGAATATGCTTCTGTGAATTAGGACCATAATGTTTTGTTTAGACAAGTACATTCTTTTTTCTTTTTTTTCCAACTTGAATTTTATTAATTTTGGCATTGGATGCGAACATACAGGTGGGTACATACTATACTTTAGGAGCTATATCAAGAAATTGTTCTAGTCCACCTTACCAATATTTGACAACATTAACGTTCGATGTTCCAATAAAAAGGAAAATGAAAGCCCTACCCCCCCTAGCCCCCACCCTCCCTCCCACATCTCGAGTCTCCTTTATCCGTGGCGTTGCGATGTTGAATCGTAGTGGGCTGCGTGACATTCATCTTCAATCGTCCCTAGATCATTGATCTCCTGTATGGTCTGTGACAGACATGGGCTGTTGTCGTTGGGTCGTTCAACGTTCCGCCAATGTTGACGTGGGTTGAGTGCTGATTTCATTGCTGCGTTGAGTCATCCATAGCTGAGCGTGGAAGTCTCACCAGGATTCCTCATGTCGTGCGGCCATGTCATGGAGTATTGCCGTTATTTTTTCCATTGTGTAGATGTTCGTGGCGATTTGTATCCAGTCCTTTTTTCCAGGTAGGCATGAAGATTTCCATTTTATCACGAGGGCTGCTCTTGCTGCAAGCAACAAGGGGGATACTAGGCCTTTTACCCTGATCAGTTCGTCATCAAGAAGAAAAAGAATCAGGAGGGGTGACAGTTCCCTCTCTATGCCGTCCAGCTGTTTGATCCATCCCAGAACTTCTTGCCAATAGATGCGGACCTTGGGGCAATTCCACCACATGTGCCAGTAGTCAGCAGTCATACCACATTGTCATCAGCATCCGAGGCTGGAGTTCTGGAACATTTTGGACAGCCTGTATGGATCGTACTGCCATCTATGGAGCAATTTTATAGTGTGTAATTTGTACTGGGCTGCAATTGATATTTTGGATGGCGTCTCACAAATTTTGTCCCAAGCCTGCTGGTCGAACTCTCTGCCGAAGTCTCTTTCCCATCTTGCCTTGCGACGAAGGCTCGGCACGTCGTCTTTGGTGATTAAAGCCCTGTACATTCGCGCTATGAGGCCCTTGGAGGTGGTGGTTGTGACCTGGAGCATCTCAAAGGGCGTTAGTTCTCTGTGTGGTTGCCTTCCATTCTTTTCTGGATAATACGCCCTTCAGTCGTAAGTACAGGGAGACTGGTATTGGGTGAATTTGGAGGGCCTCCTCTAGTTCCGTTATTGAGATGAATTTCCCTTTTCTCCATAGCTGACCGACTCTCTAGAGGCCGGCATCGAACCAAGATCGGTATATAGCATGTTCTGGGATTTCTTCTCTGAGGACCAGAGATGGCTCAGGGGCAAAGGCCACGTGGTGACTGCGAGCATCGCTTTCCCCTTCTTCCATATGTTCCACATTGTGCCCAATATTGGGTGATTGCGCAGTCTCCTCGTAAGTTTCGGTCTGGGGACCCATAGCCATTCTGCCAGGGTTACGTTGGCCAGAACGTTGTTGTCCTTGTGGACCCATTGGAGGTCCGTCCTATCTCGCAGGTGTGGGATCAGAATTCTAAGCTGTGTGGCTTGATAATAAGCGTTCGATGTCTGGTAAGCCTACCCCTCCTAGGTCCTTTGCCAATATTAAGACATTGTAGGGGATTCTGGGTTTCTTCCCATTCCTTAGAAAGTCTAGAATGGCCTTTCTGACTTGTCTGAAGAAATGTTCCAGGATTGTAATGGGCAGGACCTGAAAAGGGTATAAGAACCGTGGAAGGGTCACCATTTTGATCGCGTTTAGGCGTCCCATCCAGGAGATTGTCAATGGTTTCCATTTCTTAAGATCCGCCTTGAGGGCTTCGAGAAGCGAAGGGAAATTTGCTTCGTAGAGGTTATCGAGATGTCGCATTAAGTTAATCCCCAAGTACCTCAGTGTTGGGCCGCCAATGATCAGCCCGAGCGCTCCAAGGCGATTTGGTGTTCTAAGTTGGATCATGGAGCGGAAAAAGAATGGATTTGGCTTTGTTGATTTTGCAACATGAGAGTGTGCCGTATTCCTCTATCAAATGGATCGCTCATGGAATGGAAGACGTCGGGTTTGACACGTGAAACAGAATGTCATCCGCATACAAGGCAAGTTTATATTCTTTGCCATTCACTCGAATCCCTTCCACTGCAGGATCTGCTCGAAGCATTACGGCAAGAGGCTCCAGGGACAGCGTGAAAAGTATTGCCGAGAGGGGGCAACCTTGTCTCGTACCCCTGCTGAGGGGGAACCAACGGGAGAATTGAGAGTTCACCGTAACCGACGCCCTTGGGGTTGTATAGATCATCTTATCCCTCAGCGGAGTGTGGGGCCCAGGCCTATTTTTTTTAGGGTGGCCTCCAGGAAATGCCATTCGACTGTCGAACGCCTCCTCGGCATCGATTGAGAATAATGCTGGCTTATTCAACGATGTTTGGGCCTCGTGGATTAAGTGCAGGGTTTTCCGAGTGGAGTCTGCGCCTTGTCTGCCCAGGATGAAACCCACTTGGTCGTTGTAGATTATAGCGAGCATGTGCGACTCCAGTCTTGCAGAAAGGACTCTCGTATAGATTTTGGCATCGATATTGGACGGAAGGAGGCACACAGCTTTGGGTCCTTACCCTCCTTGGGGATGACTGTTATCAGTGCTTCAGAAAAGGATTCAGGCGCCACACCGGATTGAAGGATGTTGTTAAATAGGTCAAGTAGGTCAACCATGAATGGGAGAAGGGCATCTTTGAAAGTCTTATAGAACCCCGCTGTGTACCCATTGTTCCCGGGGGCTTTCCCAGTTAGGAGTCTTGATTGCTTCTTCAATTTCTTCTCCTGTGATGGGGGCTTCCAAGGTATGTGCTGTGTCGGGCGGGAGAGTGGGCAAGGGTATTTTGTCCATATACTCAATTATCGCTTCTGGATGCGGAGCAGCGCGTGACATGTATAGCTCCTCGTAGAAGTCGGCAAAGGCTTCCGGGACACTGAGGGGATATGGTTCGCAGGAATTTCCATCAGTCTGGATCGTGGGGACCCACCTCTCTTGGCGTTGACAACAGAGTCTTGCGGCTAATAGGGCGCCTGCTTTGTCCCCATGTTCATAATGCTTCAGGTATTGAAGCTTGCGCGCGATGCTACCCGCCTCCAGTTGTCGTAGTTCGTCCCTCTTGTCGTTGGCATCCTTAATCTTTTGCGTTCTATCTTGGTCGGCTGACTGTGCCATGCGATCAAGTCGGGTAATTTTGTTTCGGAGCCTATTTTCTATCAGTTGGCGCTTTTTCGCTGCTCCCTCCTTAATAAGTAGACCTCTCCAGCTAGCCTTGCCAGCTTCCCAAACTGTGTTCATGGCAGTTTCGCCCATGTTGTTAAGCTCAAAGTATTGAGTGATGTCCTGTTCAAGTTGTTCCTGAAAAATTGGGTCCTTAAAGAGTCTCGTTGCAACGCCATTTAGAGCAACTTCGAGGAAGAGCCATTTGATCGAAGGTGACCGTGATATCGTGGTCTGACCAGGAGATTGGGCTTATGATGGCTTCAGTCATTGCCATGACGAGGTCTGCGGTTAGGTATATTTAGTCTATTCTGGAAAAGGTTCCATGCGGAGCTGACAAGAAAGTAAAGCCAGTTTGAGTGGGATTGTTATGTCTCCACGCATCGATGAGACTGTAGGCATCCATCATATCTGCGGCCGATGGGCGTCCAATGCCCGCCGAGGGGGGCGTAAAGGTGCGTCCTGATTGTCTATCCTGTTCCGGATCCATCCACGTGTTCAGATCACCTCCCAGTATTACCTAGTCCTCTGCTTCGCTTATGACTTTCGGGGTTATCTTCTGCAGGAATCTAGCCTGTCCTGTATTGGGGGCGTACACTGACGCCAGGGTGATGACGATGCCTTGTATCTTGCCTACTAGGACTAGTGCTCTGCCGCTGACGTCCATCCATGACTTCAAATTGAATCACTTTACTGACTAATATGCCGACTCCCGCTTTCTTCAGTGGGCCAGCGCCCCAGTATTCAGAGCCTGACTTGGCATATAAAACCCTCCTCTCTTCTCCCTTGCTCTATCGGGTTTCTTGTAAAAAGAGTATATCTAGTTTGGCTCTCTTGCTACTAGCGATCTTTTGGTGGGGGAGTTAAGTCCCTTAACGTTCAGCGTGCCAATTTTGAGTGTGCCCTGCCTGTCACTTGATTCATTATATCCGCGGGACATTGATATGTTCGTAGAACTCAGTCGGAACGTCTCGCTGACCATGCAGGAAATTGCCACGATGAAAGTAATGTAATAGCTGCCCATACCGAGCGGAGGCTTCACGACTCAGTGTTCCCTCCCCCCTCCCGGGTATTAAGCCTCATACCCATTGTCCCCAGATCCCGTCGTTGACTCCTCATTATCGTCATGGGGTCTGTGTCCCAGGTTCACGGTGTCCGATTTGGACCAGATGCGTCTACTGTTGGACCACCAGTGAGGGTCTTAACCGCACAACCCCGATCGCGGCTATCACCTGTATAACTTCCTGAGCCCCCCCTTTTTTCATTCAGTCCCATTCTGTTCCCAACAGCATATTAACAAAACAATGACAACTGTTACCGTTAACTTGATTAATGCATCAATGCGTGTAGTTACCAGAGTCGACCCCACCAGTTGGCTGTCACTTCACGTATGTGAAAAGACCAAGTGACTATACCAAGTTCTGAAATGCTGGTAGATGCTGGACAATGGTGTCAGGCCATGCTTTACCACGATGGAGGATTATCCATTACTATATCATTTGTTGCTATCCAGTGTGTCATTGGGCCATCTGTACTTTCTTGATCCCTTGACTTTTTTCCTTCTCGCGCCTTGTGGTCCCCATCTCGCTCTGTTCTGCGATGAGTCCTCTTGCATTTCCTAGCTTGGCGTTGTTCCAAGAATGTCTGTAATGCACTCACGGATTTCTTCCTCAGAGCGGAGGGTTACCTTCCAGCTTCCATTCTCAAACATGAGGGAGAAGGGGTATCCCCAGCTGTATCTGGCCCCATGATTCTTAAGCCATTTCGTTAGGGGGCTACAGAGACGCCGCAAGGCCAGGGTGAGCGAGGATAGGTCCTGAAAAATAGTTATCTGGGCTCCCCCCAGGGTGAGGGTGTTGCAGGACCTGGCCTTTGTGAGTATCCTGGCTCTATCTTGGTATTTATGAAATCTAACAAGGACGGATCTCGGGCCGCCCGGGGGCCCCCGGCTCTGTGTATTCTCTCTACTGTCGGTTCATCAATGTTCTCATCCGCTGCTAAGATTCTGATGAGGTTGTGTACCGTTTGCTGGAGGTCTTCCTCTGTTTCCCCCCCCCCCCCACGTTCCCAAAAATTCGTAGGTTATTTCTCCTTTCCCTATTTTCCAAATCGTCAATTTTTAGGCAAATTTTGTCCTCCCTCCTCTCTATGCTATGCATTCTGAGGTCCAGCTGGGTTTCTAGTGTGTCTATTGAGGCTTGATTATTTTCGACACCCTCCAGCATCTCTTAGATTTTGTCCACTATTCGAGTCACCTTATCAATTTTGTCACCAAGATTCATGCCCATGTTTCGAATTTCGCTTAGGAGGGTGGCGATGTCCCCCTTTGTGGCTGCCACTCCCGTCTCAGATTGCTTCCCCTGACATTGTGGTGTTTATTCCCGGTTCCAAGTGTGGAGAGGCGTAGGCGAACCTGGCCAGCTTGCTTTGGATGTTCATATGATGCTTGTATACGAGGAGGCACACGCCCCTAAGATGGGGGCCTTACCCTCTGCACCGATGTAGTATGGAGGCCACAAAGTGCGTAGTGGAACGTGGTTCCGGGGGTCCGGGATGGTGGGACTGCGGTGGTGGGAGGAGGCACACACCCTGAGACCATGGGCCGTACCCTCCGCTTGCGTCGTTTACAGACCTAAGGCCGGTGTAATGTCTGGGGGCCAATCTCGTCGATGAGTCCAAGAGAAGACTTAATGGAGGGGTGCCTGGAACACGTATCCGTGGCTGGGGTGACCACCTTCGGGCCTTCAGTTCACTGTTTGGGGGCCTGCCGGGCCACGGTAGAGTGGAGGATGCTGGTGGAGGCCGCGTGGAGGAGTGCGTTTTGAAGGGGCCGGGCAGTAGCAGTCGCCGCTCCCGGCCTGCGGTGCGGGACAAGGCCCAGATCCCTCTGCGTCCCGTTCCCAGCGGAGAGTGGGTTTGCGTAACGTTCCGAGGTGGAGGGCGAGGGAGGCACCTACCCACTCAGCTGCGCTGCTTCCTCTTCTGCAGCGCCAGCCTCCGCCACAGCCCAGGCGGGGAGACGGGGATAGTGCATGGGTCTCCCCGTCGCGCACCAGTCAGCCTCCGTAGAATCCTCGGTGCAGGGGCGGGGGGGGGGGGGGGGGATTCCAGCTGCTCTGGGGAACCGCAGCTAGGTTTGTGTTCCACCCACCCGGATGATGGGAGGGGCCGGTCACTCCAGGGCCCGCATCCACGCTGTCGAGTCTTTTCCTGCTACACGTGTGTTCGAGGAGGGGAGGTTCACGCTGCGGGTCTTTTCTTCCCCCTGGAGACACCGTTTTTCACCAAAACTTCGCTCGGCGACGGAGGACTGGTTCACGCAGGGGGGGGGGGGGGGTCAAAAGTGGGGGCACATGTCATTTTGTTGGCCCACGTGTCGGAGCTCACACGGAGGTGCTGCTCATCCGTGCGCGCCCCCTGGTGGCCAGTCCAAGTACATTCTTTAATAGATTAAGTCGTTCATGATAGGTCTCCCGATCACCCCTGACATCTTGTTACCAACACAACCCCTTGTAGGAACTTTTCATCAAAATGAATTTGATATGCAATGTCAGTGATGTCATCAATGACATTTGTGATGTAATCTTTGATGTCCTGGGTGTTAGTCTCAGCAGTCCCCTGTGGTGGTGCGAGTTATTAACATAGGTTTTTCGGTTTTACTTGTAACCATAACGTCCCTTCAACATTTTTCTGTGAATTTCATGGGTTTTTACCAGTGCATGCTAATTTCCTAAAGCTTACTAATATCATACTTATCCCAATATAGCGACATTTTTGTCCAATTTACAAAGTGTCACCTTAAAACCCTGCCATTTCTCACCTTCTAGCATCGTTTTTAACACTTCCATACACTTTTTGCAACTTTTTCCACTGTTTGTGTCCGTCTGACGTCATCGCTGACTTTTCGGACAGTGTCACGTGACCGCACACGGCATGATGATGTGTTCATGAACGCGTCCGCACTTCGCAGTCCAGTCCAGTTCGGAACTACACTTTCTAGTGATCTAGGCACTTTTAATCTCAAAATGTTCCCCTTGCACAGCTTCTACACCTATTCCTACTCATTATCCATTAACACTAGTACAGAGCACATACTTTGAAGAATATTAGTAAAACTGCTTCTTTACCACTGTTGGCAATGTACCAAAGGCTAAAGCTACCAGAGTGAAATGCACTGAGTGCGCTGTACTCCGTCGTTGTCTACCTGGACAGTAATCCTACACACCACCTCCATGCACCACCACACCCAATCCAACCATCGCAATGCTCTCAGAAAGGCTGTTACTTTCTTAGCAAGTAGTAGGCGGTCTTCTTCCACCTCATCTTCCTCAACTAATACTGTAACCACACAGCCTACTTTTGTGGGACACAACTACCTTGCAAGCAATAAAAGAGGCTGTTGATCCATATCTTTCGAAGACAACAGTCCTCTATATACACTGCAAGCTGTAATCAAGGAGCATGAGAAACACTGCCCCCTACCTTAGATGTAACACACGCGCAACATCTTGCCCTGTCCACCTGCCCCTCCATATTAGTGCTTGGTGCCTCTTCCCTCATTTACCTCCCCACCTTACGTTCTAACCTCGCCTGCATACAAAAAAAACAAGAATGGTTCCTTTAGAAACCACCTTTCATATAGAACTAGACAAAATAAAAATCTTACAGACCACCTTCTTTACATTGCTCAGTAAAGTAAATAAATAATATTTTCCAACATTTCCATTAGCATTTTGTGTTATGATAATAATGGGAATAATGTGGCGTTTGTCCCCCGTTGCAGACACTGGAATGGGGGATAACGGGCCGCCAGCCCAAGTTATCGGCCCAAGCGTAGCGAGGGCAGATTATAAGGGCTACGGACCGTTATCCCCCATTCCAGCCCCTGCAATGGGGGATGAAGGCCATTAGCACCCTGGGTTGCCAAAGCAGTAACCCGGAGTGCTAACAAACAAAAGAGGATTTTTCTTCCTACACAGTGCCACGTGCGGCATCTCGCAGTAGCGGCGTCCCGCTGTAGGAAGGAAAATCCTTTTCCAAGATGGTCACCATGGAAAGGGAAGGCAGGAATCTGTACAGAGCCCCTCTACCATTTCCATGGCAGCCTGCAGAAAGCAAAGAGAGAACCCTATGACCATATTACCACAAGCACATTCCTTTCCCTTTCAAACCTATCCCAATTTCGAAAAACGTTATCACATATCCGGTTCCTGGTAGACATGGCCATTTTATCCCCATTGGTCGTCCCTCGTGGTCATGGCCAGTAGCCACATTGTCCGGGTCATGATCTTGACCCGGACAATCTGGCCACTGCCCATACTTCAGTCACCAAAGGTATATCACTATTTTTTGTACCTACATTATGACACAATTCAAAAAATAAAACACTAACACTTGCAAAACCATGCTTTCAGGTCCTTGCCAATGCTCCTTACACAGGTTTGCTGGAAATCATTTTTTCAAGTGTCAAAATTGACAAACATACATACAACAGTCTTAACTTAGCCCCCACTTGACAAAATCAATATCAGACTTGCAGAAACATTCAAGGTTGGGTCTCTACTCTTTCTGAAAACTTGTGTTCACATTCGTCAAACTGCAACAAAGTCATAAGCCATCTAAAAATGTTGAGACCCCCCCTCTAATTTAGCCCCCTCTTGTCAAAACCACCAAACTTTGCAAAAACATTTATATCTAGATCTAAAATCGTTTTGCAAACCTTTGTGCAGATTCGTCAAATGGCATCACATTTATAAGCCTTTACAATATTTTGGGACCCCGCCCCTCTAATTTTGTTACCTCTTGAAAAAACAGCACCACACTTTCCATCAGGGCCAATCGGAGGCCTGTCCGCTGACCGAACAGGGAAGTAAATCCACGGACCAAACCCAGATATCACCAATTCTTTTTTACCTACTAATTGGTAGTCTTTAAAGAAACTACTGGACAGATTTACACCAAATTTACAAGCTCGCTTTCGGGACCAACCCATTGCTCCTGCCGCAAATTTGGCAAAACTCCATCCAGCAGTTTGGGCTGTAGGCATGAACACATTTTTTTTCCATTCATTCTATGGGAAAAACCACAAATATTGGTAACCAAAGCAGGATCGATCTGACAGTGCCATTCACGTTTTTGAAAAGTTTCGTGAGGATTCGTCCAGGGGGACAAAGTTATAAACCGCCCAAAAAGTTAACCATATACAGGGCTGCTACTGCAGGCCCTGTAATATATATATAAATTATGTTTGATATTGCTTATGTGGGTTAAATGCTCAGTTGTAAGCAAACTACATGCGAGACCCCAACAGTACTAATACTGAAACAGCAAATGCAAAGCAAAACTCTAACATTGTCAGTTAACCTCTTCCTAAAATTGCAATTGATTCAAAAGGACATGATTTCAACAATATTTTTTTTTAAAAATAATAATTAAAAAAAAAAAAAAGGAGGTTAACGCTATTGTCTAATCCTATATCGCTTTTGAAAATATATTTATGGACCGGGATCAAAATTAAGATTGGATAAGCAGCAGCTAAAGGCAATTCCTGGATATAAACCATTAAACAGTGACCAGGAGCTACCACTGGGGAACAAGGAGCCAGTGCATGGCCTTTGGCAAACCTAACTTTCATGTAAGATGTAAACTTATTTTGTACATTTCCTATATGAGTCCTTGTGCTTTAAATGTGGTTGAGATGAGCCCTAAAGTTGATTTATAGATTTAATTCTGTGCTTTTGGGACATATAGGTGTGTTTTTTTGATACCCGTTGGCTGGGGAGCCAAATAAAGCTGTTGGTTTCAAGTTAACCAGGCTCCAAGCAGGAGCTACATGGCTCCCAGCCCCCCTCAATTTGGAACCCTGATATATCTCGAAAACTCAATATATTGCCCGGCCCCATTATAAAAAGGAAATCCTCAGGGGACGGTGTAGATTGCAATGGGCATATAAACGAAAGGAGTGAAAAACTCGAAGTGACATTGGTGGCTGAACTCATACATAAGAACTAAAGCTGGTACTACATTGTCTCGAGTGCACAAGCTTAGGGAAGAGATCAAAAACATAACTGCAGCTGGAGCACACACGTTTTCTCTAAATGGACCCAAACATTATTTGAAGAGGGAGACAGGCCTTTGAGACTGATGGCCCAAACACTAAACACTAAAATGCCAACAGTGTGCCCAAATAATTGAAAAAGAAATAAAAAATATATAAAATGGGGTATATACCAATCAATACTCGCTTCGCAGAATATTACAGGGATCTTTATGCTGCACCCTCACAGAGTATTGCAACCCAGATACATCACTTCCAGAATCCGACATGCATAGCATTAAAACCTAAGCATCACCCTAACTGGCCCACCAACACAACTAGGGCCACCAAAGCGAGCACCACCTCTCTATTATAGCCCCAACCGCACACCCATTCAGCAGCCGACCGGACAACAGACCCACACCTAACGGCCACGACTAACCTGAAAGAGTAACCAGGAACACACTAGGTACAACCGTCCATCTGCCAACATACCTGCAGGGAAGTCAGCCTCCTGACCTGGAGAGGAGGCGAGATGGGCCAATGATTGATGATCAAGAACTTTGGTAGACAACGCTGAGTGGACACCAAAGACTCACGAGAGGCATTGCCAAACTGACCAACTTACTAACATATTCCCCCCCCCTTCCTGCTCCTCCAACATAACCGACGCCACTATACATGACTAGGGGCTAGCCGCACTACACATAAAAACACCAAGGATCAATCTAATGTTTGCACCCTACCAATCTTCTAAGATTCAACACTAGAGGGAACTCACTGAAAAGTCCATAAATCCATCAATCACTATACAAGTACACACCAACACAATAGGTTTATGACTAACAGCCATCCACAACTCTGGACCCTTATGGATACAACTAGCCAATGAGCACGACCACAGCCCCAGCCTAACATCACAAGACACACACACCAACACAAGCACAAACCTGAGGCACTGAGTCCTACACATATGGTAAAAAAAAAAAAAAAGGGGGCCTCCTGCACCAGCTACCGCATGCAAGACAATGGTCACACACGCCATTTATTCGTGGTCATGAACCTAACCTACCATCCTATCCCCACTAACACAACCAGCCCTCCTCTCTTGCAGAGCCACGTGAGTGCCTGGAGAATGCCCCTGGGTGGGAGCATTGCGCGGTATAAATCAACATAACATAATCTAGCAGACCGCCGTACAATATCTGCAGATGAACTGCTCTCCTTGAATGCGCCAATTACAGAAGCGAAAGTATCCAAGGCCATTGCTAGCTTAGCTCCCGGAAAGGCGGCCTACTGATAAAATCTATAAAAGGCAATGATGACATCACTGGCGTCTACACTGACAGTGGTTTACAGTGAAGCAGGGCAGTTACAGATATCAATGGGGGTGGCAAATATAGTCGTTTTCCACAACGATCCCACACAGCGCAGCTCATATAGATCAATATCACGTATTAATAGTAACACAAAGATATTGGCCAAATGCCTAGCACTCCAACATGTCAAACCCAATTTAGCACACCAAGATCGGACGGCTTCATACACAACAGGCATTCATCGGATAATGTGAGGCACCTACTGCACATTTTCTCTAGTCACCCAAATGATGAAGAAATGGTACTATCTCTCAATGCCGAAAGCATTCAATAGGGTGCGGTGGAAGAAGGGACTGCCTGTTTAACATACTGAACAATTTCTGCGTGCAGGGGCGATTCTTAGATATGATCAAGCTATTATACAGCAATTCCGCTGTTCTCAGGCCTGAGACAGGGTTGTCCTTTATCGCCTCTACTTTATGCACTAGCCATAAAAATATGAACTGAGGAAGGGATGACGTGTATTAACACGGGAGATATTGAACATCGTATATTGCTCTATGCCGATGATGTGCTATTATACATCAGCAAGTGTACTAGAGTTCTCCCACACCTATGTATAATTATCCGAGAGTATGGCTTGTTGGCTGCATAGAGTCAACATGGGAGAAAAAATAAATAAGTTATTTTTAAAATCAGAGGCAATGCCGATGCGTTCGGAGAGCCAGGTGGGGTAGTCCCATTTAGACTACAGACACAAGTCGATTACATACCTGGAGTATGGATAAGCGCAAACTTCAATGAACTGATTCAACCCATCTATTTTACTCGATCGGTAGAATTAATGCAGTTAAAATTAATACCTTGCCCAAATTGGAGATGTTGAAAGACAAATTGGAAAAGGTATAGGGGGCCAGAAGGAAGCAAGGCTCAATATTAAAATACAGCAGGCAACAAAAAGCAATGGAGGGCTAGAGCTTCCATCTTGGAGGGCTTATTGTCTAGCGGCGCAGATGATCTGGGTTAAAAGGTGGTTTAATGATAAGGGCAATGCTGCCTTGAGCCTAACCGAGTTGGAGTTAATGCACCCATACCCACCTCAAGAGATTGCCATACTGCTCAAGAAGGATTAAGTTACATCCCATACTAGGCCCTACGATAAGACAATGGCACCAAATACTTCGATTGACAGGGACAGAAGCAAACATCACCCCGGTGTGACTCAGCATACAGGCAGTATTGTCCTTAGTACGAATGGACGAAATGTAGACAGGAAAACGACCCGATAAAAATATCTCAAATACAAGGGTCCTCACACAACACTCACCCACATCCGCATTGTTCGGAATAGAAATAGAGGAATGGCATGAAGATGGCATGGTGAGGAAACTCATACAGATCCCGCTGTTTATAGTCCGTAAAGTGATTATCCCCAGATGGAAATCTGAGACACCACCGGACCAAGGGATATGGGGTAATCCTCTATCCAAAACCTGTACATACAAAAAGAGAGCCTTTGCTAAAAGACAACCAACCAATCGGCGGGTGGGCTATGTGAGTTGTTTGACCAATGTATATGAAGAGAGGGAGGAGCCCATGTGTATGTCCAATAACGAGAGTTGAACGGTAACCCAAACACACAAAGGGGTTATGCAGACGGGATGTTTATTATGAAAGCCTGTATGTGGCTCTCGAATACATACAGTCTGGTAATGGGTGATAGATATCCTAAGAGGTAGAGGCCGGGATGTTTTGCCTTGACCACATATGGAAATAATAGTGTCCATTCTCCACATGGGTGATGAATCGACATTCAGATGCACACAACTGTGACAGAATGTGTTGCCAAATGGACCCAGATTTGAGGATAATATCAAATAAGGCAATACTGTAAACAGGGTCGAAATTGAAATTCTATGAGCAGGAGCTAAAACCAGCTGCTGGGTATCGGGCATCACCCTGTAGGCAGGAGCTACCGCAGCCGACCCGAACTACCAGAGATGCCCATTTAACCGTTTGTCCATTGTGTTTAAACGTGTATTAGATGTATTCTAATTCTTCTTCGTTAACATTATCAAATACTTGAGGTTAATGTCACATTTACATGTTTGGAAGGCACCAGTGGGCCCTAGGAGCCAAAAGTAGCTCCTGGTAGCTGTTGGTTTCAAGCTAACCATGCTCTATTATGCTAGAAGCAGGAGCTAAATAGCTCCCAACTCCCCTCAATTTTTAACCCTGGGCCAACCCTTCAAATGTTGAGAGGGACTATCTTTAGAGACCGCAGAAGAGGGGTGAACTTACTTGTGTTGGGGCAGCCAACTTCTTTACATATTCTAAAGAGACTTTTCTAGTGCAGCTTTAATGCTACAAGTGGTTAACTCTCTCTGTGTCAGAAACACGCACACTTAAGAACTGCTGCGAGAATGAGCCCATGCCCTACAAACACTAACACCCCATCTCGATTTCAACTGCCTTAAAATAAATGCATCTAAATGCAGGTGCCACTTTAAATTAGTATGAACAGGTTTATCTCCACACAGTTGTTCGCTCAGCATCAAACATCAATGGCTTCCCAATAAGGAAGGCAGTTTTATCTTACTTGTTAGATGGGTTTAATCTGAATATTAAGTTGTGTTCTGTTTTGTACACGCAACCATACGTAATTAACCAATTCAAACCACCAATGAATTAGCCATCAACCACCATTTGGCGCACGTGCCGATTTCGCCAATCCTTTGGCTTTCTCTAGGCTAAGTAGTGATTAGCTGTTTAATTAGCAAATCATTAAACACGTTAAAGATCTGTATCCCATTAGATCCAACCTTGTCTGCATCTCACTGCATGCAAGTTTACCTGTCTTTTACAAATATGTAAACCCAATTTGGTCTGATTCTCATCAAGATCAAGTTAAATCACAAGCTCATTACATAAGTTAATTATTCCTACTTCCGTAAGAATATGGAGTTGCGTCTTTTGATGTTCGTGGCGAATGATTTTCGAAATTCCGTTTTTCTCTGTCTATTCAGAAAGGATTATTCTTGATGAGAATCAGACCAAAACTGGGTTTACACATTTGTAAAAGACAGATAAACTTGCATGCAGTGAGATGCAGACAAGGTTAGATGTAATGAAATAGACACCTCAAATGCATCTTTACCACGTTTAATGATTTGCTAATTAAATATGTAATCACTACTTAGCCTCGAGAAAGCCAAAGGATTGGCGAAACAATAGTTGTTTGAATCAAATTAGTTAATTTCGTATGGTTGCATGTATAAAACAGAACATCACTTAATATTCAGATTCAAGCCATTTAACAAGATAAAATTGCCTTCATTATTGGGAAGCCATTGATTCTGAGCGAACGATTGTGGGGAGACAAACCTGTTCATTACAATTTCCTAATTGACTGGTAGGGTGTTGCAGTTCTCTCCCCCACTCAATACAGTCTGTATTGAAATTTCAATAATTCTAAAAGGAAGTAGGGTTGGCACTGTGACACTCAGCAACACCCCCTAAATTAGTAATTGCTGTGTCTTTGTTAAGTGCAGCCCCAAGCACTTTTTATGGTCTGTATCCGGTACTGTCCTGCCACGGTGATTCAGCCAGGTCAAGTTAACATAACCCAACATTTAAGGGGGTTGGGTGGTTAAAGATAATGCTTTCATTTTGCGCACTCAATGGCCATTGGTGCCACTGGTTGGCATATATGCATCACGCTCGTAACTACTTTGCTCCCCATGCCATCTTCCAGGGACATTGCTTCTGAACTCCCTCCTTTCTCTATCACTGCCTGCACCACCACTGAGGAAAGTCTATCGACGTTAACGCAACTCCCTGCCTGTGTTGTCCTGACCCAAGAGCACCGCCAAACTCTACTCTTCCTGCACACTTGCAGTCACTCTTCAACCCATTCCCCACACATCCGGTCCCTTTACAATGCACCCTGTGCAACATGTGCCCTTCACCCCACATATCATATGAAAGCTCTCAAGTTTCCCGTGACCATGCGATAATGTTCCTCCCCCTTAGATTCTGGGACTTGTAGTTCTTCTTTCCGATTTGAAATTTAGGGAAACTACAAGTCCCAGAATGTCAAGCACAGTCACAAGGACACCGATTTCACCTATTCCTCCCGCTCCACAATGAGCCGAGACAGCTCCGCAAGATGCAGCCTTTTGGCGCACCACTTCATTTCACCTCACCTGATCATGGCGCTGCTGCAGAGCAGCAGAGAGGCCAACAGAAGCAGGTGGGAAACCCCCATGGCTGTATGCTGCGTACGTAGTGCTGCGCTCTGTACTTGCGCAGGGATCTCCCGGTGCAGGCTACTTCAGTCTCTCTCCTATGCGCACACTGTCAGCTTCTTTCCGCTATTGAAGGAGCAGTGACTGTGCACCAAGCATGTGACACTGAGTCAGCTGACAGTGACCTTGCAGTCATGTGATCGACGTTAGAGGGAGGAGGGGCAGTGCCAGTGCCTCTCGAAATGAACAACAAAAGCAATAACGCTCCAGTGAGCCTTGTAGGACGTTCTGACCATCGTTGTTTATTAGATAATGCTTTCATTTTTTAGTGAACTAAAAGCTATGGGATTTATTGGGGTCGCCCAACATATCAATGTGATTGGATCTTCATTATATTTTGAAATATAACATACATGGCAATTTGTTGGTTCTGTAGGGAGGGAGATTTCATTTCGAAAGCGGGAGAATAAAATATTCCCATTTCATTGCTTTGGGGTTTAGGATTATTTTAGGAGGGAGTAAAAATGTGCAGTCTCCCGCCTAAATTGCCAGGAGGGTTGTCATCGGGGCTGGCCCCAAGGATGTGCGGGGCACTGGGCGGCATAAGATGTGCAGGGCCCCCTTATTTGTTTGTTTGTTTATTTTATTTGTATGGCGCTCCAAACCCAGAGGTAGAAGGGCGCTTAAGAATTTGGTTACAGCGTTGAGAAGTATCTTTGTGTTGCATACTTCGTACAAGTTTATAATATATACATATATATACAGTGGTCAATAAACAGAACATATGCAGTAAGTACAATATACAATTTTCAGAATAAATACAGTGTCTAAGCCAGTTACCGCACGGGTCTAGAGTTAGTGGTGTTATTCTTTGTTTAGCAGCCAGCTGATGACCTGCTTCCTAAAGATCTGGAAGGATTCGACAGTTTTGATGTTAAGCGGTAGGGAGTTCCAGAGTTGGGGGGCAAGCCCTGTGAAGCTTACCCCTCCAGCTCTTTTTAGGTGGAACCTGGGCACTAATAGGCAAAGAGTGTTGGAGGATCTGGTGAATCTGGTGGCAGGTTTCAGGGTGAGTTTATTAGCTAGATAAGGTGGTGCTAGGTGATTGAGGGCTTTGTACGTGAGGCAGATGGTTTTTAGATCAATTTTTTGGCGTATGGATAGCCATTTGCAGGCTTTCCTAGTAGCAGAGATATGCTCTTGTCTGGGAATGTTGAGGGCTGCGCGCAAGGCGTTATTTTGTATTACCTGCAATTTGTTGAGTACGGATTGATTAGCACCTAGGTACAGGCTGTTACAGTAATCCAGTTTGGATTGTATTAGGGCCCTGGCAAGGGTGAGGCAGCTGTTGGGTGATAGGAAGGGTCTGCTGGCCCTAATGAGCTTGCCAGTATAGACAGCGGCTGAGGCGGTCATATTGGTGTGTTTGCTAAGGTTGGTGTTGGCATCTAGATAGAAACCAAGGGTTTTTACGCTTTTGGCTATGGGAATGGAATGACCATTGATGGTGATGTTATTATAGCTAGGGTCAAGTTTAGTTGGGGGAGCCGACGATTAGGAGCTCTGTCTTCTCATCATTCAGGCAGAGACCATGGGAGGCCATCCATGCCTGAATGATGGAGAATATTTTGTTGATCCGGGCGGAGTCTTCTTGGTAATTACCAGAGACAGTGAGGAGTATCTGGGTGTCATCTGCGTAGTTTGTGTAGGTGACACCCAGATGGTCCAGTTGGCCAAATAGAGGCTTTGTAAATATGTTGTACAAAGTGGGGGATACACAGGAACCTTATGGGACCCCGCATTTGATGGGGATGGGGTCTGCTGCAGCTGTAGTGGAAAAGACTCGTATGGTTCTGTTTGCCAGGAAGGATTGTATCCATGTGATGGCAGGGGAGGAGAAGTGGGCTGCGGTGGCAAGGTGATTACAGAGGACTTCATGGCTGACCAGGTCAAAGGCCGCTGAGAGGTCTAGGAGGAGTAGGATTGCGGCATTGCCTTTGTCTTTAATTTCATCAATCTGGCTTTTGAGATCAACAAGGGCGGTTTCAGTTCCGTGTTGAGGTCTGAAGCCAGATTGACGTATTCCTAGCAGTTGGTTGGATTCTAGGTATTCCTGAATTTGGATGTAGGCGACTCTGTCCAGGATTTTCAGTAGGAAGGGGACTGTGGTGATGGGCCTGTAGTTTGTGGGTGTGGCCGGGTCGAGGGATTGTTTTTTCAGGAGAGGGAGAACCCATGATTGTTTTAAGTTGCTGGGGATAGAGCTATTGGTGAAGGATAGGTTGATGAGTTTGGTGATGAAGGGGGAGAGCTCTCTGGCTGCATCTTTTATGATCTGAGCCGGGCAGCTGTCTCCTTTACAGTTAGAGGGTTTCAGGGAGGTGATGATTTTTTGAACTTCCGGGATGGTGACTTTTTTGAACGAGCAGCCTGCGCTAGTGTTGTTAGGTGTGGGTAGGCTAAGGTTGGTGACATTATTGTTGAAGAGTTGTTGCCGTTTGTCTTCGATTTTAGTTTGGAGTCCTAAAATGTTACTGTTGAGGGCGTTCTGGATGTTGGTGCACCAGGATTTGTCTTTCAGGCAGGTTTCTGGAGGTGAAATAGGGTTTTCTAGTTCCTTCAGAATTTAGAATAATTCTTTAGTGGAGGATCCTGCCTGAGTGATCCTGGTGTTGTATGTATCTTTTTGGTCCGGATTATTGCATGAATGCTGACCGTAATATTACAGAAAATTATTTCACAGAATGAGTCTTTAATATACATAATATCATTGGCAGTTACATTAAAAACACGTTGCCATTAGTAAGGAAGGAGGCAAATACAATGTGACGTCCAGTATATGATTTGTCACTGTTAACATGTACGTATGTGGCAATATCAAGAGTGAGGCTTTATTTTGCAGTAGCAGACAAAATGGGAAGGGAATCTCATCAATGTGCCCTCTGAGCCTTCATTGGAGAGGGTGAGCAGGCCACAACTGTTTGCCGAGGTGCAGGAATTGAAAGGTGAAGTCTGGATCCCATAACAGAATGTTGCAATGCAACTGAACAGGTTAGGTGACTGTTGCTGAGATGTTATGATTATATATTCCTGTAAATCATGTGGCTTTCTTTTTCCCCATTCCTGCTGTAAAATGTTCTGTAAAATGTGGTGTTTCAACTATGGGATGGGTATGGTTCCCTTGCATCACTAGGTGTCGGAACTTCTGGCTCCATAGCAGAATTCGAAAGCTAGTGCCTATGAGCATACGCACAGCAAGTGTACATATCTTAAAAAGAAATATACAAGTTTGATTCAATTGACCTTTCCCCTTAGAAGAAAGTGCACCAGACAAAAGAGAATCTGCATTGAAAAAACATTAATCAACACCAGAAAATTCCCCTGAGAGCAGAGATTTTCCAATGACTATGCTGGCAAAGTGTAAAAGGTGCCCACCTTTTAATCCCAACAATCTATAGTGACATTTTCGCAGGAAAACAAAATCCCAGTAAGAGACACGTGTTTTGGTGACACTTGTATTTGTTCTTGTGGGTATGCGTATGCACTTGGACAACCTGGGTGAAATCCTTGTAGCCAAACACTTGAGCAAGTTTGCCAGCCTCAGACATGCCCATGCGGGGTAGCTGCCATCCTCTGAAAAAAGTGTGCCTATCTACATGTATCCTCTACATATGCCCTAAAAAACAATACATGTCAACATTGAGGGAAAATAACATCTCCAGGATTGCAACCTCTTACCACATCCTGGGTATATATAAATGACTTGCTTGCCTGCTCATTGTTTGCCCTTACCCCCATGTTTGGCTTTGAATAGTACTGTTTTTATAACTATGACTTAAAAAGTACACAAACCATAGTAAGGTATTGACATAAATATATACATCCTTATAGAAACATGTTAGGCAAAAAAAAAAAAATCTATTGTGGCATTATTCTCCTGTTTTTGAATGAAAGAATACAAATAGCAGAATGCAATTCAGCATAAGGCAAAACATGGCCTTTGAGTTTTGAAAATGTGCTTTCAAGACTTAGGGCCTCATTACATGGTAGGCGGTAAGGGTTTACCGATACCGGTATTTTACCGGTACCGGTAAACCCTTACCGCCTTACTACGAGGTCCCTTTGCGGGTTGGGGAATTTAACGCCTGCTTTTTGCAGGTGTTAAAAACCTACCCGCAAAGGGACCAGGGAGCTAATTACGGTGCCGCAATTTGAGGTGCCGTAATTAGCACCTTCCCCATTCCCATTATGCCCTATGGGGCAAAAATGGGAATGGGGAAGGGCAATGCGGGAAGGGGGATTTACCGCCCCACCAACCTTGGAATAGGGCGGTAATTCCCCTTTCCACCTAGGCGATGCCAGTATTTTACCGGCATGGACCAAGGTGCTCGTAGCACCTTGGTCCACCGCCATCCATGTAATGAGGCCCTTAGACTATTGAGAGAAAAGGTTACCTGTTTCTGTTTCAATATTTAACAAATACAGGCTTTATATATGGTATAATGAATATTATACATGCTACCAAAAATAAACTATTTTTAGTGTGCTAAATATGAACATCTGAAAATGATGTAGTTCATTTAAAACTGCTCTGTGAGATATATATTTTAAGTGGCCTGGACGAGGGTGTGCGCTTATTGCAGCTAACTGGCTTTGCGTGTGATTTTCGACTAAAAATGACCCTTTGCATTTCTTAACACGGAAACACCTTGCCCAAACCAATGGTCTCTTATATGAGCCATGACATGTACATTGTTTCTGCTTTAAAAGCTAGGCTAGAGCAAAGGAGATGATTAGCAGTAATTATGGAACCTGCAGCGTCTGATGGGCCACTGGGAGGGGTTATTTGTCTTCAGAGCATCACAATGGCTTGGGAGGTGACACTGTGGCCTTGATCAGAAAAAGTGTGAATCGTCCAAGGAAACAGCACAGCCCCTCTTTTAAATAATATGATCTGCGATAGCCGAGGCAGGCAGTGGTGCCTGCAGGGGCCTCCCTGAGGGCGACACCCTGTGTCACCGCACACACTGCACATGCCTCGGGCCAGCTCTGGTTGGCATGTATGATATAATATAGCTGTCACCCACATCTGTTTGCAATCCAGGAGCATGCGTGTGAATTCTGATAAAATAGGTGATCATAGCTCTGTGAGTTAATGCTCATCTGGTACAGGTGCGTATCTAGCCTTCAATACATAGGTTTGATTCCCATATATATATATGTGTAACCACACGCACACAGTATATCCTTGGTAGATTGAAATCTCAGAATGATACAGATTAAAATTCTAGCGAGATACTGGATCAGGTTAAAAAAGTATTTTCGGAGGCCACCAGGGGGCGCAGGCAAGATGGCCGCCTGAAACTCAAGCTCCCTTTATGGCCCCAGGAAACCCACGGATAAACATGCCTTAAGTGCTTTTTAACCCCATCTACCAGCGATCGTTGAGGAGGGGAACCGCTGTGGATTACCCAGAAGCTTGTCCGGTCTTCGGAGATGCCCCCGTTCCCCAGATGGCGACCTGTGAACGGCGACCCCCTGCACCTGAGGGAAGGCCCCGAGCGGGAGCTGCACATTGCCTGGTTGTGTAGCGGTGGGAGGAGTCGAATTCCCCACCCGCCTTGACTCGTGCACCGAGGCCTGAGGTGCTCTCGATGGCTCGGACGGGCTCTGCAGAGATCCCCATCAGCGGCTTAGGCCACACGGCTGATGGCCCCCGCCTCTCCGGACATCTCAAGAGGAGCCCCCTCGTCGGATGCGGCGGGTTATCCGACCCCACCAGAGTGGAGGAACGGCCCGCGCGATCAACACACAGGGCTCAACTGAGAAGTTCCAACAGCTGCCGGTGACCGGCTCATCCATCATAGGGGATACGGGGGTACCGCCGCTATACTTACCCCAGTCAGGGGCGCCTGGGGGGCCTGCGCTCCCCCCACCACTCTCACCACCAGTGTTTCGTCTGTGCCCGGGCCGACGCGGTGGCACGCCTCAGAATCATCTCAACGGTCCACGTTTCCATGCCTGACCACCGCCCCAACGGCCTATTTCACCACAGCCCACACGGGGCTCCAGCTTAGTGGCAGAGGCGCCCACCCGACCACCGGAGAAGGCTCAGGCCGTCGCGCCAGCGCGCCTGGGCCACTCCGCCACCAGGAAGATACCTCAGGAGAACCCTATAGCTTGGTGCGATCGATACCCCATGAACTGGAGGGAGACCCTTGCGCAATGCCAATACACGCCTGGGTCCCACGAAATGGAGACCGGCCCTGCAGCCTCGCGACCCCCGGACATGAATGCCATACAGAGCAACATCCAAATGATCCCAGAAGAGATTAGGGGTATGAGGACAGACATGGGGGCCAAATTGGCAGACCTCACGGCCAAGGTTTTAACGCTGAAGGATCGGGTAGAGGGGGTCGAGTGCAACCAGGTATCGACGGACATCCTCGAGGCACAAATGGAAACTAGATTTCAGGAACTGCAACGCTGCGAGGAGGACCTCCGGCTCAAGGTCGACGACATGGAGAGCCGGGAGAGGAGAAACAACTGGAGAATTTTTGGCCTTGAGGAGACGGAGGGAGAGACCCCGGTTGGACTTGAAAGCAAAATCCAAGACATCATCAGAATTGTCCTGGGGTCGGACTCGGAGGAGACTCTCCTGCTTGATAGGGTCCATCGGGCCGGCGGGGGGGTAGAGGTCCACGCTCAGTTCTTGCAAGATTTCACTACTATAAGGACAAGGCTAGGGTGTTGGAGAGGGCGAGAACCTTACGGGATATTCAACATGGTAACTCCAGGGTGACGATTTACCAGGATTTCTCGTCCCTCACTCTCCAGATGCGAAAGAAATGCGGCACTATAACCAGGTGGCTACAAGAAAAGGGGACACGCTATCGCTGGGGCCACCCATTCCACCTAGCATTTGAATGGCAGGGCCAGAGGTACCAACTAGTCATGGAGGCGGAAATCCGGAGGGCCACAGAGGATCTCACAGGCCACATCGTGGGACCATCAGAAAATCAGAACGAAACCAATGGAGACCTCCCTCGTGCCCCTCGAGGCCCAGACCTCTCCCAGGGGAAGCTAAAGGTCAAAGGCTCACGTAAATTTCTAAAAACCAAACATCCACCCACAGACCGAGGAGACCCTATATGAGCGCACAAGCAGCAGCCAAGGCTCACCTTTCTGCACAGAAGGCCTGATCCACACCCCACGAGAGCATGCAACGATTCATGGAGCCCGCCGGTCATAGTGTGTTCCTCCCACGACCTGTGGATAGTTCTTTGTTCAGTCGGTCAGGGTTGAAGTGTTGCCCATTTAGAGGCTGTTGTATGGTTTCATAGGAAGTTACACGGCGACTCCACACGGACAACTGCCGGTATCTCTCCAGGCCTCATGCCGTGACACGCCCCGTCAGGGGCAAAGGGGACACGACCAGGTACTAAGGCCGGGGGGGCGCCTGGCTCGGGAGACGCTACAGCCAGTTCCTCACTGCGGATCAGAAAGGGCCGGTACTTAACGAAGAGAGGCATGTTGGAAAGCGCTACACCTAAGAAAATGTTTTCCCGGGGCCAGGGAAGCGACCCTGGTGGTTCGTTGCCAGTCACATCCCCACCCGGGGACCCGGGGACCCGGCGGCGAACGCCCCACAAAATGGGTAAGGGGGGAGGGGAGAAGGGGGGAGGGAGGGGAAAGGGAAAACCAACTCACACTTTTTTTGCAACGGGCTCCGAGTAGCAGACACTTAGAGGTGATTTCAGTGCGCGTAACGAAAAATGACAATGATTGAAGCAAAGATAGGCACGTTGAATGTCAAGGACCTTAACTCCCAGAATAAGAGATCTCTCACGAGTAACATGTTCCGTAAGCAACACCTAACGGTTCTCTTCCTACAGGAGACACATTACAGGCAAGGCAGGGAATCGAAGATCAAGGGGAAAGACATCGGGTGCAATTACTGGGCCTCACATAGAAGTTCTAAAGTTCTAAGAAGGAAGGGGTGGGAATCCTCCTGAGCAGGGCGTTCCGTCTCACAGATATAGAAACCAAGAGGGGTTTTGGTGGTCGTTTCCTGGGCATTAAGGGAACCTGTGAGGGAGAGCGCATTACCCTGGCCACTCTATACGCGCCCAACTCAAAACAAATACACTTCCTCACCCAGGTCTTTCATGTCATGGATGAGTGGGCAGAGGGAGCCATGATACTGGTGGGGGACTTCAACCTTATAAAGGACCTGAGGCTTGACTGGTGGTCCACGAGAGGGGGGACACCCAGGGACATCTCCAAGGACAATCTGGCCCTGCAGGCCCTCCTGAGAGAGCATTATTGGGTGGACGTCTGGCGAAAAGCAAACCCGAGCCAGGGTGGGTACACCTTTTTTTCGCCCCCTCCTTGCACCTACACCCGAATTGACCTTTTGTTAATCTCGGAAGAAGGGAACGGGGTGGCACAACAGCCGAAGGTGGAAGCCATAACTTGGTCGGACCACGAACTCCTCATAGCGAATTGGTCACTGTCCATCTCCCCAAGATCTTCCCGATGGCGTTGTAATGACACACTTCTCAGGGCCCCAGTATTTCGTGATTTCATGAGACAGGAAATGCTGTCCTACTTTGAGACAAACGAAACTGGTGAGACGGATATGTCCATGGTGTGGGATGCCGCAAAAGCCACTTTCAGGGGCCTTCTCATAGCAGAGGGTTCGAGACGTAAACGGGAGAGGGGCTTAATCGAGGGTAAACTCCGTGCAGAGCTGGGCGCTCTGCGAGCCAGACTGGGCCTCCCGGGGGTTGATCGAGAGGCTCTCCTGGAGGAGATGCAGGGTAAAAGACAGGAACTCCATGCGGTCCTCATAGGGGAAGTCATCAAGAAAATGAGATACACTAAGCAGAGGTACTACGAACGGGGAGATAAGGTGGGGACCCTACTAGCGCAGAGGGCTCGGGGCTCCAGGGTTGAGAGAGGAGTCACTCGTCTCAGGGATGGAGTGGGCGGGATTCACGGGGGCCGCGAGGAAATAGTGGAGTGTTTCGCTGACTATTACAGCAAACTCTATTCCAAAAAGGCAGGCGAATCACTGGAGGACATCCGCGCCTACCTGGCACAAAACCCTCTGCCTAGGCTGTCCGACATGGAGCTAGAGGTCCTGGAGAGAGAGATATCGGAGGAGGAGGTGGAGGGCGCCATCAAAAGATTGAAGCTGGGAAAGGCACCGGGAGAAGACGGCTATACAGCCGATTTTTACAAGCAGACCCAACCCGTCCTGCTGAAGCCCCTGGCCAAATTGTTTAACCAGATCAGGAACCGGGAGTCCATCCCACCGACATTTTTGCAGGCCCTTATCACTGTTATACCCAAACCCGGCAAGGACCAGGCGGAATGCGGGTCTTATAGACCCATCTCACTCCTCAACCTGGACGCCAGAATCCTGGCCACCAGACTAGAGGGCTGCCTCCCGCACCTGGTACACCCCGACCAAGCGGGATTTGTCTTGAACAGGCAGAGTTCTGATAATATGCGGAAGACGCTCCATGTGCTTGCCTCGAGAGGGGTCTGCGACGAAGGCGCGCTTCTACTGGCCCTTGACGCGGAGAAGGCCTTTGACAGGGTCAGCTGGGCCTTTATGAGGGAGGTATTCACGACCCTGGGTATGGGCTCGAGGTGGCTGGGTTGGATCTCCGCGCTCTACTCCTCCCCCTCCGCTAGAGTGGTGGCAAATGGGACCGAGTCGAGGACATTCCCCCTCGAGCGTGGTACACAGCAGGGATGCCCTTTGTCCCCACTAATCTAAGCACTCGTGATGGAACCATAGGCAATCTCGATCCGCAACGATGCGGCTATCAGGGGAGTACAGGTCGGAGAGATGCAGTGCAAAGTCTGCCTTTTTGCTGATGATGCATTGCTCTATATCACAAACCCATCCCAAACAGTCCCCCGAATGCTGCAGGGCCTCTCGCGCTGTGGGGACCTATCGGGGTACAAAGTTAATCTGGAGAAATCAGTGGCGTTCGTAGGGGGTAATTTACCAGACTCAGAGATGACTTTTGTCAACGGGCTCCCCTTTAGGCTGAGAGACGACGGATTCCGGTACCTTGGAGTCCAGGTCACCCGTGATCCCGAGGGCCTATACCCGGCCAATTTCCCACCCCTCTGGTCAGCAATCCGGAAAGACATAGAGCGATGGTCAGGGGCGGGGCTCTCCTGGATGGCACGTCTCAACCTCATAAAAATGGTAATCCTTCCCAAGTTTTTATTTCTCTTTCAAATGCTCCCGGTGCTGATCCCCAAAACATTTTTCAAGGAAACGAAGCAAGTCCTCCTCAACTTTCTCTGGTCAGGCAAGAAACATAGAATCTCCTACGAGGTGCTGACCAGACCGAAGGAGGATGGAGGGGTGGGATACCCTGACCTTGAAACATACCATAGGGCCTCCCAACTGAGGGTCCTGGTCGACCACTTTGCCCCGGGTACGAAAAAACAATGGGTAGCCATGGACAACGGGCCACTTGCACCCGTCACCATAGAGGAATGGCTCTGGGTCCCGAGGAAGAAGATCCCTAGAAGTGTCGTGTATCACCCAGTCCTAAAAGTGCTGTGGTCCCTATGGAAGGAGGGAGGGGGCTACTACCGCTGGCTCACAACCTGGCCCTCCCCATTGAGCTGCATTTGGGCCCCCCTTCCTGGCCAAGATAGCAGAGCCAGCGGCGTACCAGACGTGGTTCGAGGCAGGCCTTAGCAGGACTGGTCACCTTTTGGTGGGGGGTTCTTTCTTACTCCTGAAAGATCTGGAAGAGGCCCTGGGGATAGGCACCCTGTCCCCCTTTCGCTATCTCCAGGTTAAGGGAGTCCTAACCGAACCATCCTGGGGGGACACCCTTAGGAGAGATCTGGAAGAGGCCCTGGGGATAGGCACCCTGTCCCCCTTTCGCTATCTCCAGTTTAAGGGAGTCCTAACCGAACCATCCTGGGGGGACACCCTTAGGAGAGACCTTACAGACTTTGAAAAACTCCTCCTTTCGGCAAGGGGCTTCAAGGGAATAATATCCCGCCTCTACAAGCTCTTCCTATTTTCTGTCCCACGAGACCCCCCACCTGCGCGTACACAATGGGGAAAGGACCTGGGTGAGGAGATCGACGACGAGAGGTGGAGGGAGATGTGTAGGCGGGCCAATCGCTCCACGGCCTCACTCCAGTATCGCCACCAGGCCCTCAAGGTATTGCATCACTGGCACTACCCCCCACAGAGGATCGCTAGAATGAGGCCAGGGTACGACCCACATTGCTGGAAGTGTAAGACCGAAAGGGGGGATTATATTCATATGTGGTGGAGGTGCCCGGTGGTCCAAAAGTACTGGGAGGAGGTATTGACATGGATTAAGGGGATAGATGGGGTTGAGCGGCCTTCCTGCCCCTGGCTTCTCCTTTTCGGAATTGACATTGGGGACGGTCATGAAAATACCCATGACTACATGCTGCAGGTTATGTTGGTGGTGGCCAGGTGCTGCCTGGCACAAAAATGGAAGAACCCCGGAATGCCCGGAGAAAAAGCATGGGTAACCAAGGTACGGGGCATTTACGACATGGAATTCCTCACGCATTTACTTGATGAATCTAGATCCAACATTGAGGAAATATGGCTCCCCTTCTTCGAAAAATATGGCCGCTCAGTGTAATCTTAAACCCCGGACCTGGAGAACTCCCCCCTGGGGGCCTCGGGCCATCGTTCAATGGCCCAACTTCAATCCTTCAAAGCTCGGCCCATGACTACTACACATCATGTAGACTTTGCTACGCTTTTTTCGAAACCCGTCAAATATGCAATTACTTAGAACTTGAACTGGTGGGGGTCGGGGGTGGGAGGCGATGGGTTATAACTGGTTTCCTGTTTATTCCTGTTTAAATATGTTCTGCGTTGTTGTAACACATATGTGAAACCTAATAAAATTTGATTTAAAAAAAAAAAGTATTTTCAGGACCACTAGGCGGCACATAGACTAATGGCCCTGTGAACGTGGAGTTCTGTGTTCAGCTGTGAAGATAAGAGTTTTTACACCCCATACCGGTACAGCACGAAGATCCGGAAGTGAATCAGGGAAGGGGTTGCATTAAAGCCCTGACCGGGTGAAAGTTTGGTGACCTAAGGGTGACCTGGGAGCCTGCTGTGGCCTTGCGCACAGAGTTATCCATGTGACAACCTGCTGGTGGCGGTAGATGGGTGGCGGACCACAGACATACCTGTGCTGGAGCACCCCACAGGAAGAAGGGCAGACTGCATGAGGTGGCAAACGGATGTGGCACAGAGTCTGGGGAGAGGAGAAGAGACCAGATCCGCTAGAGAAAGCGCACAGGAGTGGCAGTGTCAGGCCGGCAGCATTGGGCGTGCAGGAAGGAAGGCCCACCTGGAAGCTCCAGGATATGGCGACCATCGAGCTGTCCCTGGGACCCCGCACTAAATCGTCGGAGCAACAGCGATCTGAGAGTGCACAGAGACCCCTGGAACATTGTATGGGGGCAGTGTCATGAAAACATGGCCCTGTATCAGAGAGGGCCTGAATATGTATGAGGCGCCTGCTGTGACTCGTGCAGATGCTCCACTGCTAGAAGCTTGAAGGGGGTGGGGGTACTGTGGCTGTGGCAATCAGGGTACAAGCCCCCAGGGGGGGAGAAGGTTGTGGGCCCCCAGTTGATCGGGGTCGCCATCTGGCTGCTGCCACTCGCACAGGAGGAACGTGGACATGTGCCGGCAATAGTGAACATGCCATTATGGTCCAGCTGGAGATATGGCAATGAGGCAGATTCGCCCCAATAAAGGGAGCTTCGTGTCTTTTATAAATGTGCCCCAGAGGGTTCGGTGGCCCAGTCGGTTGAGGCCGGTGCCTGCAATCTTGAAAGCTTAATGCCCCCTGGAGAGGCACAAAGAGTCTGGGTCCTGAACTCTGGCAAGGATCTAGCAAGATATACACACAGTCCTGTCAGAGGTAAAAGCATTTTGTGAAGAGGTGCAAGTGTCAATGGCGATGCTCACAGACAGAGTTACGAAAGTGGAAGATAGGGTTGATGTGTTGGAGCACACTGAACGTTCAGCAGACATTGCAGAGATTGGAGTAGAGGCAAGAGTCAAGGAGCTTGAACAGAGGGAACGGGAGGTCAGTTGCAAGATGGATGACATCGAGAACAGGGAGAGAAGAAATAACCTGAGAATATGGGGCCTCGCGGGCAAAGACACAGAAACACTGCATGACCTGAAACATGCGATGGGAAGACTTACATAATCTACTAGGCTCCTCAGCTGAGAGGGAAATCAGATTCGACCGAGTCCACAGAGGCGCTGGATCAGGAGAGGTTCCGCGCTCTGTGTTTGCGAATGCCATAATCATAGAAATAAAGAAGAAATACTTCTAAAGGCGAAAGAAATAGGCACTATAGAATAGGAGGTCACACAGGTCAACATTTTCCAAGATCTCTCCTCCTCTACTATTGATCAATGGCACCCCACTTACTTGGAATGATGACTGGATCGGCACCCCCACACTGGCAGGGTCTTCTTGTCCGTGGGTCTGTGAGACCTCAGCTGCTTGGGGGTCACACTGACCTAAATGATGTCAAATCTGAGGAGATGAGTCCTGCGCCATGGTTTCCTGTTGATTTCTGCACCAAAATGTCCTCCTTCTGCAGATTCATCCCAGCCCCATAGCTGTGTGGCAAGGTGTGACACACCGAAAACACCTTCTAAGTGTTAAATTCATGGCCAGCAGGTGACCGGCAATTGTGAAAGTTCCAAAAATTGTGCAAATGACACACACGGATAGCGCACGAGCACCCTCGCAGGCCGCAACTGTTGCGCGTGTAAATTGAAAATGGCCAGCAACTTGCCACTTAGGAGTCGGAGCTGTGTTGTCGCTCGGAGCGCCTCACCCAACGAATGTAACGTGTAGAGGCTCATGCACACACATCCACAGCACTTCCTCATCGATGATGTTCAAATACCAATTATGCCCCAGGCCGCCGCACACAGCACTCACGCATACAGTGGAATAAATCACATACACGTCTGCTCTGTATGGGGTCCCGGTGGCAACTGCCGTCTCGGTCCTCGTTTATTGAACAGCGCATGCGCGATCCTCGTTTAGGCCCACACATGCGTACTAACACATTACGCTACGTAACAGCACCCAGCCGGAACGGGACAGTCAACATCAGTTGAGGGAGCGGATTAAAAGTGCGTTCGCCCAACTAAAGGGTTGCTGAAGAGATGGCAGCTCCAGAAGATCTAGAAAATCCCGGGGTCCACATCCATCACCTCCGAGATGATAAGATGGGGCTCCAAACTGGAGTACCTCGTGGAATTGAAGGAAGCAGAAGAAGGACAAATACTGCTTGTATGGAAATGGGAGGCACGGCTGGATGCTGGACTTCACACTACCTAGTGACCTGGTAATGCCCAGGTGTTTCAATTTATTGGGGCCATTTGCCCTGTTTGTTGGCAGTTGGTTATATGTTTTATTCTTGATGGGTATGGGGAATGGGAAGGGGTGAAAGTAGAGGGGTTGGGGAAGTTTGTGGCACGTTCACCTTGGGAGGGTATCTAGTTCTGTACTGGCCATCAGTGTTAGGGTGTACGCATTTCGCAAGAGAGGGGTATGGCTGATTTGAAAGTAGCTACCTTAAATGTTAAAGGGCTCAATTCCCCTATCAAGAGATCGCTAATGCATCTGTAACAAAAACTTAATTTATCCATATTGTTTCTACAGGAAACTCATTTTAAGCAGGGGAAAGAGCATCCACTCCGGCAGCGGGCGATAGCCCAAATGTTCTGGGCCTCACACAAGGACCATAAAAAGGAAGGAATGAGTATTGTCCTGACAAGGCCCTTTGAAATGAAAGAGTTGCAGATGAAGAGCCGTTTGGGGGATGTTCCTGGCAATCAAGGAACGTGTGGAGGGGTAACAATCACATTGGCAACAATATATGCCCTGAACTGTGGCCAACTTTCCTTCTTGAAGAAAGTGTTTGCGGTACTTGAGGGCTGGGCGAAGGGGTATATGCTGGTGTGGGGGGATTCTAACGTGATTGCCGATCCAAAGGTCAACTGGTGGTCTGCGAAGGGGGGGTACAAGCAAATGGGAAAGGAGAACAGAGACTTTGCTCACCTACTTGAAGACCATCATTGGGTCGATGTTTGAGATCAAAGTTTCCCCAAGCGGCTGGGTACACCTTCTTCTCACCCCCATATTCCAGATATACCAGACTAGAACTCTTATTAGTCCAGTGTGAACATAGTGGCGGGATTGCTTCCTCCAAAATAGAGGTGGTTACTTGGTTGACCATAAGATGGTCACGACAGAGTGGCATATCGAAGTTAGAAGATGAGGCACCCCTTGTTGACATTGCAACAATGTCTTGTTAAGAGACCCTGTTTTTCCGAAATGTTTGGGGCAGGTGATTTGTATGTTCTTTGAAACCAATGATACTGTAGCTGTATCTGGGCTCCCCCCTTACGAAATTAATAGCTGAACCCTTGCAATTTCAGAGATGGTACGAGGTGTTACTTAGTAGAGCCAGGCAACTATGGGAGGATGGGAAGTTTATAGCTATTGGTAGATCAGAGGAGTGTCTTTACATTGGTAAGCTGTCTTCTGATACTTCCAAGGGGGCCCTCAATGACCCGAGATGAGGGGACATCGTACGGAGAAGCCTGACCACCTTTGAACAAGTCATCTAGCAGAATACAAGATCTAGGGTCCGCATAGCAAATATCTACAAGTTATTGTTTCAAGCGGAACCCATTACATGCTTAAAGGCCAGAGAAAAATGGGCAATAGATTTGGATAAGGAAAGATCGGAGGAATTGTGGTCTCCTATGTGTCAGAGGGTCTTGCATACCACAGTATACCTACAGTAAAGGATGCAGGCGATCAAGCTCATACATCACTGGCAATACTCACATGCCATTTCAGCTAATATGTATTCTGGGATGGACTCTCGCTGTTGGAGGTGCTGTTGTTTGAATGCAGACTACTATCGTATGCGGCGGGGGTGTACCCGTATACAGATATATTGGGTGAGGTACTCTCGTGAATCAAGGAGATTGATGGCATCTCGCGATGACTCACACCTTGGTGGATGCTATTTGGTGTATATGAGGAGGATGAGCTGGAGCAGGCAGGTGGACATATGGCCCGAGTCCTGCTGGTGGCAGCTAGGTGTTGTGTGGCACGGACGTGGAAACGTAATAGAACCCCGACGGAGAAAGAATGGGTTCAGAAAGTCAGGACGATTTATGACATGGAATACCTAGCACATGTCCTGAATGAGCCAAAGAAAAGGGTCAAAGCGATTTGGATTCCCTTTTTGCTAAATATGGGAAATAGCCTGCTGGCCGGGGGAATCAGAACATAGGAACGATCACATTTCTGTTTAATCTTTTGATTGTATTTTCAATCATTGTTTGTTGCTCTGAGGGTAGAAGGGGTTGAGTGGGCTTATGAGGTTCCAAAATGCAGTATGTTTTTTTCTGTAAACTGTTTCAATGCATGTCTCATTACTGACAAATGATAATAAAATTTGATCTGGAAAAATAAATATACAGTATTTTCAGTTTGCTCCATGTCATGGAGGAGTGGATGCACAAGTCGTGTTTTTATTTTATTCTTAGCAGCATGTTTGTTTTGTTTCTCCATAATGAAGGCTGGACTACAATCCACAGAATGCAAAGTTCCATGCATGCCAAGTATCACACATCTAGAGTGACATTCACACATTTTATGAACTCTATTGCATTCCAGCAAGCTAAGGAAAATGTCACACATAGGAGAGGTTCCAGAGCAGAGGCAATCGAATATCTGGATGTGTAGCTCATACTCATGCTAACTGCTGCTTATCAGACATGTTTCCTTCATGATGATCTTCCATAGCCCTGCTCTGTTCCCCAGTCAGTACACCCAGAAAACCAGCTGCTCCCTGGTGTCCAGCACATTGAGTTCAGCTTTTTCATTCAGGCTTATTCAGCACAAGTCCCTTCAAGTGTCACTCAAAATATAATACAAAACACATGGCAATGTCCATAAAAGTCCATTGCACACATGGGAATGTCATACACGATCTGAAAACCTAGCAGCTCTGCCACACCTTTGTAATGGCCCAAGGGAGGGTTTTCTACTTAATTGAGGTGCCAGGTTCCTCATGAGAGCCACTTTCTGCAGCCCTATGTCCAATGATTGGTCTTAGAACAATTCATCATAGTCAGACTTGGTCACCTGATGGAGGTTGGGCTCTTACTGGGTGGTCCTTCTCTGTATGTGTCCTTCATTTTTTTAAGTCCAAAGAATGGCTTCCTTCTGCCATTATAGAGGCAGTTTTTGCCAATTTTGAGCTGATTGAGGGACAGAAGGTGCGGAAATGACAATATTCACATGTCACTTGTCGTTTACTGTGGGTTTTCAGTTTACCAGTGTATTGCGTAACTTTTGTGTTTCCCAAATGTATTTTCCACCTTGCACTGCATATGACAGTATATTTGCTGAACTGTTTATGCTCACTCTTTATTTCTGTCAAGTGCTTGCATGTACCAGGTGTGTGTGTGTGTAAGAGAGACCCTGCCTTGCTATGTGGACCTGTGCTGAGTTTTTGCCATTGGGTTTAGTCCATTCTGTCCCCTGCACTTGTGGTACGTTGGAGGTTTGTGGAATTCCTCCAGCCCTGGGAAAGGACTCCAAAAACCAGTTAAACCTGTTGCCCTCCCAGCTACCAGAATTGCCAGAGCTAACAATCTGTGCAGGAGCAGGTGGAGGCATTCTCCCTAGTCACTGCCCCCTCTCCTCCGTCCTACTGGATTGAGAGACGAAGAGCCACAATTGGGAACATGTGTATGAACCCCTGCAATATTCCTGTACCTCGCTGAGTATCTGAAAGTTGATATGTACTTAGACAACCGTTCAGAACGTACCCTCACATGGAAACAGTGGAAGAATGCTACCAAGAAGGATGTCCCTTGCTAAGTTGCCAGAATGCAGCCATGAATAAAATGGTGCATGACATGGATATACGTTAAACAAAGTCTAAATGACAGTAAAAGAATGTCCTAAAGAAGATATATGAACCTCTGCTGAAACGATATGAAAATACTTAAGTATGACGATGTAACTGAAGCACTAAAAGAAACATGTACTCCATGATGCAGTACTTCCAAACACAAAGAAGAATTAAGTGACTCACTGGCCAATTAATTAAATATGCTGAAACGCAAGTTAGAAAGAATACATAGAAGCTTGTTTATGAGAGGTAATATATTCAATGTTTAGGGCGACCATTAGAAGAAGATGGACGATGGCTCATGCCAATCAACACTACTAACACAAAATACAAGCCCAGGATCTTAAACTGAAAAGATGATGAAGAAGCTGGTTTCCTTGCAGAGTGGAGGAGTACATTGGCTTGGAACCAAAGATACTATTTCGAGAGATGGAGGAAAAGTACAAAGGGAGTCTATGAGCAGACCATGTGCAAGGACATATTTCCAAAGATTAGGAGGAACAAGAACATTTATGGATGCCAAATATTGGACAGTTAAAAGGGCACGAAGTTAATATGGGATAGAGTGAGCAAGTCTCTAAAGACCAAGAGGAGCCACTGCACCCAGTATAATTGAATCAAATTGTGTTAAATGAACTGTCGAAATGGACAATTTCATGGTGTTGTAACACGTGACGAAGAGCTAACAAACAAGGGCTATTCATTAAGTCTGAAGCTAAGATAATGATGTGCTACACTCCCTTGAATGTCCGAGACAGTGCAGACTGGCAAGGTCAGTCTTCAAACAGAAGACACTGGCAGGTGGCCTACCGATGAGAGAGGGCAGAACTAATTGGAAAAACAAGGGGAAAGCTGACGTATCTTCAACCACCTGGGTTTCATTTCTATGTACGTGCTGCTAGTAAGCCGAATGTCCAAGGTTGGATTTGGGTTGCCAACCAATTAGAATAGCCTGCCATGCACTTTTACATACAATGTTGCAAAGTATTATTCCACTGCAACATTCTCAGCTATGGAAAGTGCCTTACACCAGGTGTATAGAAGTAGCTCATGGTGTGTCTCACAGACAAGAGACTGCCAATGAGGGACTAATATGTGCATTTTCAATATGTAGACATGATCCCCTAATCCAATCCTACCCCTCGATAGGTTTTGTGGTGTGCAACGTAGGATGGCGTCATAGATGACGCATCTAGTATTATATAAATTGAGTGTAATCAAAAAATCATTGTAATTCTCCATGAATCGATTTGATGAGTGTTTATTCGCCCTGCTTTACTTCTCTGAGATTAAAGCAGTATTTTACCATCTCCTTTGAGTCTGTCCGTTTATTTCGTCTGAGATATTTTATTGGTAATTCCATCTAGCACACAGAAGCTTCAAGGTGCTAGAGACCAGACCTTTTTACCCACTTGTTCCGCCCTGTAATATTTATTTATTTATTGTGCATTTGTAAGGTGCTTATACATCAAGTAAATTGTGTTTCAAAGCGCCCACAGGGCAGCATGGAGGGAACATGGGAATTAAATCAAAATAACAATGAAAGATAGAGGTGGACCGACTAAACCTTGTGAGCATTGAGAACATGCAATTGCAGAGCGAAGGGAGGAGGGAGTGGCGGTAAGTGCTCAGTGAACATGGAGGGAAGTGCTAGGGAGAGAGCAGCTGTAAGTGCATAGATGAGTGGTCAGCTGCCAATAAATAAGTGCAGGCCTATGGTGGCATGGGCCAGTGAGTGCCAAGTCAAGTGCTGGGAGTGGGTGGAGGCTGAAGGCGATTGGATGTTAGAGGCCATTGCCCAGGTAGACACATAAGGGCCCTGGTCACCAACCTAAGAATCTGAGGAGGTTTAGCAGAGGAGGGAGGAAGGGAAGAAGGTGGAGAAAAGGAGATTCTTGAGGGGCTTCCAGAATTTGAGGAAATCCGGTTCGAGGCAAAGAGGAAAGGGGAGACTGTTCCAAAGGAGGGAGCCTGCTGAGGAAGGAGATCAGCCACCAGCTCACTGTTTAGCAAAGCGCTTGACACACAGAGTGTTGGTGCTGGAGGAACGTAAAGATCTGGAGGGAGAGTGTTTAGTAAGAGCAAGTTGTAGATAGCGTGGTCCCCGGCCCCAGACAGCCTTATGTATGATGCAGAAGGATTTGAATTTTATCCTTGCAGCCCCCGGGAGCTAGTGGAGAGATTTTAGGGCTGGAGAGATGCAATCCCTGGCTTGAGGCCAAGAATAAGTCTTGCAGCCCTGTTCTGGATTAGCTGGAGTGGCCATGGAGAAGAAGAGGGTAGATTAAGGAAGATACCATTGCAGTAGTCTAGCCTGGAGAGAACCAAAGCTCTAGAGATATTGAGCTTCTGGGGGAAAATGAGGAAGGGAAGAATTCCTTTGAGTAGTTAGAGTTGAAAGTGGGCCTTCTTGGCATGGTCCTGAATGTGAGAGAGGAAGGAAAGAGATGAGTTGAAGATGACTCTGAGGTTTCTGGCTTCAGATGAAGGAGAGGTAGGAGAGCCCATAGAAGATGGCTAGAGTGAGGGGAGGAAAGAGGGAGCAGGAATCCCAATAGGAAAGATCTCTGTCTTGCTAGCGTTGAGGCAGAGTGTCAAGGATGGCACTCTGTTAAGAGTAGGGTTTGGGTGGTTGTGCCGAAGTAAGGTGGATAGATAAGTACACACACAGCTGAAAGTAAAAGAGAACAAAGAGTAGGCAAGTGTAGCAAGGAAATAAGGTACAAGAGAATGGATTCCCTCTTGTGGTGTATGCAGATATGGGAAATAGTGTTCCATAGACCTTAGGAAAAACTCCAGCCTTCTGCACAGTTTGCTATAACAGAGGCCCACGCTGTTTGCTCATGGCTGGGAACAACAGCTTTGGGTGTCTGTAACACAGAAACGAGACAAGGGAAGGGGCAGAGGTTGCCTGCCGGAAACCAACAGACAGGCTCTGTACAAAGGGGTCTACAAACGATACAAGAGAAGACAATAACAGACAAATCCAGGAAAAAAGGAGGTCGATGAGCAAACTAGCAGAAGGAAATGAAGAGAAAGCAGTATAATTGAATTGGACAGGGATAAAGAACAGAGGGTTGAAAACATGGAAGAAAGCAAGGGAGCAGCAGTCAGGAAACAGGGGGACTGCAATAACTGAAAGTAATAAATGCAGTTAAACTGTTGTGGATTGCAGAGGACTGTAGGGTTCAAGGTAGAGAACTCAGAGGAGCAGGACAGCAAAGAGCAAGCCCAAAGGAGCAGGGCTGTAAGGAAGGGAGCCCAGAGGAGCAGGGCCGATGACTGTAGAAGGCTGCAGAGGACTGAAGTAGGCTGCAAGGCTGGAAGTCCAGCGGACGAAGGCTGTAGGTAGAAGGCAGCGGAGCGTGATCAGCTGCAAGGCAGGAGCCTGGAAGACAAGGGCGGAAGGTAGCAGCGGAGCGTGATCGGCTGCAAGGCAGGAGCCAGGAAGACAAGGGCGGAAGGTAGCAGTGGAGCTTGATCGGCTGCAAGGCAGGAGCCCGGCAGGGCACTGGAATCAAAAGCAGGAGTGAGGAGGAACAGCATACAAAGATTCGTAGCTCGAAGGAAAAAGGTGCTGGAAGGACTCTTAATGCAAGAGACTGAGCCCCTGCAGGCAGCAGTCTTTATACCGCCCTGCCCAGCACAGAGGCAGGCTAATTGGCCGCACCTGGATCAGCACACCTGCATACAATCTGCCTCCTCCCTCTCTGTTCCTGAGCTGGTGGAAGCAGAGCTGATCCCTAGGGCTTCTGGGGATTGTAGTTCCGATGATGACGACTAGGAATAGCCAGGAATAGATAGTTATAGCCAAGTGCTTTGTGGTAAGTGTAGTTATTTGGGTAAAATAAAAAAGCACCAAAGTCTCGCAAATGGGGAATAAGTTCCAAAAAGTGAATGGGGATTGTTCCAGGAGTTTTCTGTAGATAAATGAATAACAATTAGTCCATAATGATCGCCAATGTATGCACCCATGGTGCGGGCATGACACAGAGATCCTTGTAGGTACACCAGGCCTGGATGGCAGATAGGCAGTCCGGAATGATGGAGGAGGTGAGGAGATGGTCAGAGCGAAGTCTGAAGAAGAGTTGTGTGTCATCTGCATAGCGATGGAAGTTAGAGGAGAAGGTGGAAATAAGTGTGCAAGCGGAGCAAGCTAGAAGTTAAAGAGCCAGGGAGATAGGTTGGAGCCCTGGGGAACACCGCAGGTGGAGATAGAAGTGGGGGAGGAGAAATAGCCCAGAATAACTAGGGACGGACGGTCATTGAGGAAGGAAGTCAGCCAATCTAGTGCCCACTCCGAGATCCCTAGGGTATCGTGGAGCCATTTTTTGAGGATGGAGTGGTTGACTCTGTCAAATGCAGAGGAGAGGTCAAGTAGAATGAGAACAGCTGGAGAAATGGAATCCAGAGATGCCAGTAGTTCCTTGCGGGTGTTCAGAAGAGCAGTTTCCACACCTCTGGATGCTCAGAATCCAGATTAAGGATCGTGGCGGCCACCAACAAGTTCAGTGTGCTGGGTCAGTTGGGGGAAACTTGCAAGGGGGAACTATAATCTTGCTTATTTCTTCAATAAATGTGTAAGCTACCAGAGTCCCTAGACGGAAGAAAACCCTTTCCCTTTGTGGGGTGCCTGTCCCTAGGTGAGAGGTGATGGGCTGCCTATCTAATAGTAAAGGAGAGAGGGAAACTGTCCCTTCATCTACAAGGTACACTATTCAGATCTCTCACTTAGTGGCTGAACAAAATTGGACATGGTGGCTGAGCCGCATCTACTTTCATTCCGTAGACATTTTGTGGAGGAATTATTTCCTTAGGGCACAAGGGCCCTATATCACTTTTATTCACCTTCCAAGAACTGTGTCCATGGTATTATTGTAGACCGAGTGGTGATTTATTGCTCAGCGCAAAATAATGTAAATAAAAATGAATCTAAAAATTCTTTATGGGCTAATTTACCAAAAGGAGACATTTTATGGGGCCAACTAGGCACCCTATTGCAACATGTGATGAGATAGACAACTCCTTTGCTCTTGCAGTTTGTGAATTTTGTTTGTTCCTATGGGGTTTTCCATCCTATGTCAATGCTTGTGCTTCGAGTTGTCTGGGCACACATTGTGCATCCTTCTCTAGCATGTACAAGAAATATATATCTACCGGACACAGGCCACAATCATTTTTAAATATTCTCCCTATGTTGGATGTGGTAACCACCGCCATATCTTACAGACAAGACAATCTCACCAGACGTAGTAAATCACAGGTCCTGATGAAGATGACAAACGTCAGAACGTCATTGAAACCAGTCGACCACCTGGATGGACGATATCCGTGAAGAGACATGGGATACGAGATACAACTAACATTGCTGTAGTGGAGAACAGCCTTTCTCCTCCACTTCATTATTTAATTTTAACATGAATTGCACTTGGGTTATCTTGTAATCCGTGATTGATTGCCAAAACAAGCATAAACATCTGGTTGCTATAAGGTGCCTAGTTTGCCCCATAAAATACCTCCTTTTGGCAAATTAGCATATTTGTCATACTCTGATGGACACTTTTGTGCCCATATAGAATTTTTTAGATTCATTTTTATTTATATTATTGTGGGCTGACCCATAAATCACCACTCGATCTCGAAAAATACAGTGGACACACTTCTTGGAAGGTGAATAAAAGTAATATAGGGCCCTTGCGCCCAAAGGAAATAATTCCTCCACAAAATGTCTACAGAATGAAAGTAGATGTGGCTCAGCCACCTTGTCAAATTTTGTTCAGCCACTAAGTGAGAGATCTGAATAGTCTAACTTGTACATGCAGGGACAGTTTCCCTATCTCCTTTCCTATTGGATAGGCGGCCCATCACCTCTCACCTAGGGACAGGCACCCTACACAGAGAAAGGGTTTTCTTACATCGAGGGACTCTGGTAGCTTACACATTTATTGAAGAAAGAAGAAAGATTATAAGAAATGTTCCCCCTTGCAATTGTTTTTGTGTGTTATAACAGTTACCTTAGTTAGCACTTTAGGCTATTCATTATTTCCAATCAGATTCCCTGATTGTTTTTTGTTTCAGTTGGGCGAAAACCAGCTTCTCCTAGAGTTTCCCAAGGAATGGACTGGGCAAGAAGGGTCTGCAGAGGGTGTTTTCAGGAGGGGTCCACAAGGGGGTGCTTCAAGGAGGAGGGGAAAGATCCAGTAGCAAAAGAGTGGTTGGAGAAATCACCAAGTTCAGGGGCAAGAGAGACAATATTGTCCTAAATGGTTCTGTAGGTGCAGGGGGAGACCTGTTTTGAGGAATCCTTCCTGGGCGGACAACTCTGGTGGCCTCATCAGGCGCCATAGCTGTGAAGGATGAAAGAAAGGCAGAGGGAGGATGGGAGGCCATAGGAGGTGGGGGGCGGGATGCAAGGGTACTCAGGAGGTCCTGAGGTTTGCGGGGAAGTGTGTGGCCAGTGTGCTGCAGAGGGCCTGGGGTGGAAGAGGTGAGGAGTAGACTGCGGAAGGGTTGGCTACTTCCCTGCAGATTTTAAAGCATTCAGCCGTGTTGTTGGATACACCATGCAAGCCTAGATGTGGGCCCTTTTCTTGGTGTGGATGGAAAGTCTGTATTGCCTTTGGCACAGGCGACAGGCCAGCTTGTCAGAGGGTGAGCCTGAGGTCTGCCACTTCCATTCCGCAGCTCTGCACTTGTATTTCAGGGCTGCAAGTTCAGAGTCGTACCATGTGTTACGCTTGGGGGCATGTTTCAGGTGGATCCTCATGGCTGGGGCAAGAATGTCAAGAGTATTAGTAATGGCAGGATGGAGGTTGCTGAGAGCAGAGTCAGTGGTAGAGTCTGTGGTGGGGGAGAGGAGGAGATGAAGGTAGATGCCAAGCCAGCAGCTGACACTCGTTTCATCGGATGGATGCTCATGAATGAGGTTGGCAGGGCTGGGGAGGGTGTGGTCAGAGGGCCAAGAGGAACCAGGTGAGAGAAGAGGAGAGAGTGGTCTGACCAGGAGGGAGGGGTGATCAGTGGGAATAAGAGTGAAAGATCAGTGTGGATGAAGGCATGAAGAGTGTGTCCTGCAGAGTGGGTAGGACCAGAGGGGAGAACGGAGAGGGAGAGCAAGGAGCAGAGATCACAGTAGAGAGTGGATGCCGAGATTGAGGAATCAAGGTCGATGTTGAAATTGCCCACGAGAAGGAGTTTAGAGTTGGTTATGAGGAGAGAGGAGGTGAAATTGGCACATTCAGAGAGGAATAGAGTGGTAGAGCCAGGTGGCCTGTAGATAGTGGCAAGAGTCAGAGAGGAGGTGGGAGAGGTGACCAGCTTGCAAACCAGGCTCTCAAAGGAGGAGTAATTCTGGGTGGGTATGAGGAAAGAATGGACCCACTCTGGGAAGATCAGAGCAATGCCACCACGGTTCGGGCGAGGCTTGGAGATTATTTTATAGCCATCTGGGAGAAGGGCGTCAAAACCAGCGACTGAGCTGGCATTGCACCACGTCTCGTTAAGGGCAAGGATATCGAGGTCAATGTCTTCAAGGAGGAGGCTCCACTTTGTCTTCCTCCCTGAGCCCTGCAGAAAAGTTCCACTTGTATCCATCATGGGAGTGGGTGGACTCTGGAAAGCCTCTTGTCCCAAACAATTAACCTCCCCTTTAGGGCCAACTGCCCTGCACTCTATAATTTCATTTCCCCTGACCCTAAAATTAACCTCCCCATTGGGCCCCCAGCTGCCTTCCACTCTATATTTTCAACTCCCCTGACCTCGGAATCACACAGAATCTAGTTTTCCCTATTGTGGGAATGGGTTCGGGGCAGGATCTAGAAGTACACCTATCCTCCAGCCCGTAATAACCATTCCATGTGTTCCTAGCCCTGCATCCCATCTTCCATGGAAACCAACTAAAACTGGAGTCCATGTCAATAGCCAAACAAATCGATTGCACATTTTGTGTTCCTGGGTGAGGGGCTGACCCTGGAGTGGGCAGAAGCAACCGCCTTAAATAAAGATGACTTGGTCCTCTATTTCTCTTTGATTGCTGGCTGTGGTGTGCTGTCGGGGGGGGGGGGCAGCAAAGCTCAGGAGGCCCATTACACAGGTACTCTTGTCTTCCCTCTCCATCATTCCCATCCTTTCCTCCTCAACCTGCTCTATTTTTCCACACATAGGGCTCCTGGCCTGACTGCCTTGCTCCCCCCACCCCCTCTGTCTCCCTGTGTCTCTGTCTCTCTCGCTATCTCTCTCCCTGGTTCACTCTGTCTCTCTCTCTCTCTGTTCTCTCCCTGTGTCTATGTCCCTCTCCCTGTGTGTTTCTCTCTCTCCCTCTCTCTCCCTGTCTCTCTGTGTCGGTCTCCCTGTGTCTCTGTCTCTCTCTCTCCCTGTGTCTCTCTCTCTGTGCCTCTCTGTGCCTGCCTCTCACTCTCCGCCCCCCCACTCCCTCTCCAACCCTCTCCTTTCTCCCTTGGGGTCCTGTCGCCCCCTTGCATTCAAGGGTAGTCCCCAGGCTCCTTGGTTCCATGACAGTGGGTGTGCCTTGCTAGTATGCCTGCCATCAATGGCCCACCTTGTGCCCGCAGACCGGTGCAAGCAATCACCTGTGTCCAGTGTGTCTAATTTATCCTACTGGCAATGAGTTTACTCCTGTTCCTGTAATACATCTGTTCCTGGTTTCTGTAAAGAATATGGTGTCTTCATTGTGTTTCCACTTTTCAGTGCAGCCTGCCTGTTATTGTCAGAGGGGGTTCCGAATCCGTCTGCATACACAACACAATACACCCCCACCGGGTCTGTTGACTCCTTGGTTCGAAACTGTGGCCCTGACTGTGGTCTCCCACATGGCTTCCCCCATTTTGGCCTGCCTCCCACTTCCACAAAGGTAGGAGGGTAATGTGCTCATCAGCCTATCTCAGAACTGTCCATTGCCAGACAACTAATATTTGCGTGACACTCAAGTATTTTGATGCATTCCACCACATTCCAGCAAGCCATAGGAAATGCTACACATAGGGGAAATGTCATAACAGGGGGAAAGGAATGATTTGATATGATACTTATGCTCAAAACAACTACTGTCCATCAGTAATCGTTCCTTCTCCAAAATGTATTTTCATAGTCCTTATCTGGAACGTGGAGATACCCTTACTCACATCTACTGCTGCAAACCGAGCAAACCAGTTGCTCCCTGCCATTTTCTTTTTGTCTGTTGCCATCAGGGTTGTTTGGCCCAAGCCGCTTTGAGTGTCACTCAAAATGTCACACAAAAAATATATGTCGCATACAAGTACATTATAAACATGTACATGTCACACATGCACACAAAGAAAACTTGTCAGCTCTGAAGTTCCAGATCCGCATAAGACACTCACATTTGCCAAGGGACAGCATTAGAGCTCTCCAGTGCACTTGCAGTAAAATTATTTGCACGGCTCGAAATAGCATGGGTTTGTGCCAATCAGGGCAGCAGCTAATTCGTCCATCCTTCCTGGATAGGTGATTCGGTACTGTACAAAAGCATAGTAACAACATATAAGGATCAACGTTGGTTTTCAGTACTAACATCTGCTATCGTATTCTGGGACAAAGTTGATAAAACTCAGCTGTTAATGTAAATCGCACAGGATTACCCAGGCCATGCATAAGTATGATGTCCAGTCCTTGTGTGCTTTGGATTTTAGGATTTGAAGTTTTGCCTTTCCCGTCAAAGAATGCATAGGCCAGAATTATCTACTCGGGCATTGCATGGCATAAACCAATTTGAGATTTATGGTTTACAGCGGTCAGTACTTCTGCAGATGACTCAGAGTAATTTGTGTAGTTTTGTGTCTTGCTCAAGGTCCAGACCCATTAGCAACAGCTGTTCATTGTTTTGGGCATTTCCAATTGTACATATTTTGGAGGTGCAACTCGATGAAATGTGACTATTACTGTTCTATTATGCAGCATACTTAAGTTAATAAAATACTGGACTTCGGAGAAAAAAATCTGGCAGCGTCCCCATGACAGCAGGGTTGCCTGAATGGTAAAGGGCACTGGGTCCGCAACAGTGATCACAGGCTCCCCCCTCCAGTGCATAGCATGCCCAGAAGATGAAAACTAGCCATAGGGCTGCAGCAGTGATTGCAGTGTGCCACCACCCGGACATGGGGGTCACCTAAGAGCTGTTTGTTTATGGTTGGTGTGCAGTGAGAATTGGAGACCCCACGTGGTGGATGTGGCCACCCAGAAGAAACCACTAAATGGAGAACTGCAGACTGGAGGAGCCGCCCCTATTTCATACAGGAAAGACCTTAACCACCAAGAGACAAAGACCAGGTACTGAGAAGGGGTGGTTGACTCCAGATATCACCCCTATGTATTATAATATATTTGTAGCTGTGGTGTATGAAACTGTTTCATAATGTGTATGTATTGTGCCAAATGGCAGGGATTTGTCCCTTCTCCCCTAGGGGGACACCACTCCAGTGAGGCTAGGGAGGTGAGCCTTCTCTGCAAGACCATCCCTAGGTGTTGAGGGAAGTGGGACCTCACCAGCAGAGAGACTCCCCCTTTGAGGACAAGGACCCCTGTTCCTGCGAGGAATTCCCTAAGGCAACTACCATAGCCGCATATATGGGACTGCCTTCTATGAAGAATACTATGGCTACTTCATGTTTTGGCTGAAGGCAATGTAAGAAGAAATCCATGTGGAGAAATTAAGAAAACTGTCTTTTTAAACAGAGACATATATTTAACTGCGACGCGTCAGAGCAGATGAAGAGGAGGAGCGTGCTATGCACAGGGCAATCCCCCAGACCGCATCACACCTTGTGGAGGTAGAGCCCAAGCAATTTGCACCACCTACGATTTTCAAAGAACCAGAACAGCAAAGTGTGAGATGCCAGAGCCCCGGTGTGCAGGACCACAAAGGAAGAGGTATGAAAAGGAGAAGAGGGACTAGGTACCTGGTAGTGGCATGACCATGCATGCAGAGTGCTGGGCAGGACGCCCGAAGAACAGTGACGAGCCCACCACCACAGGAAGACTGAACACCTTCTGAGCATCAGCATTGGCAGATGTCTGACGAGTGACTGACAATGGGAAACCGAAGATCAGCGAAAAGAGCGAGAAGAAATACCGGAGCGAGACCAGAGTTCTGCAACCACATAAAGGTACCAGGGGAATTAGGAACAACAGAAGGATGCAGGGGAATTATTAGCTACATGAAGGAACTAGTCCCAGTCCTAAGGCCGAAAGAATAACCAGAAAGTTGAATGACAGCAACTGTAAAAATCAAGGAGAAAGAATAACAAAAACCCTGGTAGGGAAAGATCAGGGGTATATGATGAGAGGAACTTGTCTCCGTCCTGAGGAGTAAGTATTATTGAATACTCCAGTTAACAAATAAAGTAAACAAGATTTAAGAGGGAGATCTAAACAAGCCAGGTGGGGAGCCAAATAAGACTGGGAAGATCAGCTATGGGAGGAAAGGCAATAACACTATACATTCAAACTTAAAACCTGGAGGAAGGATAACATGTAACAAAGAAGAGGAGATAAGGCTCGCAATTGAACAGGATAAATGAACAGTGAGCCTCAGAGAGAGTATCTTTGTCAAAGAAAGCCTGAGAGGAAATACAAGTAAATATAATTTAGAAAAGGCTCAGCAAATAGAGGTGGTGACAGGAGTGTGAGGAACTATTATAAGGAAAAGTACTACAAAGAGAGGACCATGGAAATCACAAGATCCAAGAGTTATCTTGAGGAACTACAGGAGTCTATGAGAAAGACTATAAAAAGAGATTGCGCTAAAAAGTATATAATCCAAAAGGAAAGCTGTATATAAAAAGGACTATCCAGAAAAAAAGAGAAGACCAAGGGAAGAAGAGACATTTGACCTCATCATAGGTTTGCCGGTCTGGTAGTAACACTGCCGGTAAGCTACCGGTGCTGTTACGACTGGACCGGCAAATTACGAGTTCTGCTTAAGGGTGCCTTTTCTCCTGCCAGGTCTGACCTGGCTGTCATACCGCCGAGTTCCTGGCGTCTATGGAGCCGCTGGCGACGCGGAACCTAGCTTCGTTCGCTTCGGCCACGCCCCCTATTTCCTGGTTCCCTTTTGCTGATTCCGATTGGCTAGACGCTCCGCGGCCCGGTGTTTTAACCGGCCACTTCCGGGTCACGGACGCGTTGCAACGCTTCCGGTTTCGTCCGTAGGCTGTGCTGCTTGCTACCTGTGGCTTTCGTGCTGCTCTCTCGCTTGCTGCTGGTCGGGTCCTCGTACCCTGTCTATCCTTTCTGTTATTCTTTCCGCTATACCTGTCTGCCTTTCCCTTTCTCTTTTGGTCCGCAGTATTCTCCCTTGCCCTCCTTCCATCTTGCTTCCCCTCCCACCTTCCCATCTTCACTTACCGCTTTTTTCCTTTTCCGGTCTGTTACTCTCTCCGCTCTTCCTTCGTCTACCTTCAGCATTGCTTCTGTGACCTCCCGTGTACCAGACTCCGGCCTGTTCCCCTGGACTGCCTTTGCTTGCTGCATTAGTACTTCCTCACTTAGCCTGTGTACCAGTTCCTCGGACCTCTTAATGGACTGCCTGTGTTTTCTGAGTCTTCACTCCACGTGTTGTCTCCAGCCACTGCTACCAAATCTTACCTTATAAGAACTCCTGGTTCCACATTTCCAAGACACCCAACGATACTACAGGGGTTTTTTGTGCCTAAGGCTTTTTCCCCTCTTGGTCGATCCCGGGGGTGGGCCCCCTGTTCTCCCTTCTTGGGGAGCACGGTGGCTTCCTTCCGGGGTCGTCCCTATCTTCATAAAAAAAAGGTGTCTACTCGAAGAAAAGAAAAGAAGGGTTCTTGGAAGGAAGAAGAAGGTGAGGAGTCGGGGGAGGGGGAGATTTCAGAAGCTACACTTTCGGACGAAGATATCACCGATCCCGGTGACACTGGCATAGTACTGGCACCCGCGAGCAGAGCATGTCCGAGTCCTATAGGGCTGAAATGGGAAATGGGAAGAATATTTTCCGGCGCCCGCGAATGGGTAATTACCGGGCCCGGCAAGGTTGTAATGACCCAGTAATTGCCCATTCGTGGGTGCCGGAAAAAAAAATGATACCGGCACGGCTACCGCCAGTATCATAATGAGGCCCATTCTCTTGGCCTGTTTACTTTAGTGATATTTAGCGGTAGGGTCAGATAGGGTTAGTTTGGACGGAGGACATATTTACTTTGAACTTTCTGACATCTGACAAGCACCTTTAGTATCTTTAAATAGGGAGGTAATTCCATTTAGCCATAGGGAGAGTTAGGCCGTATTTTTTAATTTTAATAGAGAGAGTACAGAATTTCCTCAAAGTGCCCAAGTTATTGTTTATAGAGTTGTCTAATTGTTAAGTAAAGGGATGTATAGAAGATTAACGCCCTGATTTATGGAATTACTTGCATGTAAAACTGGGATTTGAATGCCATTTTGCCGCAAATCCCCATTCGTCAAACTGAGATTTGCGGGACGAATGGCACGCAAATCCCGGTTTTAGATGCAAATATTTCCATGAATCAGGGCCTAAGTGTGTGGGAGGAAGGGGAAAAGGTTTTTTGTGGGTGTACCTTGGTGTGAAGGAGGTCGGGGGGTCTGGGGTAAAGGAGGGAGGGGAAAAGGTTTTTTGTGTGTGTACCTTGGTGTGAAGGAGGTTCGGGGGTCTGGGGTAAAGGAGGTTTGCAACCTTACCCTGGACCACAGCCAGAAAACAACAACATCACTTGTAAGAACATTCCAAACTATATCTCCCAGGCATCTGGTTCATTTATCATTCCCCGATCGTGGGAAGAGACTGAGGGCCTGATTCATGGAACGTTTTCCTATGGGATTGCGCCTTTATAAAACACTTCCATGCAGGGTCGGATTGGCCTCTCGGCCTTTCGGCCCATGGCCGTGCCCAAATCATCCCTGGGGTGTGGGCGCCGTTTTATGACCATGCGTGGGCTGGTTTGGAAGAAGATACCAACACAGGTTGGGTGATATTGTATGGATATTTGTTCTATAAAAAAGAGCTTAAGCGTAAGTGCTATAGAATAACATATTATCATTTGGCCTTGGACGTCTGCTTGGGTTCACAGTAATTTAGTGTACTTAGGTACAATGCTATTTGATGTCACTTCCTGTTTTGTCAAGGGGTGAAAGATTGTGTTTCACGCTTCCCGGGATGACACTTTGGGGTGGGGTCAAATGACATCACTTCCGGTGATGTCATCAGAGGTCAAGGGTCGTGAGGGGAGGAGTGGGCCACTTATTTTTGGGTGACTGGGCCTATTTCTTGTCCTAGTCCACCCTGCTTCCATGAATCAGGCCCTCAGTGTTCTGTGTGAAATGTTGTTTACAAGAGTTTACAGCATTTGCGTTTATCCTCATTTTGTGAAGGGATAATTACGTAGCGATATTGTTCTCTTTAACAAGTATGTATGTTGAGCACACAAGTTTATCTTTCTGTGTGCAGAATATGCCATATATTAGAACAAGGCGTATTTACTTCGGAGTGAATGGAGATGTGGTGTCCTCGGGATCTGTACAGTCGTTTGAAGTTCCAGCAAAGCAGAGAGGATGTTGTGATCTCGTGCCAGGCATCTGTTATGTGTCCGTTATATTACGGTTTTACCTGCTTCTGTGCAAGAGAGAGGATTGGTGGTGACGCGCTGTGCTTGTTGGGTAAGTAGATGCCAAGGAGTGTCATGCTGACTGGTGACTGCATGGTGCGTGTGTGTGAGTGTTCCACGTTTGACAACAGAAAACTGGAGAATAGACGAGCTGACTGAGGGAATGGATGCACCAGCAGTTTGTCTTGCTTACAAGAGGAACTTAAATATCCATTATAACTGAAGATAAATAACAAAGATGTTCTCTTCCTACTCACAGCATGTGTGGTTCATTGAAGCTGCCCCCACGTGCCACTACAACCAGGGATAGCAATGCCTGCTGGGTATGTGTAATACATTCTTCAGGTCCAGGAAGGCCATTAAATTCGACTGAGATAGTAGTCGGACACTCCTCTGCAGTGCCTCCATCTTGAAATGGATAGTCTTGATGAATTTATTGAGTATTTTTAGATCTAGAATTACCCAATCTTTTGGGTCTAAATAAGATCGAATGGGCTGATTTCCCATGCTGATTCGCTGGCGCTGGCATGGCGACTTTCCCGTCTCCCAGGTTCAGAATCCACTGTAGCAAGGCTGCCTTTGCTTAATGTTCCAAGGTCCTACGGTGAACAGGGCTCCTGTTTCAGGAAGGTGGGGGCAATTATCCTGAGTATAAATCTGTCAGGCATAGACTTGTCAAAGGACTTTATGAAGAAATGTAACGGCCTCAAACTAGCCAGCCCTTGCCTTCCCCCACCTCAGCGTTACACTTTCACATACTTGCCAACATTCTGTGACCAAAAAGATGTAGGATTTTTCAAGTTTCAAAAATAATAATTCGCATAACAATGACATCACAGGAAAATACAAAACATGCATTGTTGGCACCATTGAAGCATTCTAAAATACACAAACCATCAAACAGCACAACATGGAAAGATGTTCAAATGTTAAAAATGCATAATTCTGAATGGTAAGTTAACACCAAATTCAATTACACAGAAGGTAATCACACACAGCTGGTATGGAACGTTTGCCATTGCTCTGTAGCAGTAGCCTGGGAATACATATGTATTCCTGCAGTGCAAGTTGAACAGTGAATGACATAGAGACTGATACCCTCTCAGTCTGATAGGCAGATGCTGTGCGGTGGTTTTACGCTCTGCCACTTGCCTTCACTGGTGGTTCACCTAAAGTCTGTCCTGGCAAGAGTGCAGGGCAGAGTCATGTAGCTGTCAGGTCAGTGAATTGATCTGAGCCCATCACTCACTTTTATCACGTACCCACCCACCGCACAGACATGAATTGCCTTAGAGTCACATAACTGACCTGCTACTGTAAAAAGCAGAAAGATCTGTCACCCAAATCTGTAGGCGGTAGAACTGCTCAAAAAGCAGTAGCCTTCTGCCTAAATCTTTAGGGTTGGCAAGTATGCTTTCATCCCTCTTCACTACAGCCATGCAAACGATCACACACTACATCCTTACCTTCAATCCCCTCTCTTACCTTTACAAATCTTGAATGTTTATTACTTCGGACCCTTCCCCCTTCCTCTCCTTTTATGCCCTTTTCCCATTCCTCCACAGTCAAGGTCTAGATACCCCGTATGCACAAGCTTCGGCACTGCTAAGACCACGGCGGTGCTGATTTTCTTAAATTTCACTGTTTTACTCACATATTTCCACACAGATCTACTATTCTTCTACTATTATTTTAGGAGAAGTAGAATACCGAAGTTCCTCAATGCATAATATTACAGGCCTCACAGTTACCCAAGCCGGGTAAATTATTTGATCAACCTGTGAGGAATCAATGAATGCTAATACGGACCTACCTAAATCCGTTCAACCCCTGAAATTTTTGAGGACTTTTTAGGAGAGTCCAGTACCATTTTCAGACTAATTGACTCTGGGGGCGAGGATCCCTTCTGCGATGTATCTTTGCTATGCTGCAGGGTTGAAATTGAGGGTCAGGGGATAGTTCTGGGCACAGCTAATTAAATCTGGTGATGATCTGCAGGCATTTGCGTAAGTTTCCACCATATAAAGAGGAATGAATTTCGAATGCCATTATCATTGTGCAATACGAATTGTATGCCATTAACTTTCCTTGGAGAACGTGAACTTTGTGCCTTCTTCGCACTATTAACTGTAACTCCTGTTTTCCTCCCACTTGCGCCCCGCGCGTGGTTTATAGATTGTTAGATATTCCGTGTAAGCCGTGCTGGTCGTGCTAGCCTCTTAGCTTTAGCTGATTCCCCGTGCATTAGGGCGAACTTTCTTTCTGTAACACCTAGATTTGAATTTGCACAGGCAGCAGTGTTTTGTGCTTATACTTGAGCCTGCGCGCCGTGTGGTCGCCACATGCACTGCAGGCAGAGTCCAGAACTGCAGTTACTCAGCTGCTCTTTGTAACAATCTACATTTTCCAGCACTAGCCGGGCCTTAAAATGACGTTGGTGGCGCGTTTGTCGGGCCAGTTAGTGCAGGTTCGTGTCTGGATAATGGTAGGAGGACCTGCCCTTATATACAGGTAACTTACCTGCTCCCCACTTACTAACGCTCCCCACCCACCCCTGTGTTACCCGTACAACAGCTACTAGTACATGCTACCAGCCACACAAGCCACACAAAAAGCCCCGGGTGCACCTAGGCATCTGGATACACCATCAGGCTTTGTAATACAGTTCCTGCAAATGCACCTTGTCAACCTGGCTCACGGCATAACCATGCTTAGTGAATCCCCACATGCAAACCCAGGTGCTACTATTGCTGATAGTGCACCTACGAGGAAGACTTGTGAAACAAGCCTCGCAGACAACCCATGCCAGGTAGCATCGTCCCCGCCTCCAAGACCATTTCCCTATGAAGTGGTCTCTGCACCACACCCAGGACACAGTAATCTATTAGGCACCCAGCTGACACACAAACCACTAGTGTGCATGTTGCTTAATACCCGGTCCTTTAGCCGGACATGCTACTGAGGTGGCCGATTACATCACTGACTCTAACATCGATATCTGTACCATTAGCTTAGCTATGCCTCCTAGTTTTAAAATCATGCAGGCTGACCGTCAACAGGTGATAGGAGGGGGGGCCGGGTAGCCATGATTTATAGGTTATCTCTTCAGCTTCGGCAGATTGCCAATGTCACCATAGCACACTGTGAGTTTCTTCTTGTTAAACTCATGAGAGATGCTAATACCACCATCAATATCACCCTCATTTACCCCCCCCCCGTAATCCAATGCCTGACTTCCTGATGCATCTGAGTGACACAATCCTCCCTCTTTTTAAACCAGCGGCTAAACTGATTCTGCTAGGTGATATGAATTTGGGCTTGGGGAATCCTATGGATAAACCGGCTCAACATACCAGTGTCACACTGACGGCACTAGGTTTCTCCCACTGGGTGCAATCCACAACCCACAATAAGGGAAGGACAATCGATTGAGTTGCCACACATAATGTAGTCTTACAATGTCTCGATAATGCCCCATGCGCCTGGTCTGACCACTTTTTTGTGCTCTTCTCCATTCCTTGCATTATCCAACATGAAAGCAATGAACATCCTAGGGTTTGGGTTAAATGTAGGAAACTTCGCAAGCTTACGCCAGCAGCCCTAGAACAATTTATTTCACCTGTACTCAAGGGCTTACCTGATTCCACGAATGCCAAGGATTTGGCTGAAGCCTATAGCAATATGCTGACCAAGGCAATGAACCAGCTAGCTGCAGAAAAACCTCACCTTTTTAAAAATAACGAATCCAAAGCCTGGCTCTCCACTGAGATTCACAAACTTAGGAATCTTAAGAAGAAGGCCTTCCAAGATTGGAAGAATGATCCGTCCTCTGCCAACAAATTTGACTACTCTTATTTTCGCCAAACAGTATAAAACGGCTGTCTATGAGGCAAAATGACAGCTCTATGACAACAGAATTTCTGAGGCACCGTCTAATACTAAAAAACTGTTTAGGAGTTTAAAGGAACTTGAGATCCTATGCCCCATCACAACAGAAGTTGTTAAAGACACCAACTGATGTACTGGTATACAGGAAGCAATTTGAGGAAACATTGAAAAGGTCAGAAATAACACCACATCACGCTACACCATCCCTGACTCCATGCAAGATCCTATGATCTATGATCTTCCCCCACATATCGCTGCACCCTTTTCCTTTAAGGAGGTATCAGAAACAGAAATGGCAGAGGTACTGTCTAGGCTCAAGCCCACCAAATGTAAGGGAGATATATGCCTGCAGTGATTTTTAAGGCCTGTGCAGCCCAACTACTTCCTATTATAACTAAATTTGTCAACTGCCCCTTTCAATAGAACAATATGCCTGGGTCCATCCAACAGTACGGATTTCCCCTCTTCTGAAGAAGCCATCTCTTGACCCAGCCAAACCACAGAACTACTGCCCAATTATAAATATACCGTTCCCACTTAAAATCCTGCAAAGGGTGGCATATATTCAGATTCAGAGTTTCCTGGAAACTTAAAATCGTCTAGGATATAAACAGTCAGGTTTCAGAAAACCACACAGCACTGAGTCTATGTTATTGGACCTTAAATCCAATATCCTGCATCTTTTTGAGGAGGGCAGCACAGTTATGCTTATGATGCTTGATATGTCCTCTGCGTTTGATGTAGTGGATCATGACATACTGATCCAGAGATTTTGTGATACCGCTTTTTTCTCTCCCATTGCAGCCAACTGGTTCAGATCATTTCTCTGTCCGAATGGCTAAAGCCATGGCAGTAAGCTATTTGGTGACATGTGGGGAGCCACGTGGGCATGTATCTTGCCTACTCTGTTTAACATCTTTACTGCTTCTCTTTTTAACATGCTGGATAGGGAGGCCACCCTGTATGCCAACTATGCTGATGACACTCAGTGTCTGATACTCCTCACTGGAGACTACATTAAGGATACTATCTCTGTCAACCAGGTGTTCAGCGGCATTGAATCCTGGATGAAGGATAATGGGCTTGCACTGTGCGCCAAGAAGACAGATCTGATGATTGCAGCACTGTTAGACAGACAAAGAAACTTGGGGAGGAATACCAAGCCATTAAGATCGCAGGCTATGAAATTAAGATGCATAACAAAGTGAAGACCCTAAGGGTAGTGCTGGATCAGGAGCGCTCTATGAAAGCACTCATTAGTGGCCTAGTGTCCACCACATGCTACTATCTGAAACTGCTGGCCCAAATCAGGCCCTTCCTGAGCAGACCCAACTGTGCGGTGATCGCAAGAGCGATTATCTGGGCCTGTGTAGACTATTGTTCTAGTTTCCTTCAGGGCGTTGGAAAAGGGGAATTTGCCAGACTACAGGTCATCCAGAATAATGCGGTAAGAATGGTTGAGGGTCTTAAATGATGCAAACACATCTCTACTGCTAGACAACATCTCCACGGGCTCCCAGTGGAAAAGAGAGTGGTCTTCCGGACACTCTGCATCACACACCAATGCCTGCACAGAGATGTCCCCAGATATTTCGCATAGAAATTGGTCCGGCTGCTGGAAAGAAGGGTCCTGTGATCCAACAACCAGAATCTTGTGCTCATTACTAATGCAAAATTGGCCATTGTCGCACGGAACTCTTTTTCCCATGAAGCTCCCACGCTCTGGAGCGAGCTTCCACCAGATATGAGAGCCTGTAGTAGCTTTTTAAAATTTAAACAGGTACTAAAGACACTCCGTTTCTGCTAAACCTTTTCTTTTGTCTCTCCTTGCCCATGATCTCTGCTCATAATTGTTTGTTCTAACAGTGTGTCATTGCGCTCTTATGCCCACGGGACATTTCTATGCGCATTACAAATCAAAAATGTAAAAAATGAAAGAAACCAGCAACTTCCGAAAAACAAGGCATGGGCAAAGTGGAAGCCCAGCAGGAGGTGGGCTGGGCAGAGCAGCGGCAGGAGTGCCCACAAGTCTGCCATGGGACTGGTGAGGGGGACCTTTGGTGTGTGCAGAGAGGAGGGTGCTACTATGATTGAGAAGAAGGCTGTATGTGGCTAAAGACCTTGAAGTAGTACATCTTTGAAGCACAAAATGGATACAGGCAGCAGCCATATGAGCCACCCGCTGGCTGCACTTCCCCCTTCTCCTCCCCCTGGCACTTCTACCCTTGCCTCTTCCCCGCCCTTGCGCAATCTGAATGGCACAAGACCTAGTAAGATCGTTATTTTGTCCTCTCTTCGTTTCCCACTCCTTGTCTTGTCGCGCCTAGAAACACTAGTGTACAGGCGTGTTATGCCACATCATATCATATCATATCACCCTGCAGCAACATACCCCTGCAGTGCTTACTGCACCGGACAAGGCGTTGGAGCAGCAAGTCCTACATACATAAAGAAGATGGGGCCCCGCAGAAGGCAGCCCTTGCTCTTGCTATAATTGCTGCAAAAAAGGGTCCACATCTGACAGATTCCTGGGATTCCTCCTATCCCTGCCCTTCACCAAGCCAGTTACAACACTTTATGAACAGCTGTGGGGCAGGGATAGACATAATCCTGGCCTTGGCAGTAGGGAAGGAGGTGGGGGGCACAACATACGTGCCAGGGGTGTGAGAAAGAGCAGGTCACTTATCTAGCATGTTGGACTCTTAATATCAGAAGGATGTTGTGGTAGCGTCCTTCATTGCAACAAGTGTGTGATGAAATGCTGGCACTGTAGCGTTCATATGCAGCAAGCGCATGATGAAATACCACGGCATTTACTTTTCATTAGCAATAATGGTATTATTGGTCGCACCTCCCATGTATACTTTTTCAAGGTTGGACTAAATTATATGAATTTGATTTGGCAACCTCTGTTTTTATATTGTAGAAACAATTCTGCATTTTTGAGTGGTGTTAGATTGGGCCAGTGGAAGGTTTGCAGGAGAGTAACCGGAAATGACATCTCTGAAGGAAGGTAACCTAAGGTGATTCTTCAGCACATTTTGAATGGTCTGCAGAAGCAGTTAACTTTGATCCGCACGCAGAACAAGTGACCCCGACATGTCGCAAGCTCATGCATGCTGTGATTTGAGGCTTTGCATGTGGTCCTCACACGTTGTTCTCCAGCAGCGTGCATCCCCTCACAGGCTAAACTAGCCCCTCCCCCCCCAACATGCGCCATCTTTTGGGAGCACACATTCCTCCCCTGGACACATCTGGGAACACTTCAGCGTGGGTGTTCGAGGTTCTGGTAATGTTTCTTCAATTGCCACCAAGCTTTTTTAAATAACGTATCATCCCATCCAGTTCATGGGTCGGCGGGCATTTCTGTTACACGAGTACATGTACTAAATTAATCATCCTGCTGGTCGGACAGAACTGTAAAGATACTTAGATGCAAGTAATATTAAAATCGGTGAATACATATAAATGCAGTAGCTATACTAGGCTTCGTTATCAGTACAGCAAAATGTGACAGTATTGTGGCGGTAATTCCATTACCACTGTAAAGACTGGTAGGGGGTGTCTGTACTTCCGTTCTTTATATGGTAGAGGAGAGGCACAGCGGATCCCAGCCAAGATTCTCCATAAGGTAGCAATGGACGAGCAATCAAGGCCTAGCTTCTCAGGAGGTGATGCAGGCTGGTTCTTAAGTACAGTGTAGTCCCCGAACCCCCACAAAGGAATGTCCACACACTGTATTACTGAAAACACAGTCTTTATATAATTAATATTCAAAGGTACGTACACGATCACAATAACGCACTTTGTACTAGGAAGTCAATAATGATAAATATATACAATTCTAAAGTGGTACCACTAATGTTATCCAATCTCATTAAAGTGCATCAACTGTATGGTTAAAATGTCACACAGATTAATAACGAGGAAACCAGCAATAGAGGTAGGCAGGAACGTAAGATGGTTGAAACAATAGGCAGAATGCTGACCCCTACCACTAGGCACAGTTCTGTGTGGAGATCCCCCCACCTGGGCAACCTGTAAAATAAAGATATATAGCACAAGCCCAGTCCATATATTGTCCGATAGTCTTACTTCCTCCTATTAAGGTTTCCCCCCCCCCAATGTACCTGGTGGAGTAGAGGTCTCCGACGATGCGTCGACCGATCCTTCTTGAGTGCCTTCCTTTCAGGCGGGAGCCACGGATCGTCGAGAGGTGTCGGGGAACTTGGCGTTCGGTGTCGGGGAATCGACGGCCCTTCTCGAGTGCCCTCCCTTTAAGGCGAGAGTCACGGGTCGTCAAACGTCCGACAGTGAACAGGTGGAACTACAACAGGGAAGTGACAGCTTCGTTCCTAGCGGTGCTCGTTGACGACAGAGCATTGGCGTCCTGCAAGGAAGAGGCGTGCGGGGCACCTCGGTGACGATAGTTCTGGACCGCAAAGAGATGATGAAGAACTGTGGCCCAGCAAGGGCGTCGGATCGTCGGCGTCTCTGTGGTCTTTAGGTGGCGGGAAACCCATCGGTGGATGCTCCTTGGCGCGTTGACGGTCGGGCCTTCTCCAGCGGGAGACAAGCGGATGACGATGCAGACGAGAGCGTCCGATGATCAATGGAAGTTCTTTGGCAAACGGGAGCACGGCGGCTCCGGTCGGTGAAGGTGTCATGATGCCTACACCCGAGAAGCCAGTTCAGGGCCAGCGTCCCCGAAAGCAGACATCATGTCCCCAGGGAGGGACCCAGCAACCCCTTATAGGGGCTCTTTGGACATTGTCCTGGCGCCTTTGGCGCCAGGCTCATAGCACGCATCAGGCCAGGCTCATAATGGGAGTGCTTGGATGGACTTACCTGATGCAGACCATGCAGCCGGATCCAGACCTCCTTGCGGTCTGAAAGGGACTATTTTACCTATGGGCCTATTTTACCACTCAGGCGTGGCTGAGGAAGAATACTTACCTGGAACTACTTTGGGGGCTATTTAAACCACGCCCAGACAGCAGCTCACGCTTCGCGTTGTTCTGCATCTAGCAGCTGGACGCTCACCGTGTCTGCTCCTGCATCCTGGCTCCAGCCACGCCCGCCTGCAACCTGGAACACCTGAAACGGAAGGAAAGGAGAGAAAGGTGAATAATTGAACTTTACCTACCTCCATCTGGCGTCCGGAACCATCACTCCGACGATCCTGAGAAAAGACATTATTTTTAGAAGCGCATCGCATCGCTCGCTGCAGCGCCGCGTTCCACTCACCTTCACGAGGCGCCCTCGGGCTCTTCAGCCACCATTGGCACCATCTGTCGCCTTTCAGCGCCTAAGGAGAAAAAGAGACAAAACAAAGGTGAGCGAAGGAACAGATTGAGGAAGGCCTGATTCTTCCACCTTAAGACTTACCTGATTTTTGTTGGGACAATCTTTCCACACCTCGGGTCGGCGCCGCTTCTTTGGCACTGCCGTACCCCGGCCCCTAAGGGGAAAAAGAGACAAAACAAAGGTGAGCGAAGGAACAGATCGAGGAAGGCCTGATTCTTCCACCTTAAGACTTACCTGATTATTGTTGGGACAATCTTTCCACACCTCGGGTCGGCGCCGCTTCTTTTGCACTTCCGTACCCTGGCCCCTAAGGGGAAAAAAGACACACGCATTAGTGGCTGAAAGCAAGATCACTAAGGGAACCATCCATCAAAAAGACTCACCAGAGTTACCTTCGGCGAATCCATTCCTCTACGCGGATTCTTCATCCTACATCTTAAATAGAGAAAAGGACAACTAAGGCTTGAACTTTTGCAACTGAATACTTACGGCCTCATATCGGAAAAGTCAAGCGGAGTTGAATACTCACCAAACCCGAGATCCAGTGAAGTAACTGGTAATCAACGCGCCCCTGCATCGGAAGGAGGATGGAGAGCTCGTCCTTTCAGACTCTAAGGTGAGACTCTACGGGGAATCGCGGAGGGGGTTCAAAGAGTGTGAGAGGGGGAAGGGGGGAATCCGACACATTATCCAGCAGACAGTTAATCCCCTTTTCCATCTACAGAAGGATTCTTCTATGGGCCAGACAGGCGAGGTTTGGGGGTCCGGTCCAGTCCGTCTTCCGAGTCCTGCGCATCACCTTAGAAGAGGTCATAGCAGTCCAGAACAGATCGGCGCCTCCGTGGGAATGAGGTGAGCGTTACAGAAGGCGGTCGTCAACATTGGCGGACAACAGTCCGAGTGCTTCTTCTTGGAGTTCCGCAGCAACCCCCGTATCGGGTCGGCAGCCTGTCGAAGGTCTGTCTACCAGGGAGCGTTGGCAAAGATCAGCTGTGCACGGTGGTCCCTCATAGCTCGGGAAGAGGGCGCCTTACCAGGTCCTCCCTCGGTCAGTCCTTGGAGGCACAACAGCTTTCAGATTGTGAAGGAGAGCAACAGCAATTCTTCTCGTCCAGCAGGGCTTCAAGGTCAAGCGTCAGTTACTCCAGTTACTCGTCGTAGTGGACTTCAGCTTCTGAACACGATTCCTAGCAGTGAGAGGTCCCCAGATATACTGTTGATCTCCCATTCATTCCGCTGGGTCACACTCAAGCATCCAATCATGACTACGGGCATTCATGCAGGCAGGCAGCCAATCAGGCACACGAGGTATTCAGGCCATTCACTTCTCTCCAGACACTCACAACAAGTTATGTGTATTGGGACAAGTACCGAGCCATTCAACACTCCAAGCTGCATTCATACCGGTTTCGGGCAGGGTTGTCTCAGTCATTGTGTCAACCACCAGATACTAGACACCCATCACACAGAATGCATATTCGTCACACACTCTATTCACCCAGGTCCCACCCACAGGAGATACCCACAACATACATCACCGGGAAGGCTCCAGCTAGTCTGACCGGGCCTTCACAACAACACCATATATGGCACTTCCATCCAACAGCCAGTCAAGGGGAAGGGACAGAGTCAGGGCTTCCCAGGACTTTACCACCACTTTACTATCACATTACCGCAATGCTGTACTCTGAGTTTTGGTGGTAAGGTGGATGATTACCCTTCATTAAAAAGCTGGAGGTAAATCATCATTGCAGGGAGTCCCAATCTAGGGTTTCCAAGGGAAGAGGAGTCCTTCAATTCTGCACTCCCACTCCATTGAGCTTCGTTGGTGTTAGGGAGGATTCTCAAAAATGTGCTAATTCCCTCTGCCTTAGAGACCTCCTCTCCCCCGCTCTTTCTGCTGGACTTTAGGACTTTTAATTTGTAATCTGGAGAGAGTGAGACCTTTTTCCCACTCTCTCATGTATTTTTCTGTGATTTAGACTCTGTGTTTCTTTTGAATTTGGAGTCGGACAAAGTCCATAGGCATCACCTTTACATTGTGACACACAGCACCTTCAGTGCAGTGGCACAGGGAAGTCACTTAGATTGCCCCATGGTTTAAATACCTTCTCATGCATAAATTACAAGAGCAGTGAAATTAAATTGACTTTGCTTACATTTTGTAACTTTCTAGACCCAGCACACACTATCTTACCATAGGGTGCTGGAGGGGTTACTTAGAATCCCCTTTGTCTAGTTTCTCATGTAACATTTGTATGTTATCCTTTCTACAATTAATGGCTGGTGGCAGTGGTTTACATTTTACTATCATTGTGTGTTTTTACCGCAGGCTGCAATTGCAGCTGCAGTAAGACACCCATGGGTGCCCATTTTGGCAAAATAGCCCGGTCTTCTTTTTTCGCCATTTCTTGTTGGAAAGGTCCTTCTTGAGATTTACTCTGTGTGCCAAACCAGGTTTGGTCCCTTTTTTCATTTTGTCTTTGGCGGGATTCACTGGTGAAGCTTGCCTCTTTCTCCAGCGTGTCTGGCAGGGGCAGAAAGTGAGGGAGGTGCCCGAAACTCCCTGTGCGTAATCCCCATGGTTACAGGAATTCACCCATAGCTGATTGGCTGGCTGTCCTTGGAGGATAGCCCCCTACTGTGTGATTGACAGCTAGGCTAGAATGAATGGGAGAAACCTGCATAAAAGGCAAGTCTTTTTGGCTTGGAAGGCAGAGTCGACTACTGGACGAAGGAATCCGAAGAAGAACTTGGAAGAGATGCCTGTTGCAACCCCTGGACCATTGGCTTGCCCTTTGAAGCCCTGCTGCTGTGCTCAAGCTCAGAATTCATTTCGACTAGAGAAGCCCTGCAAGGATGACTTCTCCCCTTGGGTTGGTGGGAACAATCAACCCCAAAGTCAACTCGTCTGGGCATCCTCTCAGAGCTGGCTGTGCTTCCATTGCTGCTGCAAGAACCAAAGTGCCAGCGAGAGGAACACCAGATCGAGTGCATCGCTTTTAAGTCAGACTCGAACTCCAGGAAGATCCCTCAGAGTCCCTTGAAGCAGGACTGACGAAGCCTGAGCCACCTCAACAGAGTGCTGGACCCCAGATGTGAGGAAAGTCTAGAGTGGTATCAAAGAGACCGCAGTAGTGCTATTTGCTAAAGACGCAAGGAGCTGAAGCCACGAAGTGCAGCTGAATTGAAGTTTGCCAATTGCTGCCTGTTGCTGCTGCCGACCTTCAAATTGTAGTGCAGGAGTCCTCAGATGTCCTCCCGCTTGTCCCCATGACTGAGGCCTAGGAACAACAGGATCTGCAGAGCTAAACAGGAACAGAAGCCAGCTGGAACCATTTATACTAACCCAAGGTACTGTAAAGTTAAAAGGACTTACCTCTTGTTGTGCTTGTGGCCCTTCAAGTGAATCTTATTTTTACAAACTTTTCTAAAACATTGTGCACGACTTTTACTTACCTGTACAGAAGATCTTCAGCTCACCTAGACTTTGCTCAACTAACATTGACTGTCCTGGCTCCCTGACAGACTCTTCTTACCAGGAAAGGGTTAATTTACTTTGCATTGGAGGGTTCAAAGTACTTACCATTTTATGAATTATTTAACCTTTGTTTTATTCCCCTATCTAACCTTTGCACAAAACTCAGTATTGCTCTAAATGTACCAGTGATAAATCAATGTCCACACTGTTCTAGATATTTAAGTCACCTGAGGGTGTAGGAAGAGTCTGTGTGCCATCCCCAATGGGTATCATCTGATTTAGAGAAACAGAGTGTGTTATGAAGTGTATTTTGAAGTGTTGCATGTTTTGCTCCCTTTTGAAGAAGGCTTATATAACTGACTGTGAAACAAATTAATAATTGTTTAATCAAGAAACCTTGAGTGTTAGAGTTTGTTTGAATACTTGTCGCTGTGAATCTCTGTGTAAAACCCCTACTGTACATTGACCTCTCTTGAGATAAGCCTGGCTGCTCAGCCACACTACCAACCTGTGTAGTACAGACTTATACCAAACGTTGGGTCCCTAGTGTCAGGAGGTCAAGGTTGCTGTAGTCTCCCAATGGGTACTGCGCACAATCTTGCCTAACAGTTGGCACTTGCAGGCGATCCTTCACCTGCAGTGAACAGCATCATGGATCCAGTGTAGCCGGCAGCCTGCTGTAAAGGTACAAATCTAGGTTTTTAGTAACAAGCACAGTTTATCTTATGACATCACACCCAGGGTACCTTGCCTGTTTGAAATAGAGGGGACAGGAAAAGGAAGAGAACCCTAACAGAGGGTAAGGTGGTGGAACCCTTCTCTCAGCCCATCTCCCCCTCCTGGCTACTCTAACTCTGCCCTTTTCCATGCCTGCTGACCTCAAGGGAATCCCGTCAGACAGCACGCTGGTGTGAGAGTGGCCTTGTCATGTCAGTGCTGCAATAGTCCCCTGGAGACCTCATGTGGAGCGTTCCTATTCGCTGAGGTAAGTCTCAAAGAAGCAGCATCCTGGCTATTGTTCAACATAGAAGCTGTGGAGACAATCATGCCAGACAACAATAAGCATCACTCCTGTCACAGCTGGGCCCTGCTCACAGATCTGGCACTAGTGTGATAGCAAATTGCTGTGGCGGCATAATTTATGCGTTCAGCAGTCACCATGTCACAACTAGGCATGGCTTATATTTAAGGCTTTATGTTCCACCAGCCTGTCAAAGGCATACAAGTATTACAATTCTCATCACAGGTGCAGAATATTAAAAAGCCCATCTACGTGCAGGAATTATGTCTTTCAGCAGCAGTCAGGAATGCACATGTGACCTTTCAATTTGCTCTGTGCCACTGCAGTGCTGGTGCTGTAGATGTCAGGAGACTGGTTACAGCAAAGCCTCATGTGTGCACTATAATTGTGTCATGGAGCACTGATGAAAGTGGGGTCTGATTAGCAGAATTCTCTTTTAAAAACAGAATGAACTGTATCATTTTAGCATTAAAAATCAAAAAAGCTTGGGCTATTCTGTCCTCACCAGATGGAATTCTCTCACAGTGCCATGTTGCGGCAGATGGGTGTAGGATGAGCCATTGAATTATGCCAACATTTTCACACCAGCCAATTTAGGAAGTATGCTAAATAGGTGGTTTAACTTTGCTGGTTTTTATTTATTCGTACTTTGAACTGCGGTTTCAAAATAATAACTTGGGCATCAAACAGTTGTAAAGGGCTATAAATAATGTTAGGTTTGCCACTGATCTTTGAAAAGCAGAGGCAAGTAGGGTATAAAAATAGACCATGAATAGCTAATTGTCCTGCAATCGTGATATATTTCCAGATGTGCTTATTACAAAAGAATCATAGTCCATGTCTGAACAATATCCTAGCAGTTATTTTAAAACAGAACATACCCTATACACCAACACTTCATAAATCACAAGTGGAAGATTTTGCTGGAGAAAGGGGAAGCTATGTATTTGCTCATTGACATGCATTGAACGTAGCACAATCAATCCTGGGGCAAAGGTGTTTTTCTGAAGGACAGAAAGGGACATACTAGACAGATTGGAAATTCATATATTTGCAGAGGGGCATACATTCTGTATCTATGTTTAACACTTTGCTTTCCAGGCAGAATTAAGTACTGCTTATCTATCATTACAGATGAACAACACAACTTTGTTCCAGAACTTAAATTGAGACGTTTTTCATTTCACACCAGGAACCCTGATGCTTGAGCAAATATATGTTTTTGTCAGAGAAATTACAGAACTCAGTTGTAGTGTGTTTTGTGCGAATGGTGCAGAAATTACAGAAATTATATTTAATCCTTTGTCCCATTTCCTCAGAAGCTTCTTATATATTTGATTCCTAGATGGTTGCTTCTTGTACGAGTGCCAGGCTGGAACGAGTGGCAGCGTGTCGGGGAGTCCTTCAAGCACTGGTGCCCAGAGTGTATTGTGAATGATCCACCATTTGCTGCAAAGGGGAATAAAGCGTGGTATGCACACAGACAGGCCGTGGTAGCAGTGATCTGAGACAGCTAGGCATCAGCACCAGATTCTTAGATGCACCAGGAATGCCAGTTTAAGACCCAAACCCAGATGGGAGGGAGAGAGAGAATACTGGAAGGCAGCTTGATCATGAGCCTAACGAAGATGTATTAAAACTTTCTTATGCTGAGCCCCGCTTAAGTAAAAATGTGCTGCTGAGCCCCTCGTTGAGTAAACATATTGTTGCTGGAACCACCCAGAAGCCACATATGCTTATACTTTCTGCTAAAAGCAGGCACCATTCTCCCTTTTGGAAGAGCTTCGCACCCTCACTGGACATCCTTCTGGCCCCTTTAGGGGGGCTAGGCCCACAGTTTGAAGACCACTGGCCTACTGTGACATTGGAGAGAAAGTACTAGGTGGATGATTGTTTGATCAAGAGCCTAAAATGATATGTCTAAGAGACCTAAGTGATGAAACTTACGGATTCCCTCACTCTACCCCTGCCTAAAGTCTCCTCCAAGGTGGCCAGGGAAAGGCAGACGCGGAATCCAGTGGGATGAGATGCAGTATTCTCCTTTGAAAGGGAGTAGTAACCTTTCCTGTATACCAAATCATACAATGACTTATTGCCATTATAATATATCTGAACCTCATGTTAAGTTTAGAAATATGGGCAAAGTGGGTGAAACATCATTAAATACCCCACTTAAGGAGGAATCAGTTAAACCTGACGTGGCTAAACGTCAGCCTTGCTTTCCAAGGTATGGAGAAAGGAAACGCCTTCTGTGCTAAAGTTAAAAGTAATACATTATTAGTTAGAACTGATTGTGTTACTTGGGACTCTTAAGTCCCATAATCCCAAGAGTACTGAGACGAAGAAGAGGGATGAAGAGCAGTACAGGGCTGAAGGTCAGCATATAGACTTAAAAGCCCACGCATTAGGGGGTCTGAGAGGCTTAAAAAGCTCCCTCAGGTGCAGGCCATTAGATGTGGTGTGCTTGGAGAAGCAGTAACAGCAGAAGTTCTTGCTGGGGCAGTAGGAAGTGGCAGAGGAAAGCACGTTGCTGGCAGAACCTGCAGAGGTTGGAGGAAAGAAAGGACGCTTGGACTTTCCATCCATTTATTCCATGTATCAGTCATGAGTTGGTCCTTTTCCCCCAAAGTCTGGATTGCAGAGGTTGCACAGCGGGAAGTGTATGTGAAAGCTTTCCCCCATGTGAACCTGATTGAAGAGCATTCGCAGCAAGAAGCGTGCAGCAGACTTTGCCTGGAGGCTGGCGTGCTCCAGGAGGTCATGGTGTGCCGAGCTCCATGCCGGTGTGGTGGGACCAAATGCAGCTTGCTGAGAGAAGTGTACTCGGTGGAGGAAACACCTGTAGTAGAGGTCCTGCAGCCTGTGACGGGGCAGAGGAGCCAGTGAGTGTTTCCGCGCATCCCCAAACCTTCAGGCAGTGCAGACGGGCCACTGTAACTCACTCAAGAGCGAGTGAAATTGAATAAAGCTAATGGAGTGCAACAATTGTAGTACTTGTGTATAGAAAAATATGCTGCCGAAGGAAGTTTTGATCCTCATAGGTTATAAAAGCAGCTTTTAACAACATTAATAATGGTCGCGTGTACCTAAAAGTGACTTTAACGTGACAACAAGCCTTAAGTAAAGCCATAATTGTATCCTGTGAAACCAAGTATTAAACCTCAACATTGTGAACCGAAGAGAACAAACAAGCATTACCTTAAGCCCAGAGGTGAACAAACATTGCCCTCAGTCAAAGAGGCTAAAGTAAAGGTTTCCTTTGGAACAACTATTGCTACCAGAGGCAAAGGGGCTGATATAACATCTTTAGGGGTAGAGCTTGTAAATGAATGACCGTTAGGTGGAGGAAACAGCAAATAGTCATGAACTCACATTGCGAAAGCCAATAGATATTGGATTGAAATTACTTGGTTGGTGGCTTGATAAAAGATCTGCTTGCTTGAACAAATGTTAACCTTTGAAAGTGTCAGTGGACTGAAACTTCAAAAGCAGAGAGTGGAAAATTGCATGGCGTTCGGTCTGGCAGGAGAGCCAACCAGACCGAAGTCGAAGTAGAAGACTGGGTGTGGATTACATTTGTATTAGAAGAAGCTGTTGTGTTTTATGGTGCCAAGAGATCCGCAGAATAAGTTGTTGAATTTCATGGTGGTTTGATATGCGAGGGAGGAACACCTGGGTGGAGGAGACTTGGGAGTGGGGATGAGACACAGTATTCCCCATTTTTCTTTTCTGATGAATCCAATGTCCCCAGGACTTTGTAGGTTATTACCAATCCCTTCCCTATATTTTGCATGACTGATCTCCCAGTGAACACTACTTTGGTACTGGGACGAGGAAGATGCAACAAAGACTGACAACAGACTAGCGAACAAATGCTGTGCAGCTTACTTGTCGAGTGCCTAATCCAGCCAGTGGGATATTTAAAGGCCAGTGCTGGAAAGTAGGTGAGGGACGTGAAGGAGAGAGCAGTCGCGTGGAAGCGAGACCCTGAGAAGTCCTGAGAATCCGGAGAGGGATGCAGAACAAGCACAGTGGAAAGCCAGGTGGAAAGCAGACCGGCACGAGAGAGCTCTGCAAAGGAAAGCTGGTGCTTCCCTCTGAACCGGAGAAGCAGCTGATGAGGCCATGTGAGAGCCGGAGGAGCACTGTTGAACAAACCACAAAGTAGAAGCAGCTGGCGGTATCATGGAGGCAGTGAGGTACGTCGGCTGTACCAGCGGGTGAGAGAGAAGCTGTCCAAGAAGCTGTGGGGGGACTGGCAGGACAGAAAATGCTTCCTGGAGACACAAGTGCTGCAGCCTCACACCACAGGTCGGACATGCCAAGCAACTCCGGTGAGTCTGCCCATAATCGCTGGTAGCTACAGGGCATACCGACATGGGTTTAAAGAGGATATTTGCTATATATGAAAAGCGGATAAAAAGAGACTGTAAATACATGAAATCCCTCATTTAAGTCAATTTGGGGAATCTACAGAATAAGTACAACAATGAAGCAATGAACTGTGAAAGTATGAATAACAATGAAATGGATTGGCAATAAACTGACATGAAAGCAAGGCTCAGAAGCAAAGCCAAGGAAGCAGGCCTAAGTGAATGATTGGGATGAACACTGTCAACAGTCAATTGATCATTTCCAATAGTCAAGCAGATAATATTGCACATTACTGAGCGAAATGAATAGCTAAGAAAAGTAAACCTATATTACAAGAGAAACATGCCCAAAGGGCGCCAGAGGTTTCAATCAGAAGACCTGACACAGTGAAAACGTTTCCTAGCAGGAGAGTGTACTGGGAAGCTTACTATGGCTGGCGCAAAAGGACTTTAAACTGATTTTCCCAGCAGGAGAGTGTACTCGGAAGCTTATGTTGGTCATTGCAAGTGATAGCTAATACACCAGTGAATGGTGAGAAAAGAATAAATCTTCAAGGTCAAGTGAAAGGAAGAAATCAAGCCTTATTGGAAAGCTTGAACTGTGGCAAAATACCTACAAAGCAGATGTAAGTAAGGTGTGTCGGTTGCATGACCTGTAATGGGTGGACCGTGTGTTCTGATAACTGCGCCTAAACCGAATACACCCACCTAAAGGAAAAGCCACTTTGTGATTGAATAAAGGAAACCCTGTGCAAATTGATCCTAAGGAACTGAACTTTATGAAGTGGTGAAAGGTAACCAAACTGAAGAGCTGGGAAGTGTCCAAAGGAATTGTGTTGTTTTGGAACATTGAATATCCTGATGAATTGTGTTATTTTGGAACTTTGATAGACTTGAAAGCTTGGGGAAGAGAACCCCTCTTTTGTAAAGTCAACTGTTTGAAACTTGGGGTAGGGAAAACCCTGTCCCATCTTAGAGCTGGAAGAAGCTCTGGACTTTCATTTGACCATTTCTTATTTGATGCTGACATCCTTGCACATTGTATACAGTTAGAGGTGAGGGCAAGTATAGGTTTTGGACACAGACAGACATTTTCTTTGGACTTCCTGACACATAGTGCTCTGTTCAACTTGATTTTCTTTAAATATTAAAGAAAACACAGCACTAACCCTACTCTATGGGATGCCCTACCTAACAAAACTAAACAAGGGTGCTTGTTGTCAGATGTGAAGTCCAAACTGAACAGTCTGTCCTTTGTCAGAAATCAGCTTTAGCTGACTCTACCACTATTAATACATAACAAAAGACCAGGAGAACGACTCTTCAATATGATATTTCCTTTATTTATTTTTTATGGAACGCTTCATGAATTTACGTGTCATCCTTGCGCAGTCAATATTAAATTTTCAAATAGTATCTTGTATTCCTTGTGATAGTTCCTTCAGTTCTTTCAATGGGTCTTGTGTATTTGTTCCCCCTGTTTCTCCAAATACTTTTCTTCTTCTCAAGATGTGTAGAAAAAATTCTCTGTCTGATTCTTATTCTTCTCACAATCTTGCCACTCACAGGATCAAGTATCATGTATTCCTAAATACTTATTACATTTTTGCCAATCACTGAGACACATATGTCGACCCTCTGAATGATATTCACTCTTCAAACACGTTTGCCAATCACTGGGACAAGAATGCAGGGTCCCTGAGGGATCTTCATTCTTTATATACTTTTTCCAATCACTGGTATGAGGATGCAGCGTACCAGAGTGATGTTCACCATTTATATATGATTGCCAATCACTGGGACGAAGATGCAGGGTCCCAGAGTGATCTTTACTCTATATACTTTTGCCAATCACTGGGATGAGGATGCAGGGTTCCCGAGTGATCTTCACTCTTTGTGCCTCATTCCCCGGGTCTCCAACTCTCTGCTGTACCTGTATCGAAGGGGATCCACGTCACCGGTTCGGCGTTCTCTTTCTCTCCTCCTTGGTCGAACAGGATGATTCTCTGGTTTCTCCTGTGTCCCAATTTCGACACACTCGCCCTTCTTTGGGGGTTTCAGCGATGAAAGGGTTTTTCCTTCATTCCGTTCCACACCACCACGTTCTTCCTTGGTCTGTTGGTTGGGTTCTCCTCTCATGAATAGACCTCCTCGGGTCTGTTATTGGCATATTGCCTACCCTGCGCACAAACAATAGGGTTCTTCACTGGCCATTCACGAACGTCCCTCCAGTGACTATATCGATTTCCTCCACTATGCTGGTCGAACAGCATGCTGCTGTCCCTTCATCTCCATTGCTTCTTTTTGAGAGGCAAAGCAGCATCTCACTCGGTTTTCCAGCCTCCTCGATGCGGTCGGTTGAAACTCCCGGTCTCAGTTCCTTGTTCTTTTGGCCCTCCTCTTTTTATGATGCACTCCTGGGGCTTTCCCCGCTTCCAAGGAAAGTCCTTCCTTAGTGTTGAGCCATGTTCACTATGCCTCCTGTTGCCTTTTTTGTGTCAGTACTTAACAGACAAGCACTCTTCATTACTCTAATGTTCTTACTCTTCACAGTACCAGGTTGACTTTGTTCTTCTGGTATTACATTACACTAATACATGTAATAGGAGTTTAGTTGTCTGTCGGTTAATACAGTTGTACTGGTATTGAGTGATAGTAAGAAGGGAGTTCCTTATGGGAACGGGAGTCCTTATCCCCAAGAGGGGAGTCTCTCCCTGCGAGGTTCCCCTTATCGCCACCTCTAGGGGAATGTTGCATAGCGGGTTCACCTCCCTAGCCTCAAAGGAATGAACTCGCTCCTTGGGGCAAGTGACTTAATCCCTCAATTCGTCATAATGGACACATAGTCTCCTTGACTCGCATACTCTCCCGACAGAGCCTCACAGCACCCATCCACTAGCCAGATCTCCATGGGTTGCTAGCAGGGATTTTGCCGCCCCTACCTAACTTCATTCTGGCTAAAATGCACACATGTATTCTAAAATCCTCTTATTAATTTCTCATACCTCAGGCTTCAGTCCTCCAAGGGCCTTTCACCCACAGCGCTTTGAGGCCATACCAATGGCATTAGGCGCTATATAAACGCCATATAACCCAACATATCAATAGCTTCATTCATTGAATGTATGATTAAGTATCACAATATTTCCCCTCTGAACTCTTTGTCTACTTCGTTGTAAAATATATTAGAAAATGATTTATACTAACTAAATTGTGGTACCTAATTAAGAATCCCCCATGAACTCTACTTTAAATGTATTTATTAACATATATGTTTATTTCATGAAATGGTGTGTCATTATATATGCTTACCCAATCTGGATATTATTGTGAAAGTATATATTCCCAAATACCAGAAGATTTGGTGACTGTTTCTGCTAGCTATATTCTTGTTATTGGATAACATTTAGTGGCTTATTGCATGTGTACTTGTTTGTATTAAACATTATGACTAGTCCTGTTAAGTAATGATGGTCAACATCTTTTGCAAGTTCTACTGTATTCTGTATTATCCCTACCACCAGTCCTCAATGATGTCAAAATTGTAGAGCAAGTCCCTTTGCTTGCGTGCAGTTATTTTGGATTTCACGAGTAGACATATTCTGTGATATAATGACAATATTCAATAGCAGTGTATCAATATAAGGTACCTCTGGTCTAACTTAGGAAACAGATTATGACTGTGGAATTGTTATATATGTTGCCTCATAAGGTAAGAGTAGACGGCATACGGTCTATTTTACAGCCGTTCAAATCCATTTTTGATGTGCCCACGATATGAGTAAGTTGTAAATGTGTGTTTTCATTGATCTGTAGCACTACTTAGAGTACTTGCACTAGTGAGAGGTGTTTTATAACTATGGCCACGAGAGTAATGGGTTTAACCCTCGCTTTTGGCAGAGGTAGCATAACACTAAGTAACACAGCAAGGACTTGCTGGATGAGGAGAAGAGTGCCTTATGAAGTGGCGCATGAAAGAAACTAACAAAGTGGTGATTTCACATACTTGCCAACATTCTGTGACCAAAAAGAGGTAGGCTTTTTGAAGTTTCATAAATAGTGATTAGCAGATTGATGACATCAAAGGAACTGACATCACATGAGATGTGACCCTGATCTGAACACAAGAACATTTTGTCTTACTCCGATTTTCTGGCCCATCTTGAGAAATCACATTACCACTTGAGTGACCTATGAGAACTGTGGTCAGTGTTTTTAGTTTTGTTTGTTAGGTGCAGTGGCGACTGGTGAATTCTTTACCCAGAGGGTTGTAAATGTTTGTTTTGAATATGCAGGAGCCATCAGTTATAGCGAGGGAGCCCAAACCAACCGAGCAGGCATAGGGTGTTTCTCCCTCATGAGAACATGTTTTAAATAATTTGATAAAATGGTGCAGACTTTTTGTGAAAAACTTGGTAAAACGTCACACAGTTTGCAATCGGTTTTACATTTCCAACACATTTCCATGATGCCTTAGCCCAAAATATACAGCAGCGTGAAAAAAATGTGCATGCTGGTTGTGCCCATACAAAACCATGTAGCCTGCACCGATATAGGCCATTATTACCACTTACTCCTGTTGAATTTGCCAGTAAAATTGCCATGCCACAGTAAGACAACATGTCCAGACTATCTGCACTAATGTATACCATTCTAGCCATGCAATAACAAATATGATGTTTGCTCTACCATTGATGCTTAGTAACAAAATGCAATGTCACCGTAAAAATATATGGCACACCTGTTGCCATCAATGGAGTCCAATTTAGGCATGCAATAACACTTGTTTGCTTTACCCTTGATGCACAGTAGCCATGCTACAGAAACGTATATTCAAACTTCCGGCACCAATAACGGCCAGACTTGCTATACAAGAGCACCCATCATGCTTGCTTTACCCTTGATGCCCAGCAAAAAATAAAATGCCACAGTAAGAGTATAGATAGAGTGGCTGCAACCAAGTATGCCAGTCTAGCTATATAATAGTACTCATCATGTTTGCTTTACCCTTGATGCCCAGTAAAACATACAATACGACAGTAAGAAAGTATTGCCAGACTGGTTTCACCCAGTCTACCTATGTAATATACAATGCCAAATTAAGGAGCTATATCTGGACTGGCTGCACTCAGGTATGCCAGTTTAGCTTTGTAATAGCACTCATCATGTCTTCTTTACCACTTCATACACACCCAAGCTCCATAATTAGATGCCGGCTACCCCTTCATACACTCAGTACAGTGGAGCAGGTACACACATGCTCTCATTCACAACATACATTCTTATTCACCCAACATACACTCTCATTCACCCTTGCATCCATACAGCTCTCATAAAACTCCTTGTGTGCATGCATACATAAAACAAACACTCACACATTAACACATGCATAGATCAAACACATTACACAACATACACATACACATTTACATTTCACTTATCTCCTGCTCACCCCTTCAGCATGCCAACACCATCCGCGACCACTATCCATCATCCACGTCCGGGAGGGCCACCTCACACAAAGCAGGTTGGCTGACAGAAGACAATAGGACTCCTCGCCTATCATTCAGCTCCTCCTTTCACTACTGGGTACCAGGTGGACAAGCAATGGGGCTGACCTTCCAACACCCCACCAGCCTCTTAGTGTTGCATTCTGCACATTTTGCAGGCATAGAAAGGCTCACAAAGGCCCAAAGGACTCCACATTAAAAAAAAGAAATCAAAACGTAGCAGGGGTTTACGCCCCTGCTCAGAGGCAGGCATCCCAGTCCCCTTGCATGTAATGCACTGTTCTGTCTGCCACTCAGCAGCGCCCGGCATCCATAGATAGGGGTCGCCAGTGGTTGGGTGGCATTGTGAGTGCTGCCTACAAGTCAAAACTATTGGTATGGGCAGTGAAGATAACAGAAACATGGTGTGTGAGTGGGGTCACAGAGCCTGTGTTTCACTTTTTAATCCACCCATTCTAGATCCTCTGACCATTTATACCCACGTGCTGCCCGGCCCCAAACACACCCATGGCATCTCAGCTATTACTAAACATTCTACTGAAAGTTAGTGGCATTATTGCAGCTGTAAACCAGCTCCTGGTGTAATGAAAATGACTTACCAAAGCATGCTTTCAGACACTTGATTTGTAAGCAAATGTGTGGTCTTGCATTTGTTCCTTGCACTCTATTCCTGTTAAAACATGTATTTGCATAAACAACAGTTTTGGCTTGTATAAGTTATTATATAGGCATTTACAAGCCACTAACATCATACGCCTAAGTAATCACACCATTCCCAGCTGTTGTCATCTTATGGAGGTGTAGAACCATTGCAGCATTGCCTGCAAAATCCCTATCCAATGCCTACACAAAAGATGGCTTTGGCAATGCTTGTTATTTATATTTCATTTAAAAGTACAGAATTGAAATGCAAACAGAAGAAAAAGAATAGATACAACTACATACTGTTTTGTCTGATAACAATTAAAACAACCTAAACCAATAAACACCACAAACCTTACACCAGGTTGCCCAGTGAACAAAGGTCCACAGCTAATAAAGCAAGAGAAAAGAAGGAAACTGACCGAGGTCCAAAGGAAAGAGCTTACAAATACACTGAATAAACAATAGAAAATAGAAGGATATTGTGGAATGCTGTTAATTGGGTCACACATGTTACTACAGAGGATATTGACACAGGCCATGTATTTCACTGTGGCCTGACATAACCTCATTAACTAATGTTTCCATGCAAACATACCAGTATCAATCATCTATCTGTTCATAAACTGTGCACAACGAAACACATGCAGTCTCATCCTTCAATCCACAAACTAACCCACAAGTGGCCCACAAATTTGCCAGTCATTGAAAAACACTTTGACTGACATAAAAGCCAGACTATGTCCCCCACCCACAAAACTGTGGACGGCATTGTCAAAAGTGCCTCTTAGAAACATTCTGTCATCCTGAACTTAACATGCTTAAAATGGGACATGGTAAAGAGGCACAAGACAAGAAGGTTAAAACAAACGAGAAGATCACAGAGGGATCAGCAGGGAAATATCAAATACTGACTTAAATTGTCAGAACTTGTTTCTCATACAAATACAGAAAACAAATTTAAATATAATATGCCAATCTTCCTCCTTCCTTAAAACACTGTTTCACTTACTTTTACCCCTTGGTTTAAGAAGAAACAATAAACCAGTAATTAATTGTAAAAAAAAAAAAGACGATTGGAAAATCAAGTGCATGATCTTTCAGTTCCTTTGGTCACTGTAAAACTGCAAATACACATATTTGTTTCATTTATGTGCAGCACACAGTGACTGCAAAAGAAGGACACACGCTTGCCCTGAGGACCAGATGTGTCAGGTCAATCACAGAGGCGTGAAACAACATCATCCATGACAATAAAACACTTGCACACATAGACTGCCTTCTGACTTCTCTCATGAAGCAGTACAGCAGCTGACTTGGGGCCCGACTCCGATACAAAAGCCAGAGCCTGTGGAGCCACAAACCTGCCACTATAAATAGCGCTAGGATTTGACACTCAAATCTGTAGATGGTAGGACTGCTTAAAAAGAAGTAACTTACCGCCTAAATCGATAGGGTTGGCAAGTATGATTTAATCATTGTGCTTACTATCAATTAAGTAGTGAAGGATTGCAGAGCATGACAGTGGCTTGTCCACAGCATGGAGTATTATGAGATAAGTGTTCAAGGTAACAGCCCTAGGCTCAATATACGTATTTGATTTATTACAGATTCACCATGTCACATGTGTTGAATATATGCTGATTTCAATGAAGTAGACTGTGCCCCACTCCTGAGTGGGGCTGTTGAATATTTAAGGCCCTTTCAGGTGTGAGCCATTAGAAGCAGAAGGAGAAGTGAGCAGTGGAAGAAACAGAGGGAAAACGCTGGGACCGCCACAAAATCAAAGTGGAGTGCAGTGATGTGAGAGTCGTAGACACTGGGATTTTACCCTGCAGAGTACAAACAGTGGGAAGCAGGGCAGCTGTGGGCCGCCCAGTGGGATAGAGGAGCTCTACCTGTCCAGCGTCCTACTTCGGTGGTTGGCTTTCACTGTTGCATGCAAAGGAAGTGACAACTCCTGTTGCAGCAAGCGCAGGCCGCAGGGGTATGACTGGAGCTGTCAAACTCCCACCGACGTGTGAAGAGAAGAGCAACGTGGCAGTGGATCAGGCGAACGTGCAAAGAAAGACTGGTGAGTTGGCCTTCATTAGGTGGCCATGGAGTGCTCTGTATTAATCCGCTGGCTGCAAACGGTCATTCTGAATCCCGAACTGATGAATTAAAGTATTTGTGGCCCAATATACACACTGGAGACACCCGGCAGGGAATGGATTTTAACAACCATTTCCAAAGTAAAAAGGGGGCAGGACTTGAGCAAAATTATAACCACCACTGCTAAAGTAAAGAAGCGGGAATATTCTGCAGCCAGCATTGCCAAAGCAAAGAGTAGGTAGTGCTGGAACTCAATGACAACCAGCATTGCCTAAGCCAAAGGAAGGCAATTATAAGAGGAAGGAGAAATTGTTTTCCTAAAGCGAGAAATGTGAATAAAAGACATTGGGACTCATTACAAGTGTGCCGGTCCGTTGTACCAGCACCGTTGTTACCAGACCGGCACACTACAAGTCTGCGGGCGGTCAGACCTGGTCGGCAGGACAGCACCCGCTCACAAACTTTCTGGGAATAACGGTGCTGGTGCTTCCCTCATCCCCATTCCAATTGAGTCCTATGGAACTCAAAAGGGAATGGGGAATTACATTTTTCTGGCGCCTGACTTCCAGGAACACCGGGGTCATAATCCCCCAGTGTTTCTGTGGAGCCGGGTGCTCGAAAAATGCACGAGTCTGACGGCAGCCTGCCGATTTTACAGGCAAGGCTACCACTGGACTTGTAATGAGGCCCATTATCAGCAGTTAACTGGTGTGATAGTAGAAACCCAAATGGGGCAGGACAGAAGTCCTCCTTGTAGAAAGCCTCAAGGGGAAGAGGAATTCAACCTGCACTACAAGTGGCAAACATACCAGTGAAACAAACAGCATCAATGTGTATTGCATCCTTATGAAAGAAGTTGAGAATTTCATTGATGGTGAAACTCAAAGACTTTCTTTGACGTTTGAAGCAAACCACATTGTAGAATGCTTTGCACTAGTAGTAGTAGAAGCTTTTTCTCCAGGCAGGGGAGTATACCAGAAAAGGGCCTGTTAGTGGGTAGTCCTGGCAAGTTAGTGGACCAGGAAGAAGATATTGAGGAACTGCATTGTGGTGGAAAATGAATGTGAAAAAGGAAGTTGAAAGTCCATTAACGTGTTTGATGAACTGTGTCAAAACCATTCTGACAAAACATTCTTTTTTGAGAAAGAGGAAGGTGAAAACAGTCGTTTACCAAAGCAGAAGAGTTATATTGAAATATTGACTGACAGTGTGAAGATAACGTTTCTTGATTTGTTACGCAAGAGATTGGGGAAACCTAACAAGTATTTTGCAGAGTAATGAACTTTGTCTGATAGTGGAACAATCCAAGAGCTAAGTGAAAAACTCACGGAGTGAAGAAATGTTTTGTATGAAGAAAACCTTGGCTATTGAAAGGAACTTTGTATTACTTTTGAAACAGAACTGGATTATTGAAAAGAATGTCATTGATTTGAACTTTGAGTGGAAAAATCCTGGAGAAGCGGAACCAACCCTGGTTACAAGGATATGTGGTTATATGTGTCAATCTAACTGTTATTTTGTTGAGTTGAACAGCCATATGATACCTGTATGATTTTGTTGTATGCCCAAGTGTAAGGGACAGATACCTTTTGATATTAGAGTGTTTGCCTTTAGTAAGTCAAAGCAGGAGAAAGAATAGCTCAAGGAATATTGGAGACTATTGGAGAAGGCTCAGTTTTCAAAGCCAAAAGAAAATTAAGAGTAGTGATCAGACAGAGAGAAGAACTCAGGGTTTTGGCGAAGCTGATATAGAACCTCTTGTGGATCCCATAATAAAACCCAATGTTGATGAAGATTAAGAGATTATCTCTGACCTGGCTTCTGCTTAGAGAACCAATCCCTTTTCAGCAGAACCCTTCATTCAGGTAATATCAGAGGATGAAGGTAGAGAGAAGACGGGACCATTTCTTTCTCTAAAGTCTGGATTGTTATGGGACCAACAGGTATATCTCAGTCACAAATTGTGGTGCCTAAAAGTCACAAAGATATTGTCCTGGAAATAACACATTCCCATTTGACAGGAGGCCATTTAGGAACTGCAAAACTCAGGCACAGGCTGTAGATAGATTCCATTGGTCTGGGATTTATGCAGACATGAAGAATTTTGTTAATGCCTGTGCCCTATGTCAGAAAACCAGTACTCAAATTCCTCCTCCAGTTCCATTACAAACCTCACCTGTTATAGATATTCTGTTCTCATGGAGATAGTGAGTCCTTTAGAAACCTCAAAATTGGGAAAGAAATATATTTAGGTGATTTTAGATTACACCACACCTTAGCTGAGGCTTTTTGTTTAAGAAATATCACCTCACAACAGATCCTGAAACATTTACTCCCTTTCTTTCTAGAATTGGATTTTCCAGAGAAATGTTGGTAGATAAAGGATCCATATTTATGAGTAAACTCATTGCTGAAGTTAAGGAAATTCTCCAGATTAAAACGTTACACACATCCATTTATCATCCCCAAACTGATGGATTAGTGGAAAGATTTAATCAGACTTTATAACACATCTTAAATAAGTTATTTGAAGCAGATGGGAAGAATTGGGACATTATTCTACCTCGGGCCCCGTTTGCCATAAGGAAAACTGTCAGGCTGAGCCCTTTCCTCCCCCTGCTCCTCACCTGTGGCTTCCGTTTCACTGTCCTTGGGAGAAGAAGACTGCCTCCGTAAGGGCTTGGAAGGATCGTTGGTTAGCTTCTCCTTGGACTTCCTGTCATGTAAATAGGGCCTGGCTCCCTCAGAGGCCACCTGACAGAGATTGGAACCTGTCTCGGGGGGCCCCGAGGAGCCAAACCCCCATTGACAGGGAAAAAGCCGAATTGGGGTCAAAAAACCCAGTGGTGTAGTTCTTGAAGTAGGTTATACTCAGAAAACAAAGAGATTGATGGACTTCCAGGAAAGCGGAATCAGCGTAAACAAAGTCCAGGAAAGAATGATGGCTCAGGTAAGATCCGCTGCTGCTGTACACAGAAGGGATGGATGGGAGGAGAGGTCAAGTAACTGGAATCAAACCGGAAGTAGGCTGCGTGGGAGGACTCAGTGGAAGGATGCCGTAAGGAACACAGTACAACAAACAGAAGAGAAGACAGAAGAAAAATAAAGGTGCGAGGATCCATGACAGAACCCACTAACCAGTAGAAGCAAGAACCACGAACAATTCAGGTAGGGAGCGCGTAGGACCGCGAAGGAAGGCGGAGTCTAGAAGCCACTAGTATGAGATGCCGAAGAGTAAGCAATAACGAGAGGAAATTGGAAACAGCAGTATGCCAAAAGAGTAAGTTGGCGAGCACAAGAAGAGATAGAAAAAGAGGAGGTAGGGTGATCGGGAGTGGAAGGAAGGGACTAGGAAGGCCGGAAAGGCTGCTAATCGAGGTTAGTGGAGGAGCGCACGTATCGGGGAAAACACACAGATACAACGCGCCAGGCGGTGGGCGGGGATTGCTTTTATAATGGTGGCAGCCATGATGGGTGAGGGCTAGACCGTGTCCTAGTGGCACTACACGGCATTACACTTCCAGTAATGCCAAAGCTTCCACCGATGGGTCCTGACAAAAACTCATTCTTCCACGGGTGTCTCCCCCTTTGAACTATTATATGGAAGAGAACTGAGAGATGTGTTAGATATGTTGTGTGAGACATGGGAAGTGAGAGAAAGCTGAACCAGGGTAAAAGGGCTGTTTAAGACGAGGTGGCGCTCTTATGGGAAGGTTGGGGATGCAGAAATTACTCAAACACCAATAATAAGGTTGACTTAAGATGTTGGCAAGGTGTACACTGTTTAAAAACAATTATCAAAAACAGGGAGCACAAAGAACATCAGCAGATGTCACACAGCATAATCTCAATGTATTTCATTACAAAAACATACTTATAAACTAAATATTCGTCATCAGTGATGTCATGCCACGTGGCAACTTGTAAAACTTATGTGGGGATGTGATAGGGAATACGGAACATCTACATATACTTTCTATGTGGGTTGACGTTGTGATTGGGTCTCTACTGTCAGGTGGGCACCTAAGCCCTCCTCTAGTGCAAGTCATCTACATCATTACAATATACACGACAATCAATTGGTTCTCAAACTATAGGGCTCTTTTCTACGTGGCCCTCAATAATTGGTTGGCACACTTGCACCTTTCTAGAATATTCCACTCGCTAGGAGCGCACAAGCTGGCAACCCGTTACTGGCTCTGTACAATTGTAAAACGGTTTTCATTTTCTTCTGTGCTCTTCACATGCGAAATCTTCATCTTGCACATAGCAGGTTAGTCGATTCTTTTACTTTGTCATCAGATTCCATGTTTTCATTACACTCTCTACTACTACTTTTTCTCAGTGTGTCATGTTACGTGTTTTGACATCACCAGTCTGCTCTTTCATAAATTTTCTCGCGTTCTTTGGGGATCTTCCCTAGAAGACTATCAGCTCTCTGTGGATAAATAAAGAATGGCTTCCTTAAGGGGTATTTTGCTTCAAAGACTGCTTGTGTTATTGGCATCATTACAGGTGTGTCCCTTGTTGCTATCTCTGGCTCCCAACATATAGGCAGGTTAGGGGTGGGACTGGTAGAGGCTTTTGGCTACTCCTCTACAGAGGGCTACCATACCATTTCTCCCCGACTGCTCAAAGGTTGAAATATAATTCAAACTAATATGGCACGAACTCAAGAACATCAAAAAGAGTACTATACCAGGAAGGCAGTGATGAGATCCTTTTCAGTAGGTCAAAAGGTATCAGTTTTACTTCCTTCTTCTGAAAATGAAATGCTTTCCAGGTGGCATGGCCCTTATGAAATCTAAGAACAGATGGGATTCTTCAATTATAAAGTCTCTCAACCAGACAGAAAAATCCAAACACATATTTATCACATCAATTTACTTAAAGAATGGAAAGAGGACCCTATTAAGAATACTTCAGCAATATTAACCAACTTATTAACTGAAGAAGATGATACCAATAAACTGATTTCTCTTGACTTATCACAAAATCAAAACAAGACCTGATATATCTCCTCCAACAGTTCCCTGATGTATTCAGAGCTGAACCAGGTAAAGTCAAAGGGATTCATCATCATATTTGTACTCCTCTGGGAAAGGTTATTGTTATGATGGATTTCTGAACTCTGACCTGGTGGGCAGAGGTTCAGAAGGCCAGCCTAGTTTCTTGGAACAGGGTAACGTTCTGGACAAGCCAGACCAATCAAGGCACCATTGGTGGTGGTCAAGACTAGGTCTCAGGGGGGGTGAGGGTGATCAAAAGCCCACAAAGAGCACACAGAGTAAATGACACTACAAATTACTCTCAGTCAGGTGTATATATCAAAAATACATATACATTTATTAAAGGCCTTTTAAAATCATACACAAAGCAAATCTCAGCAGTAATAACTAAACCAACACAACACTACTACTAAACATATAAACAGTCGCCATTGGCCTAAAGGAATAGTACACAGTAAGGATCCACAACCTGTAAAGAAAATGAGCATGCAGTGCAAATATTGTTTAGGAGCTCCTTCACTATTCAAACCCTAACTGAGAGGCAGTCCAATCCCTATGATGGGTGGAGCCTTGTGCTCAAAAGTACTTTTGGTGCTGGTGCATGTGATTGTGCGGTGGAGCGAAAACGGGGTCTCTTGCAGGGGTTACAGCGACTCGGGAAGGTGGGTAAGGCATTGAATAATACGTTCCCACTTCAAGGAGGGTCTCCCCAAGAGGGTAGAACAGGATCCAAGAGTTGGGAATAGCTTGGTAATACAGGCTTCCTTGATAAAGAAGAGTGGCTCTGAGGGGACACTCGTATGTAAAAATGGATGGATGCGCCAGGGGCCGCTGGTAGGGTTGCAAGTACTCATCGACTCTCAACGGACTCTGGACCAAACTTCGGCAGTCGAGTCCACTACGGTCACAGGTTCAAATCCTGTAGTTGCGCAACTCTGTGGCTTTCAGGGGCTAGTTCCAGGAATTGTTCTGTGGTGGGAAAGTGGTGATTTCTCTGCTCCTGGTGAAGGGATCAGGCCAATTCCTTTGCAGTGAGTCTGAGGGCACAGAGGGGCACAGCAGCAAGGCACCCACAAAGTATGTCACCACAGCTGGGCAACACGGTGACCGTGTATGCTTGGATTCAGGCGTACTCTCCTAATTCCAGACCTAGGAATGCTAGGTGTACGAAACTCAGCAGGAGAGTGCCTTATACCCAGAGCTTACAGTATCCAAATGCTTAAGTGTCAACTTGAGACGGTGGCGTTTCCAGGGCAAAGGTCCCCTGCAAGCTGGTCAGTTCACTGGATGATATAGGAACCCTTCCAAGAAGGCTTGCTTGCAGGTTAAGTTGGAGGTGCCGAGAATAGTTAATCCCACTATTCCAATGGGTCAAAGTGCCTTTGTAGACCTTCTAGGTTCAATTAGAAACATGGGGTGCAACGGGACAACAGCGGGCTCAAGGTGCCAAACCTTCCAGTGGGTCGCCAGCGGTTCTTCGGCTCTGCTTGTTGGTTTCAGGATACTTGGCTCCTTTCCTAAATTCGGTGGGAACTCAAGATATCGACCTGGAATGGGTGTAAGATGCCTTCTCTTATCCAGAATCTCCTTTGTGCCAAAACGAAGAGGACCCAATGAGAGATCTGCTCACATACAGCCATCCTAGATGTGGACCAATAAAGGACCATGGTGATCCCAGTCATTCTGAGCACACCAGACATCTTGGCACCCATGATGTGTATTGGAACTAGACAGTCCAGCCCACATCCTGAGGCACACACACAAGGCATGCAGAAGCCCGCGAAAGCTTAGGTTTGTGCAGGGGTCTGCATGACCAAATAAGGAATTTCTGGGTCTGCTCGACCTGGGGGAGGCAAAGGTACAAGATGGCCAAAGTTCAGAAAAAAGGACCTCATGGCATGGCCATTTTAGGCACTGGCCACTGTCCTGCGGTAAACCCGGTATAGACCATAGAAAAGGGATAAAATACATGAATAGTAACAGCTACCACCAGTTCTGTCCAAGGAACATGTGTACACTGACTGAAAAATCCTTTGAGGGTGTCTAGGGCCTTAAAAATGAAAAGGGGACCCCAGTGCACTGTACTGTAAGGTACATTGTGCACTGATAAAATGTTGCTAAAGAATAGCAACAAAGTGAAAGACTAAGGGAAACAAACTCTCCCAGTACTGACTGTCTTAAGGGCATGTCAGTTTCCCCATAACAAAATGATCAAAAGCCCAGCGGAGTAGAGCAGAAGGCTGGGCTACACTGGGAAAAAGTCAGGCTAGGATGGTCGGACAACAGGAAAAAGTTGGGGTATTCACAACTAGAGGGAAAATTACACATACATGGAAATCTTTCCTAACAGTTATCTATAAGAAACCTTATTAAATCCCTGTGAGTAGAAAACAAATTATGCAAGAAGAGCTATGGGCAATATTAAAGGCGGATATTATCGAACCCTCACAAAGCCTTTGGTCTTCCCCTATTGTGCTGGTTGCTAAACCTGATAATTCATGGAGGTTTTGTATTGACTTCAGAAAGGTTAATGAAGTGTCACAGTTTGATAGTTATCCCATGCCTGTGATAGATAATCTTATTGATAGGTTGGCAGATGCAGTCTACTTTTCGACCATTGAATAACGAAAGGATATTGGCAAGTACCAGTTAACCCACTAGACAAACCCAAAACAGCCTTTTCTACTCTGATCGGCTTATTTCAATTTAAGGTTCTACCCTTCGGGTTGCATGGAGCCCTGGCTACATTCCAAAGATTAGTGGAACAAGTTCTTAGGCCATACACTTCATTTTGTCACGCCTACATTGATGATATCATCATTCATAGTAAGTCCTGGCCAGAACATTTGCCACATTTATTTATTTATTTTACAATCTTTTTTATTAGCGTTTGTAAACATACTATCGTACAATTTCGAACCATTCTTTTGCTATAATCACAATAAGCGTGCATGTAAGACTGATTACAGTTCTGTGATAACACTTCAACGTCATAACAAAAACAACTTTCTTCACGTGTGTGAACTGGGTATCGCACGTTTAGAGTCCATGGTTAGGATTGGTGTGCAGGGCACTCTACAGTTAGCCATCTCGGATATCAGGGCGTGATACCAAGACCCAGGTGTTTAGCCGGACCTTTAACTTCCTATAGGTAGAGTGGTCATACAATGTTTTATAGGGTGTCGTAGCACTCACGGTGGCATGTTGTCTGAAGGGTAAAACATGACCCAAATTAACATCTTCCAGGACTCCTAAGTTCCACTAGTGGTCTCATCCAGCCTGTACCCTGTGCCACCCCACACCCTGGTTTCTGCCTCTGCCCAGGTCTCAGAATCCCTGTGCCAGAATGTGTATTGCGGGCCCCCAGCTGACTGCCATGCCATGAAGATGCACCTCTTAGCCAGAATGCATGCCATGTCTATAAATTTGATGATGTGTTTATCTTTGCTATCCCTTGGGTATACTCCCAACAGACACGCTTTCGGGTTCCAGGTATATCTAGTGACCCCAGCCCTCCTGCACGCCTGCTCAATGCGAGCCCTGAAACGCTGTACTTTAGTGCAGCCCCAAAACATATGAATTAAGTCTGCCCTCATGTTGCTACACAAAGGGCATGTTGGTTGTGCACTGCTGCTGAACTGAGCCATCCTACTAGGTGTCATGTTGGTGCAATACAACACATTCAATTGGATCAGCTTAAGACGAGGGTTCCTAGACACCTCTCAGGGGAAACCCAATACACATTCCCATTCCCTCTCCTCTATGTCCTCCCCACGGTCCACCTCCCAGTGTGCTTTTAGTTCAGGGCCCTGAGGGTTGGGTCAGTTAATCAAGCCGGCATACAGCCTGGATACTGGTTTCCAACCATCATCCAAGGTGTAGAGCAAGGTCAGTAGCAGAGTCGCCACTGGTTCCTCAGGACACTCAGCCCATCTCTGTTTGGCCACCCCTCTTATTCGCAAGTATAGCAGAAATTGCCCCCTGGGCAACCCTGACTGATCAATGAATGCCTCCATCTCCTTAAATTTACCATTCTCATACATGTCACCCCAACTAGAGAGACCACAGCCCTCCCATTTTCTTACCGCTGTCAAATCCTCTCTGCTTCTGCATACATCTGCTGCCATTGGGATTTCAGGTGAATAGAGGCATTGTAGCTTCAACAATTTTTGGGTCCTGCACCACACTTTTCTGCCCAGGTCGACCACTAGGGGGGTAGTTCCCAGGCAGCTCAAAGGAAACCACAGTACCTCTTTATGGTGCGCTGGGGATATCAAATTTGCCACATTTATATAGGGTTATTCAGGCCCTAACAAAATTTGGACTTACTGTCAATCCAAAGAAATATCATCTTGCCAGATCTGCCGTAAAATATCTAGCCTTCTTTGTGGGAAATGGATTAGTTCAGCCCCAAACTGAAAAGATTAGAGCAGTTGAAGTAACTCAGGCTCCTAAGACCAAGAAGAACTACAGATCTTTCTGGGTCTTGTAGGTTATTACAGACGGTTCATTCCTAACTTTGCTTCCATCACTTTCCTTCTCACAGACAAGCTTAGAAATACAGAACCTCTAAAACTTAATGGCACCCTGAAGACTGAGTATGTTTTGATAAATTAAATCATGTCTTGTGTTATTGAGCATGCACTGTAGGTGGTAGACTCCAAGAGACCCTTTATCCTACAAACAGATGCTTCACATACTGGTCTTGGGGTATTGTCGCAAGTCTATGATGGTATAAAACATCCCATTATTTACGTTAGCAGGAAACTGTTTCCTCGGGAGAAGAATTATGCCACTCTGGAGCTTGAAGCCCTAGCCATTAAATGGGCTATAACTTATTTAAAATACTATCTGACAAGTAGAAGATTCCAGCTGGTTACGGATCATGCTCCCCTTACGTGCTTGAGTTTAAGAAAGGACATTAATGCCAGAGTTGTGCACTGGTTTTTGGATTTACAGTCTTATTGCTTTTCGGGTGAACATCGTGAAGGAAAAGAACAGGAATTTCTGGGTTTTGTTGTTTCCTTCCACGATTTCCAATAGAGGCTGTGAAAATCACTGACAGTAGGGGAATGTTATGTGATGAATCGGAGGTGACTATCCCAAGAACCCTGGCCAGGGACCCATCTCATGTGGCCAGGGAAAGTCAGACGCTTCCTGATGTTGACCCTGGGGGGTGGTGTTCTGTGGGAGGATCGCATGGGGTGGACTCAGATCAGGAGAATTGGGAGAACCCTCTAACTAACTTCCCTAGTGATCCCACAGTCTTAATGGCCTATTGTAAAACTGAAATCTTTAAGGAAGAAAAGAACAAGAACATTAGGGACTTCAAGTCCCATAATGCTCCAAGTACTGGGACGAGGAAGAGGAGCTCAGAGATGCAGAACTGTGATGTGCAGGCTGGTGGTTCTAATGACCCACACCTGAGTAGGACTTTTGAATATTTAGGGTGCCTTCAGGCGCGGGCCACTAGAAGCAGAACTAGAAGGAGAAGTGAGCAGCAGCAGTGGATTAAGCAGATGGAAGACTTTGGTACTGCCGCTGTGATCTCAGCGGAGTGCGGTGCTGTGAGACTCGTAGACACTGGGAGTTTACCCTGCAGAGCACAAGCAGAGGGGAGTGGTGCAGCTGTGGGCCGTCCTGTGGGAGAGAGGAGCTCTACCTGCCCAGGTTCCTACTCCGGTTTTTGGCATTCACCGGAGCATGCAAGGGAAGTGACAAGCTCCTGTTGCTGCAAGCGTGGGCAACAGGAGTATGACTGGAGCTGTCAAACTCCCAGGATCGGACACCTGAAGAGAAGACTGAAGTGGCAGCAGGTTGAGAAGACGCGCAAAGGAAGACCAGTGAGTGGCCTTCATTAGCTGACCCTGGGGTTCTCCGTATTAGAACGCTAGCCGCTAACAGTCATTTTCATTCCCAAACTGATGAATTCAAGTATTCGTGGCCAAATATACACATTGGAGGCAAGCAGGAGGAAAAGGATTGTAACGACCATTCCCAAAGCGTAAAGGGGGCAAGCCTTGAGCAGAATTATAACCACCATTGCTAAAGTAAAGATGTGGCAATATTTTGCAGCCAGCATTGCCAAAGCAAAGAGGCGGGCCAGAAAGCAAAAACATCCAGCATTGGCTAAGCCAAAGGAAGGCAATTCTTTATTTCTTTATGTATTTTTTACATTTGTTAAGCGCCCAAAACCCAAAGGCATCTAGGCGCTGTTACTAACAGGTACTTTCACTTAAGGGAGAGAAACAGGCGGGAAAGCAGGGGACGGGTGAATACAGTGTTTTAGTGACTGAGGGCCTCATTACGACCCAGGTTTTTAGGGGTTAACGGTGCCCTAAAAGGTTGCGGCGCCGTTAACCCCTTAACACCTTACTACGAGGTCCCTTTGCGGCTCCCGACTTTAACTGCTGGTCTGTACCAGCCGTTAAGGTAGGGACCCGCAAAGGGACCTTGAAGGTAATTACGGTACCGCAATTTGCGGTACCGTAATTACCGCCTTCCCCATTCCCATTGAGCCCTATGGGGCAAAAATGGGAATGGGGAATGGCCAATGGTAAATGGGGAATGACCGCCCCGCCAACCTTGGAATGCGGTGGTAATTCCCCATTTCACCACGGGTTGCAAGTTACGGGCGTTAAACATGGCACTAATAGCGCCACTGGTTAACACCAGGGTCGGAATGAGGCCCTGAGTCTCATAGGTGCTAGGCGAAGATCCAGGTTTTGAGTGCTTTTCTGAAGAACCAGTACGATTGTTCTTCTCTAAGGTGTGGTGGGAGCGAGTTTCAGTGGCTGGCAGCTACAGCAGGGAAGCTGGCGCCTCCACTTTCGGTGCGCTTAGATTTGGGCACGACTAGTCAGTGGGCATAGGTTCTTCTGTTGGGTCTGGAGGGTTGTGCTTTTGTGAAATGTCGGGGTGATCTCCCGGGGGCCGGCAGAGCCATCCGCGAACCTCCGGGGCAGGGGAGACCCCAACTCCTCCCGCGTCCCAAAAGGAGTATGGGCACACACAAGAGCAAAGTAATTACTGCTGTTTATTATAGTAATGGCAGGGATCGTTCTCCGTCCGTATGCATCCGGGGAGACGCTCTCTATCTTAGTGGGGCTCGCAGGCCCTTTTTACCGTAGTATGACACGCTGCTGTCGTCACCTGGGAAAAACCGTCACAAAACCTATCGCCACTTTGGGTTGGCTCCCCGAGTGGTAGGGTTAGTATAGATACATATATGGGGAAATATTAGTGGATAAGGACAGGTCAGGTGGCACACTTGGGTTGTCCCTAACACTTGCTACAGTAAATTAGTTACACAGGGACCCTTGGTGATTGGCTACCCGTAATGGCATCAGTGAGGAGCCCCTCGTACTCTGATTGGTTCCCTCGTGAGCCCCCAAGCCTGGGACCATCGCTGTTCCCAGCCCGCGAGGTACCTAGTGTTGGCAACATTGTGCAACTATGTGTTAGTGGCGGACAATGGACAGGTCTTTCCTAGTGGCTGAGGATCACGCCTTTCCCATCGGTGTAGGTGTCCAACTTGCCGCTTCGTTGTTGCAACCTGCGTCCCAGACGTGGGACCCCAGCGACTTTCTGTCTCGTAAGCTTGGCATCTTGTCAGTTTGGCTCGGTCACGTGTGTAGAGACCGTAGCTGGAGCAGTATTATGAGCATTTAATTTGTTTTTTCAGCCCACAGGGGTGCTGGCTGCGGCAGGTGTAGCCTTGGCACTGAGAGCTCGGCATGTGGGTTGCAACATTGTGGCCTCTGCGGTGGGCTCGCGCTGGGACTCGTTCTGCATGGTCAGCGCATTGCTTTTCGTCTCGAGAAAGTTTTTCGTTTTAGAGGCTCTGGCCTGAGGACTCTTGCCTGCGGCCTACTCGGGCCTAGTTTTCCTGGGAGGCGATGTATAATTACTAACATAGGTACCGCAGGGTGACAGAGTGTCACAAGCAGAAGTAGATATAAATATATGTGAAGACATCTCTTTGGGGTTGGGTAGCATGAAGCGTCTGCAAGCGTATACACAAGCTCTTCAGGCATCTTGCGTTTCTGGGGTGCTGTAGGAGGCCTATGTGAAAAATAACAACGATGCATGTCCGTGAGTGTGTCAGTCCGCTATGTCGTAGCACTGAGTATGTTATTCGTTTGAGTTGGTGTGTGAGTGACCAGGGTGCATGGTGGCACGGGTGTTCTTGTCTGTTGGCTATGTCGTCATGGCATCTCTAACAATGTTGATGCTTTGTGGCTGTTGTTCTAGTCGATCTGCTCCATGTCGCAGGCATCGGCTTGGCCAGGGCATGGTAGTGGGTATGCTCCTCGTGCATGTGGGCCACAAACACATGGTACCTTGTCGTCTGGTAAGGAGGTGAGCGGGTCAAACTCCTGTCGCTGGGGGTGCTTGGGACGTGATCCTCTAGGCCAGGGTCTGGATGAGAATGGGGGGAGGGCGTTTTCCCATTTTCCCACTTCAGAAACTTTGAGAGAGGTATAGGGGTGTCGAGTTAGATAGGCATCAGTGAGTGATTGAGAGAGTTTTGAAAATGATCCTTTCCTTGATAGGAAGCCAGTGGGCATTTCATCTTGCCTATGAGATGTGTTCTCGTTTCAGGATATTGAGGCCTGCTCTGATGGCAGCGTTTTGGATTACTTGTAGCTTATGAATGTTGTGTGCGAAAAGAGCATTGTAGTAATCCAATCAGTCTCCTATGATGGCTCTTGTGATGGTGAGGCAGTTGGCCTGCCAAGGAATGGTCTGGCTGTATTGATGAGCTTTGTTGTGTAGGCTGCGGATGTCGTGATGCCATTGACTTGACGCGTGAGGAAAGGGAAATCGTTTTACTAAAGAGAGAAATGTGAATAAAAGAAATTATCAGCAGTTAACTGGTGCAATAGTAAAAAACCAAAGGTGGCAGGACAAAAACCCTCATTTTAGAAAGCCTCAAGGGGAAGAGGAATTCAACCTGCACTACAAGTGGAAAACATACCAGTGGAAAAAACAGAATCAATGTGTATTGCATCCTTATGAAAGAAGTTGTGAATTTCAATGATGGTGAAAGTTAAAGACTTTCTTTGAAGTTTGAAGCAAGCCACATCACAGAGTACTTTGCAGTAGTAGCAGGAGTTTTTATCCTGGCAGGGGAGTATACCAGGAAAGGGACTGCTAATGGTTAGTCCTGGCAGATTAGTGACATGGAGAAGATATTGAAGTACTGCATTTTGGTAGAACCTGGTTGTGAAAAGAAGTGGAAAGTCCACTAATGTTTTTGAGGAACTGTGGTAAAACCATTCTAGCAAAACATTATTGTTCATGAAAGAGGAAGGTGAAAGCAGTTGTTTACCAAATCAGAGGAGTTATATTGAAAGATTGACTGACAGTGTGAAGATAACATTTTTTGATTTGTTACGCAAGAGGTTGTGGAAACTTGATATGTATTTTGCAGAGTAATGAACTTTGTCTGATAGTGGAAAAATCCAAGTGGTAAGTTGAAAACTCATGAAGTGAAGAAAGTTTGTGCATGAAGCAAAACTTTGCTATTTAAAGTAAATGTGTATTACTTTTGAAACAGAAATGGATTATTGAAAAGAACTTCATTTATTATAACTTTGAGTTGAAAAATCATGCTTTAATCCTGGGGAAGCAGAACCAACCCTGGTTACAAGGATATATGGTTAAATGTATGAATCTAACTGTTATTTTGTTGAGTTGAACAGCCATATGATACCTGTATTATTCTGTTGTATGTATAAGTGTGAAGGACAGATTCCTTTTGATATTAGACTGTTTTCCTTTAGTCTTAGCTTCATAGGTAGAGAACTCTGTGTTAGGTTAGGGAAAGTGAGGAGTTTATCACACCCATATAATTTAATAAAATGGCTACTTGTGAAAAGACTCTATCCAGTTGACCCCTCACAGAACCCTATTTACAGGAAATGGGTTAAAGGTGTTATTCTTTTAACTAAGAGCACTTTTGAGGGATCTATAGGTTCAAACTTGTAGGGAGGGGAAATCTACAAGTCTCAGAATGCAAACAGCCTTTTAACAAAAGGGCAGCGCTGGAGGGAGATGTCATGGGACCACTTTACGAGATCAAGAGCCTTCCTGGTATTTAATCCGCTCCCTGTAGACTTTTTTGAACCTGCCCCATGACAGGTGTTACATATTCCTACAACCATAGCCCTGCCGTCCATTTTCATATCCGTCTGCAAATCTACTACTTTTAGTCCAGCATTTACAATTGAGAAAATGAAATATAGTATTGTATAAGAAAGCAAAATTGCATGAGCTGAAACACAAGGACGGGCTAATCATCTCACCTACGAGAAGGGTTAGCACAGGAATATGTTTCTGCACATCTTTTAGAACTTATTTTCAATGCATGAGTTATGTTAGAATCCAAAACTGGGAGCTGGTTTTTCAGTATTATTGGCGTGATTGACCTTAAAAAATGTTCAGATTTAGACTACGAAAATCATATCACAATTACACAGGTAGGCAAGGTATACCCCTGACAGTAACTAGAATGGAAGGTGCATGTTTTATGTCTTCCAATTAGAATGAAGAATTGGATCCCGCAAATGGCAGTTTACAGAAAGTACTGCTTTTGTGGGTATCTGGTGCCGGAATGTGTTTCTATAATAAACATGTCTCAAGTCATTATTGTCCTTGTAAAGACCAGAGGGGGCTGTCTGTACTCCTGCTCTCTATATGGCAGAGTAGAGGCACAGAGGACTCCAGCCAAGATTCTCTATTGGGTAGCGCTGGTTTAGCAATCAAGGCCTAGCTTCTCATGAGGTGATGTGGGCTGGTTCTTAAGTACAGTGTAGTCCCCAAGCATCCACAAATGAATGTCTGCACACTGTATTAGTTAAAACACAGTCTTTATATAATTAATATTCAAGGTTATGTACAATATCACAATAACTCACTTTGTACTCGGTTATCTATAATTGCACATATACAGTGCTATGTGGTACCACAATTAAAGGGCTTCAACTGTACGGTTAAATGTCACACAAATCAGTTTGTAAAGGAAACCAACAATAGAAATAAGAGGAAAGCAGTTGGTTAAAACAATTGGCAGAATACTTGCCCCGTTTACCTAGACACAGTTCTGCATGGAGATACCCCCCCGGGCAACCTGTAGAATGAAGATATCACAAGCCCAGCAAATATATTGTTCACACGAGTCTTCCTAATAGTTCAGCAACTCCAAAGTACCTGGCATTGTAGAGTTCCTCATCGGGGAATCGACGGCCTTTCTTGAGTGCCCTCCCTTTAAGGCAGGTCGTCGAACGTCCAGCGACGAACAGGGTGAACTATGGCAGTGAAGTGGCAGCTTCTTTCCCAGCGGTGTTCGTCGACAGGGAAGCGTAAACGTCCTGCAAGGAAGAGGCGTGCGGGGCACCTCGATGATAGTTCTGGACCGCAAAGAGTTTGAAGAACTGTGGCCCAGCAAGGGCGTTGAGTCATCGGCATCTCTGTAGTCTTTGGGTGGTGGGAAACCCACCGGTGGATGCTCCTTGGCACGTTGGCAGCCTGGCCATGTCCGACGGGATAAGGCAGGCGGCGGTGCGGAAGAGCGTGTCCGTGAATCGAAAGTTCTTAGGAAACGGGAGCATGGCGGCTCTGGTCGGCGATGGCGGTCGTCGACGGTGGTGGACAACAGTCCGGGCGCGTCTCTTTGGGATTCCGCGGCAGTCCCCGTCTCTGGTCGGCAGCCTTTCGTAGGTCTGTCTACCAGGGAACTTTGGCAAAGATCAGCTGGTGCACAATGGTCCCCCGTATCTCGGGAAGAGGGTGCCTTACCAGGTCCTCTCAGGGTCAGTCCTTGGAGACACAGCGGCTTTCAGATTGGTGAAGAAGAGCAACAGCAATTATTCTCTTCCAGCAGGGCTTCAAGGTCAAGCTTCAGTTTCACTCCAGTTACTCTTCATAGTTTGGACTTCAGCTTCTGAACACTTCTGAACACCATTGCTAGCAGTCAGAGGTCCCCAGATATACACTTGATCTCCCATTCATTCTGCTGGGTCACACTCAAGCATCCAATCACTGTGAAGGGCATTCAGCAGTCAGTCGACCAATCAGGCACACAGTGCATTCAGGCCATTCTTCTCCATCCAGACACTCACAACATAGAATGTGGATTTGGACAAGTACCACACCATTGAACACTACACACTGCATTCATACCAGTTGCAGGCAGGGCTGTCTCAGTCATTGTGTCAAACAACAGATGCCAGACATCCATAACAAGAAGGGTAGATTTGTCACACACTCACCCAGGTCCCACCCACAGGTATACCCACAAGATACGGTCGTTGGGAAGGCTCCAGCCAGTCTGGTCGGCACTTCCCCACACTACCATATATGGAACTTCCACCCAACAGCCAGTCAGGGGGAAGGGACTGTCACGCTCACCTCATACTCTGGCGGGAGCGATGAATCCTCCGGAGTCTATTCTGCATTTGGGCCTTCTCCCTACCGAGACTAGTCGATCTGTTAAAACACACAAAGAAAGGATCAGTGTTTTCTAGTGAGCTGGGACTCCCACTCTTTCCCCCGTGAACCTGTGTGCCATAACTCAGGGTTCTCGACTCACCTTTAGTGTTGGACTGGCACGCTCTCCATCCGCTTTGAGGCAGGGGCACAGAATCTTGGTTGGTTGTGCGGGCATCCGGGATAACCAGTTTCACTCTTGGCAAAGGTTATCCTGGGTTACACCCAACACGGTTGCATTCGGAGTGTAGTTTGTTCAGAGTTCAGTTTGTGTTCTAAGGCCCCCTTACTCCACAGGGGATGCAGGTTATGAGTTCAGGGTCCCTGTTACTCCACAGGGTATGCAGATTATGAGTTCAAGGTCCCCGTTGCTCCACAGGGTATGCAGGTTATGGGTTGTAGGTCCCTGTTACTCCACAGGGTATGCAGGTTATGAGTTCAAATAATGTCACGATTCCTCGTATAACTTGGGATTCCAAAATGCAAAGTGTCCCAGTTGCTTCACTGGTCTCGGATTGCAGGTAATTGTCCCAGTTATACCAATGTATTGTTTGTGTTGCCTGATCGTACTCACTGTTTTGTGTTTCTTCCCGCAGATGCTGCTGAAGACGGAGTGCGCTGCAAATGGCGTGGCGTGCAGGAGCGGTATCGCTGAATGGGTCCGGAGACAAGCTGAGACCCGATGTGATGAAGCTCCAGTAGCCGGGTACGTGGACCGCGAGTGCGTGCCGTGAAGTACTGAAGCTGGACTGAAGAGGAGGTTCCAAACAGGATCAGGTAAATTGGACACCGATATTATTTCTTCTTGCAGGGATTCCGGAACGCTGAAAACGTTGCTGAAGGGTCGGAGCTGCTGAAGCCAAGGTGAGCGTGTGAACAGTTTCTCACATGAAGCACAGATCTGTCTTTGGGTGTGGCTTAAATAGCCAACCACGCCCAAAGACTGCAAAGCACACTGTACAGTGCTTAGTCCTCAAAAGGGGCGCCATGTTGGGGAGGCTAAGTGCTACGAGGTACTGAGGGAGTGTGCCCTGCTAATCTAGCCCTGTTATGCCAGATCCTGGCCTTTTTAACCCCTAACCACCCATGTGGGGTTCCTCTTTGTGCCCGGAGAGAGACTGAAACAGTGGCAAGGCCAGTACCCATGACAGTTCCCCCCTCGCAAGACCCCCCTCAATGGTGTTGTTCTGACTCCTGGTTTGGAGGGATTGTCCCGGTGATACCTGTGTAACAGCCTAGGGGCGTGGATATTCTCTTGGGGCTCCCAGGACCTATCTTGTACCCCATATCCCTTCCAGTCTACCAAATAGTATAGTTTTTTCTTCACTACCTTGGAGTCTAAGATTCTCTTAACTTCGTACTCAGATTCACCTTCCATGATTACTGGTGCGGGAGGAGCCTGCACCCGAGTCCCTGAGTGTACAGGTTTAAGCAGGGAGATGTGGAATACCGTGTGTATTCGCATGTGGGCAGGCAGATTCAGTTTCATGGCCACCGGGTTTACTATTGCCTTGATCGTGAAGGGCCCTATGAATTTGGGATGGAATTTTCTTGGCCCTTTTAATGGAATGTATCTGGTATCTAGCCATACAGAGTCCCCTGCATGGTAATTGGGAGCCTCTCTGCAGTGGGTGTTGGCGTACTTCTTTTGGGTTTCCTTGGCTGCTCTTAAATGGGTGTTGGCTGTCTTGACTGCTTGTGTGATACGATCATGCAGATTCTTGACCGCAGGCATTTCAATTGCTTCTGGCGGATCATAAACTGAGGTCCGTGGGTTACGCCCATGTAGAATATAAAAGGGGGTTAGTTGGGTGGAGGAGTGTACTGAGTTATTGTAGGCGTACCCGGCTATCCATAGGAGGTCTGTCCATACTTGGTCTGTTTAGTGTCGAAGACAACAGAGATACTGCTCAAGAGTTTGGTTGGTGCGCTCTGTCTGGCAATCGGTTTGGGGATGGTGGCTAGTAGACAGACGGACTTCCACTCCAGCTAAGGCACAGCACTGTCTCCAAAACTGTGCCACAAACTGACTACCCCTGTCCGAAATTACTATGGATGGAAAGCCAGGTAGCCTGACTACGTGTTCCAGAAAAACTTGAGCTAACTTTGGAGCTGAAGGGATTCCTTTTAAGGCCACAAAATGAGCCATCTTGGAGAACAGATTGACCACAACTAGTATGGTATTGTAACCTGAGCTAGGTGGTAGATCTGTAACGAAATCCATGGAGATGGTATGCCAGGGTGCCGGGGGCACTACTAGAGGTTGTAATAATCCTGCTGGTTTCAATCTTGTTGACTTGTTCTGAGCGCAAACCCCACAAGAATTGATGAAGGTGGTAATGTCATCTCGCCAGGTTGGCCACCAATATGACCTCTTGACCTTCTCTTGGGTCTTAGTTGCTCCCGGATGCGCCTCCAAAAGAGAACTGTGGTAACTGCCGATTACCAGCTGTTGCAAGCACTGTGTTGGCAAGAAGAGACAGTCTTTTTAGTACGGCAGGCCATCCTGGATGGAAAACTGTGTTCCATTTTTCTTCCATTCCTGTAATTCCTTTTCAGACATACTGTCTCTGACTGCTTTCTTTAGGTTCTCCAAAGGCGAGTCTCCAATCTCGCATAGCCCCAAGATTTTATGACCCGGAATTATATCTACTGGGTCTGGAGTGGAGTAGGCACCTTCGCCCCTAACCAATCCGTGACAAGGCATCCGCCTTACCGTTCTTCACTCCTGGTAATTACAAAATCGTATTCCGCTAAGAACAACACCCAACAAAGCTGTCGGAATGAGTGTGCTTTAGCAGAGTGTAGATATTGTAAATTTCGATGGTCTGTTATAATTGTGATTGGATGTTGGGCATCCAACAAGTAGTGTCTCCATTCCTTGAGTGTGTCCCTGATTGCTAAAAGCTCTTTGTCTGTTACTGCGTAATTCAGTTCTGTAGGAGAACATTTCTTCGACCAAAGGGCCACTGGGTGTAGGCAACCAGTTTCTGGGTTTCGTTGCGAAAGGACTGCGCCTATCGCAACACTGGAGGCATCAGTTTCTACAATGTATGGGAGTTTGGGCTGTGGTTGCTGTAAGATTGTTGCCGACGTGAACTTGTTCTTTAAGGCTACAAATGCGTCTTCTGCCTGTCGAGTCCACTCAAATTTTCGATGCTTTCGGAGCAAGGAGGTAATTGGATGTACCACATGAGAGAATCCAGTTTTAAATCGTCTGTAGAAATTTGCAAAACCAAGGAAGCTTTGCACTCCTTTGAGCGAGGTGGGGGATGGCCACGTGAGAATCGCCTCGACTTTTCTGTTGTCCATTCTTATGCCTTGGGGTGATATCACAAAGTCTAGGAATTCAACTTCGGTAACATGGAATGAGCACTTTTCCATCTTAGCGTATAGATGATTTTGCCGTAACTTGCGAAGTACCGCGTGTACGTGGGTTACATGTTCCTGCAAGGTGGTTGAGTAAATGAGAATATCGTCGAAGTAAACCACCGCACATACGTCTAGCAATTCCCGCAAGACGTTGTTCATAAAATGCTGAAAGGCTGCTGGTGCGTTGCACAGACCGAAAGGCATCACCTGATACTCATAGATCCCATACCTGGTTCGAAACGTGCTTTTCCATTCATCACCTTCTTTAACGCGTACCAAGTGGTAGGCCCCCGGAAGATCCAGCTTCGTGAATATCTGCGCTTGTTTCACCTGGTCTAGTAGCACTTGAATTAAAGGCAGCGGGTATCTGTTTTTAATCGTGACCTGGTTTACAGCGCTATAGTCTATGCATGTCCTCAGGTCCCCCTCCTTCTTGGGTACGAAGAAGAGGGCGGAGGCTGCAGGTGACTTTGATGGTCGTATGAAGCCATTTGACAGGTATTGGTCCAGATATGTTCTCAGGTGAGAGTTATCTTTCTCCTTCAAGGCGTAAATTCTACTACATGGTATCTGTGCTCCAGGAATCAAGTCTATCTGACAGTCGTAGGAACGATGCGGGGGCAGTGTGTTGGCCTGTTCCTTGGCGAATACATCTTGAAAGTCGTGATATTCGGAGGGCAGGATTCCCACCATCCCTAATACTGAGGCGCCTGCAGCACAAAATGCGCGGAATCCGTTTCTATGTTCCCCTTCTGGTAACAACGCTGGCACTCCTCAGGAAACAGTAAAGTTCTGGCTAGCCAGTCGATATGGGGATTGTGGGTTTCTAACCAAGGTATTCCTAGGATTAACTGAAATTGTGGAGCGGTAATAAGGTCGAACGAAATTTGTTCACTGTGACCGTCTTGGCAGAGCAGTGTAATTACCGCTGTACACTGTGTGACTGGACCAGAAATCAGCTGTGTGCCATCCATCGCCATGACGTTCTCCGCCATTCCCTTGGTACAGATGGGTAGTCCGATCTTTTTTGCAACACTAAGGTCCTTATAATTCCCCTATAGCACCACTATCAACAAATGCCTCCAGTGCGTGTATCTTGGCAGGATGTTGTTGATCAACCAATGTCACTGGAAGCATGAAATGGGAGGCCTGACGATTTTCTTTAACACGCGACAAACTGGCCTCTAGGCTTGCCGGGCGTTGAAGTTTTCCGTGTCCTCTTTTTCGCAGTCAACGGCTCCTACCGCTTTTCGAGGAGGTTTAGCTGGGCAATTCCTGAGAAAATGACCCGACAGACCACAGTACAAGCATAGCTGTTCTTGGCGTCTTCGGTCTCTTTCCGCTTTTGTAAGAGGGCCCCGAAGAACCCCCAATTGCATAGGCTCGGGACGATCAGTGGACGTATTACGGGCCAGGGATTCTTTGGGCCGGATATAAAAGGCCCGGTTCTCAGAACGGGATCGGTCTGTCTTGCGGTCTAGTAATCTGTGGTCCAGCTGGATGGCTAAGTCAATGTATTCCGCACACCCTAGGGGAGGGTTTACCACCTGTGCGAGTACATCCTTAAGTTCCCCTCGCAGACCTCTATAGAACAAGGTAACTCGTTTTTCTTCTGGCCAAATGGTCTCCACTACTAGACGGTTGAAGGTTGACACGTAAGCCAAAAGGTCTTGACTACCCTGACGCAGGGACAGCAACTCATTGTCCAGCGCCTGTCCTTGGGCGTGATGAGCAAAGAGTTTCTCTAATTCGAGTTGGAAACCAGGGAAGTCTCATAGTATTGGATCATCTCTGTTCACCAATGGCACTGACCAGTCCGCTGCATGACCCCCCCAAATATGATAGAATAAAGGCCACTTTTGACTGGTCATTTGGGAAAACCCCAGGGCGACAAAGAAAATGTAAGCGACACTGATTCAGAAAAACACTAAACTTCTTAGGATCTCCTGTGAACCTTTCAGGAGGTGCTAAAGGGATATTTCCTGGGACCACTACTTGTACGGGACCCACTACGGGTGCAGCAGGGTGTACAGGGACCCCCCCCCCAGGTAGTGGGACTTGCACTGCCTGTGCTTGAAGCACTTGACTAGATCATTCCTTAGTTCTATCCCTATTGACAACCAGTTCCCGCCTTAGAGCATTGGTTTCAGCTCGAGCAGCCTGTACCTCTGCATGCAACTCTCCAAGGAGTTGCGCCAACTGGTCCACATACGAGGTCTCCATCGCTCAGGCAGAGTGGTTTAAGGTGGCTTTGTATCCTGTCACGCTCACCTGATACTCTGGCGGGAGCGATGAATCCTCTGGAGTCTATTCTGCACTTGGGCCTTCTCCCTACCGAGACTAGTCGATCTGTTAAAACCAACAAAGAAAGGATCATTGTTCCCCACTCTTTCCTTCGTGAACCTGTGTGCTCTAACTCAGGGTTTTCGACTCACCTTTAGTGTTGGACTGGCACGCTCTCCATCCTGCTTTGAGGCAGGGGCGCAGAATCTTGGTTGGTTGTGTGTGCATCCGGGATAACCAATCTCACTCTTGGCGAAGGTTTAGTGTTATCCTGGGTTACACCCAACAGGGTTGCATTCGGAGTTCAGTTCGTTCAGAGTTCAGTTGGTGTTCTAAGGTCCCCGTTACTCCACAGGGGAGGCAGGTTATGAGTTCAGGGTCCCTGTTACTCCACAGGGTATGCAGATTATGAGTTCAAGGTCCCTGTTGCTCCGCAGGGTATGCAGGTTATGGGTTCTAGGTCCCTGTTACTCTACAGGGTATGCAGGTTATGAGTTCAGATAATGTCACGAGTCCTTGTATAACTTGGGATTCCAAAATGCAAAGTGTCCCAGTTGCTTCACTGGTCTCGGACTGCAGGTAAGTGTCCCAGTTATACCACTGGATTGTTTGTGTTGCCTGATCGTACTCACTGTTTTGTGTTTCTTCCCGCAGATGCTGCTGAAGACGTAGTGCGCTGAAAACACTGTGGCGTGCCGGAGCGGTATCGCTGAATGGGTCCGCAGACAAGCTGAGTCCCGACGTGATGAAGTTCCAGTAGCCGGGTACGTGGACCGCAGGTGCGCACTGTGAAGTACTGAAGCTGGAATGAAGAGGAGGTTCCAAACAGGATCAGGTAAACTGGACACTGATATTCTTTCTTCTTGCAGGGATTCCGGAACGCTGAAAACGTTGCTGAAGGGTCGGAGCTGCTGAAGCCGAGATGAGCGTGTGAACAGTTTCTCACACGAGGCACGGGTCTGTCTTTGGGTGTGGCTTAAACAGCCAACCACGCCCAAAGACTGGAAAGCACAGTGTGCAGTGCTTAGTCCTCAAAAGGGGCACCATGTTGGGGAGGCTAAGTACTACGAGGTACTGAGGGAGTGTGCCCTGCTAATCTAGCCCTGTTATGCCAGATCCTGGCCTTTTTAACCCCTAACTCCCCATGCGGGGTTCCTCTAAGTGCCCGGAGAGAGACTGAAACAGTGGCAAGGCCAGTACCCATGATAGGGACAGAGTCAGGGCTTCCCAGGTCTTTGGGAAGATCAAGGTAACAGGCGATTGAAGGAAAGAGGTCACGGGGGCCATCTTGTCTCCATCAGGAATCTACTGATTCCAATGATAGGGCCTTGGCATCCCAAAATGGAGGACGCTTAGGGCACCAGTCAATTCAGCACGGAGCTGCCACCAGCCCATAGCCTGCTCTGTGGGCCACATACAGGTGACCAAAAACATACACTAGGGGCACCGGGTTGTACCCCACCTATGGGTGCCATAAGGGTATCCCATGGGTCTGTACACCAAACCAAAAGAGAGCGCTGCACCGCCAGGAGTCCTACATGAACGCCTGCGCAGAAAACACAACAGAACACACGATAAAAAGCAGTAAAGGACAAGGATACAGAGGCCCTGTCCCTCCGATGCATTTCCAGCATCTCAGTCCTTAAATGGAACTTTTATTAACTCTGAATCTTCATACATGTGAACCAACGGTGTCACCATCATACACTTGTGGCGATTGTGACTAACCCTGGTGAATCTTACCGTTTTATGATACCATTTTATACGATTTATTTTTGTATACTTGAATGAATTGTATCGCACTATTTCAATAAAGTTTATACATACATACCTAATATAACGGTAATCCATTTTCTGACCTTTGAAGGCAGAGGCGTATCCAGGATTGTTTAACAAGTGGGGCCTGAAGCTAATGTACATGGGCCCACGGCAGTGACATTAACATCTGTAAATGCGCAAGCAGCGCTGCGGAGTGCGCATTTATAGCTCTTGGGTGGGCCTTGCCCGCTCAGGCCATACCCTGTGTCTGCACCTCTGTTTGAAGGATGAAACACCACATTGGGACCATCAAGACTCAAACCTGTGTGAGTTATAGCTCACATGCCTCTCTACAGCAGGTAGTCAACCTACTGAGTTATGGTACCATCATTGTCCTGCATGTTAAGGTAGTGTTTACATAAGCATCTATCTGAACACGCCAGACCCATCTTTGGCTGCCAATACTGGGATCACCTCACGCATGGTTGATTAGAATACAGTGCTGCTCTACATATAGTAGCACCGACCATTCAGGAAGTGCAGACCGCAGGCAGCATGTTCTCTTATCTCACCCCTGGCTCTTCCCTTGGGTGCCAAGGAGCTCCCTCTTTACAGATAAATGAAATGCATGACACTGTGTAGGTTATGAAATTGCGGGACCTTTTCGGACCCCACGCAGATGTCTGTGCAGGTGCCATGAAAGGGTGTGATTGTGACTGCGGGTCCTTCGACCACCCTCAAAATGACCAGCACAATTTCTTGGTCACTCCTTTAAAACAATAAATCAGTGACCTGTGAATATTTTCGAGTCCTTCCGGGATTATATGGTGTGAACCATCCCGAACTTCACTTCTAACGCCCGTCCTTCCCTTCCCCATCCTTAGTGCCCCTCGAGTGGGCAGCGACTGGGCACCTTTGCTGCCTGCCATTCAGATAGACCAGCCCTGTGCGCACACTTGTTTTATTTCTAGTGCGTACCACTCCCCGGGTGTTGCTATAAATAGAAAAATACCTTTCCTATGCCCGACAGCAATGGAAATCGACACAAAGTCGTCTCTAACAATATGAAAACATGTCTCCATTTCTAGCAGAAGCAACCTGCTGGGCGCTAGAAGCATAAGCAGCCTTGTTTTTATTTCCACTGTGGGCGGCCTTGCTCGCGCCTGAAATGTGCTTAGGTACTTTTCTGTTTCTAGCGTGACAATGTAGTGGAAACAGAGAAAAGGTTGCGCTTGTGGAGTTGGCAGCCTCCCTCCTGTGGATGGCCATTGCCTGCCTGATCGCTCAACATTTTTTGGCCAAAACGCTGCAAATGTGTGAAAGTTTCAGGAATCTTAAACCAGGCGCAGTTCTAGTGGTTTGACATCCCCACACACTGATTAGATTGGGAGTCATTATGGCTGTTAGATACAGCCTGCAAATGCAGGGAATTGTAACCAATCGCGGTGAGTCATAGGTAGTGTCCCACTCAGAGCTACATAATAACGTACTGGCTCCCCTTAAGTCCTGTACAACCCGTTGCTTTTCGGGGGCATCTCACAGAACTCCAATAGTAATGCGTCAGCTACTATCCCATTGTAAAGGGGTTCTAGAGGGTACGGGGTGGAGATGGTCGCTGGAGAGCAGTTAGGTCGTGGGTGCCCACTGCGCCAGTCCCCAGTCGGGAAGAGTGAGTGTGACTCACCTCCCTGTGGTGTGGGGGGTGGAGGGGGTGGCGGCTTGGCTGTGCTAAGCTCTTTAGCATTGCGTAACAGGAAGGGGTGAGGGGCATTTCTCCACATCCTGATCCTCAGCACTTTCAAGACCTCGTGAAGCGGATTTCCACCCCACCCGCACCTCATCACTCGTCTCGCGCTAACATTTCGTCTCGGCTCTGGGCACTCTCGCTCGGAAGCTATCCACATTTAAACATTCAGCATGCATCCACTCGCGTATTCAAAGGCATTAATTCACTGTCCCATCCACTCCGCCGCATACATCGTCACGCGTATTCTTTCTGTACTCACAAACACACACTCACTCAAATACATGCACGCAGCACACTAGTTAACAAACATTGTTAAGATGCTTACCTTGTCGTTGGCTAAGCACCATACTCCTGCTCACCCCACTACTACTGTGGAAGATCCACCCTGCTTACCCGAGGAGGCACATAAGGACCCCCGGGCATTTATAGGGTGCAGTGCCCCATCAGCATAGCCAATGGGCCATGCAAGGTTGGGGAAGCAAAATGACCAAGCATTGTATGGTTCATTGGCCATGGGCAGCTAGGTTACTTCACCAAAGGTGAAACCACCTTGTTTCCCCACAATACAGATGACCCAGGAGTGCCCCCCTCAGCTGCTTCCACTCAATGTTTCACTGGGCTGGCTTTGGCCCATTTATAATCCGTAACAGGGCTGCTGCTCCCCATCGTCCATCGTGGACGGGTAACTCTTGCTGTACAAATACGCAATGTTATAGTAGCAGTCCATGAGCGCCAGAGGGCTTATGCATTACCCAAAGTCCTCTTCCTCCCATCTTCTGGTTCCTCTCCAAACATGTAAGCTTTGAATCTGTCTTTCAGGTAAAACATGACTTCCTTCATAGGTGCGGCATGCGTCCACATACAAGATGACTGTCCCTGCTACTGCTCCCGGTTGTATCACTCTTGACCAACCCCAGGTCACTGGGGTCAGATGACAGGGAGGTTCCCATCATTCAGCTCCAGAGGTTTAGTACCAGACTGTTATTGTGATACGCAATGGGTACTGGATGGAATTAGAAGTCACTGTCCTGTCGTAGGGACAGGACAGTGACCCAATGACCCAATGGAAGGTGGAGCGAAGGTGACGCTCTACGGTATAGAATTGAAACCAGATCACAAAGGATACCAGAGGACATGGTAGATTGTGTCTTCTATTTCATTCTTTCCCTCATACTTAGTCAGTCTAGATACATTGGGCTTCAAATGCTTCCACAAGATGCATGCATGAACCACCACTTATTGTACTTTCTAGTGTAACGGTTTACTGAGAGGCCACCCTCAACACCAGGGATGTCATTCGGAGGTCACCAGGGGTCTCCCTTGCCACCCCTAAAAAAAGAAAAAAAAGACCTTTACATTTTTTTTTATTTAATGGAACCTTTGGCCAGTGTTATGTGGCTCTTTGTTTCTGGAGTGGCTGGCTTTCTTGTTCAGGCCTCTTAAAAAAAACAAAAACAGGGGCTTCTACAAGTGTAACCCTTTGAGCAGTGACCCTAAATAAGAAAGAATAGGAATAACAAATCATTTGTCTTTCTGGAATTCTATATAAAAATGGCTAGATTCATTAAACGTTTATTTCAGACACACTTCAGTCACTGATTTAGTCTGTTCTTAAACACCTCACATGCCCAATGCAGACAAAAACGTCCAAAAAGCCTTTAGAGTAGACTACGCATCCATTTCGGACTATGCATTTTGCTTTTCGCAAATTGCAGTTATAGCATTTTTTTCTGCCGTTGCCTCTGTTACGATCATCACAAGACATTCCACCTCGCTGTTCTCAAACACTTAAAATCCTTGTGCCTAAAAGCTTGTGTTCAGTGTAGAAATGTTTGGCCATAGCACATAAAGTGGCCCTTGATTTCATTGTGCCACACTGAATGCTTTGTTGTAATGTGTCTATCTTTCCCATCTCCCTGGCATGCTGTTCAGGATGTCTGCATGTATGAGGTAAGGAGTGCCCAGAGTATGGGATGCCAGGTGAGTGCGCTGCTTTCTCAGCGCTACTCTAAATTCTTTAATACACAGTTATAAACCCTCCCAATGGTATGTATTTTGACAACCTCTGAAGCCTGAAAAGTACATCCATGCAGGCTTGACATGTGGCCAACTTTGCCAGACCTGCACATGAACTGGCCTGCTGTTAAATCTCAGTTACCAGTTTAATGGTATCCACTACAGGTTGTAATTTGCTTTCTGGCTTTGAAAATATTCCGACATATAATTGCTTATTTTATTATAGCTGGTAAGATAGCTATAGCTGGTAAGATAGCTCATTGGGTTAAGTGCTTGCTGCTGTGATGTGTGTGTGATCTGCAGGTTGCAAGTTCGAATACCGGCAAGGCTAACTCAGCCTTTCATATTTCTGAGGTAGATAAATAAGTACCAACACAGGTTGGGTGATAGTGCATGTATATTTGTTCTATATAAAGCGCTTAAGCGTAAGTGCTATGTTATAACTTATCATTTGGCCTTGGACGTCTGGTTGCATTCACAGACATTTGGTAACCTGGGCCTATACACACTGATATTAACAATACATTTTGTGATCCATTCTTGTATGAAATGAGTCTATCACATTACAGTGATATCGCAACCATATTTTTCGTAGTATACTTAGGAACAATGCTATGTATTGCCACTTCCTCTTCTGTCAAGGGGTGAAAGGTCATCTTCCATTGCTTCCCGTGATGTGACTTTGAGGTGGCATAAAATGACATCACTTTCTGTGATGTCATCATAGGTCAAGGGTCGTTTGATGTCACTTCCGCTACTCCAGGCATTTTGGTGAAATAACGTCCCTGATATGATATGGCATTTATAACGTGCCTATACACAAGTGTTTCAAAGCGCAACAAGGCAAGGGAGGGAAGACAAAGACAACAATCCTACTAGGCCAGGTGTCATTCAGATCACGCAAGTGCATGGGAAGGGGGAAGGGGAAAAGTGCAGGGGGAAGTGGGAGGGAACAGTGCAGAACATGGGATAATAAAATAAATAACAATAAGTAAAAGCACGGCCAGCTGGTGGCACGTGCAAGGGGTAAGTGCAGACAACCGGTGTCAAGTGCTGGTAGTGGGACTGAAGGGATACAGAAAACAGACTATAAGTGTGGGGGTTGCCAGTAAGGCAATGCAGGTGTGCTATTGGCAGGGGAGGGGACCTGGGCCAGAGATCAGAGGGTGGCCAGCTAACCAGTGCAGTTTCAGAATCAGCCAGGAAATTCAGCAGGGGAGAGGAGGAGAGAAAGCAGAAGCAAAGAGATGGGTTTTGAGGTGCTTTCAGGAACCGGAGATGGTTCTCCTCAAGTTTCAGGGAGGCTGTTCCAGACTGAGGTCCCAGCCGAAGAGAGAGATCTACCACCAACTCATTGCTTGGAGAAGCGACTGACCCTGAGGAAGTTGGAGGCGGATGAGCAAAGAGCTCGAGAAGGAAGATATTTAGGAAGAGCGAGTTGAAGTTATTAAGGTCACAGGCCCCAGAAGGCCTTGTGGACAATGCAGAGGGTTTTTAATCTAATCCTCGCAGCCACTGGGAGCCAGTGCAGAGATTTCAGTCCCAGAAAGATACGTTCCCTGGGCTTAAGGCCAAGGACAAGTCTCGCAGTCCTGTTCTGGATGAGTGGCAGAGAACGGAGAGTAGAAGCAGGCAGATTTAGAAAGAGGCTGTCGCAATAGTCAAGCCTAGAGAGAACCAGAGCTCTGGAGACAGCGAGCTTCTGGGGGAAGGAGAGGAAAGGAAGAATACCTCTGAGGAGGTACAGCTCGTAGTGTGACTTCTTAGAGACGTCGGATATGTGAGGAGAGAAGGAGAGTGTGGAGTCAAAGATGACCCCAAGGTTTTTAGCCTCAAAAGTGGGAGCAGGAAGAGGGTCAAGAGAGGCTGGCCAGAGAGTGACAGGAAAGGAGGGAGCGGGTGTGCCAATAAGGAGAATCTCAGTCTTACTGGCATTAAGGCAGAGATCATTGGCGGCACACCACTCCTGGATGTCGGACAGGCAGTCAGCGATTAGAGAGGAAGAAAAGGTGGCTGAAGGTAGCCTGAAAATGAGCTGAGTGTCATCCACATAGCACTGGGAGTTGGGGGAGAGCGCAGCAATGCGGTGGGCAAGCAGTGCAATGTATTGGTTGAACACCCAGGGAGAGAGGTTAGATCCCTGGGGAACACCACAGGTAGAAATAGAGACAGAGGAGAGGAAGGACCAGAGTTGAACCTGGAAGGGTCGATCGGAGAGGAAAGAAGTCAAACACACCAGGGCCTGACCGGCAATTCCCAGGTTATCACAGAGTCCCTGTTCACCACAGGGAGTACTGTCTCTCCCCAAGCTAAGTGTCACACAATAAACAGTTAATGTCAGTTCTTTTATTTAGCCCAATCTCCAATTCATCTAATACCCCTGTGATCCCTCCCTCTGAGCTACCAATGAGCCAAGAACCAGGCCGGCGTACAGGAAATATATCTATATTTATTTGAATTAGATGTTAAGAGAATCACACTAAAATGGCAAATACACTTTATCCGTGGTACAACACAATACATTTCTCTCAACATAAATAAATCCCACAAGTGGGATGAAAAGAACATAAATCAAAATTCTTTACTTTCTCCAAATTTCACTTCAAGTATTAAACTGACCAATTAACAAAAACAATTCTGTATGTGATGCTGTGCAATGTCGATTTTCCTGTACACTTAAATGGCTAGCAGTTTAATTTTACAAATGTATGCAAATATGTATGGCAATTATTATTTCACCCACATTTTTGCTTTAAAATAAACACATGGGACCTCATTACAACCCTGGCGTTAAGGGGTTAACGGTGCCGTAAAAGGCTGCGGCGCCGTTAAACCCTTAACGCCCGATTCACACTTTAACGCCTGCTTTTTGTAATTTACGGTGCCGTAATTAGCACCTTCCCCATTCCCATTGTGCCCTATGGGCCAAAAATGGGAATGGGGAAGGGGCCATGGTGAATGGGGAATTACCGCCCCACCAATCTTGTAATGGGGCGGTAATTCCGCCATCCACCATGGCGGAATCCGGCATGGACCATGGTGCTAATAGCACCATGGTCCAACGCCAGGGTCGTAATGAGGCCCAAGGTGATTTATCAGTTTGTTTTTCAGACCCACCCTTCTTTTGTTGGTGTTGGGGAAGTCAGTCAGAAAAATTGGGATGATTTAATAATTTGGGATTTCAGACCCCCCCCCTCCACTTAAAGGCCTGTGTTGAGGAAATTGAATGGTAAAAAGGGGAGCGGGTTAACAGGCAAAACAGGATTACCCAATTACATGACAGTCTATAGTTTTCAGCACACACTGGGAATGAGCTTTGTTAATTTCGAATTTTAAAAATAATCACCTGTGGTGTTCTGCCAAGAGGAATTAATTAAATTAATATTTGTTTTAGTTAATTAGGCTAAGGATCTACACAGTTTTGCCCACCCCCCCTCTCACTATAAAGGGAAAGGATATAAAGTCAGCAGATCCCCCTACCTTTTGTTTGCAAAGGGTTAAATTCTACTTACAGACAACACAGTTTAAAGTTCAGGAAAGCTAGCTGCATGCCAGGATCCTCTGAAAAGACAGGGTAGGAGTGTGGTCACTCAACTCTTAAGGATGGTGCACTCCTCTTCACCATAGAGTCCAGTCAGCTTTTTTAGTCCTCCCTAGCAATAGACAGCTCCACCCAGATGCAATCTCCTTTGGTGATCCCTTGTGGCTGTCAGATGGTACATTTCAGCAACTCTCTCCCTTCCTCATAGTGCATCCGCTTAATATAGCAGTGATGACACCATCAAGTTTACAATCTTGGGGAGTACCCTGCAAGACGTCTCACAAATCGGATTGGAGAGTTACCCTTCGATCCCCCCTCAAATCCATCAACTCACAAAGGAGTTGCTTAGGAGTCTGGAGCAGACATATGGCAGCTTCCACTTGCAATTCCCATTTGTTCTCATGTCAAATTTTTGGCAAAAACTAGGTATGTGGCAAAACTTCATAATTGTACTAGCTACTGCCAGAATATATATATATATATATTTTCCGATTCAGCTAATCAGGGGGAATTTAACAAACAACAGCCGGGTCCGCATGATGTTGCACAGTGGTTTGACAATTTTACGCCATTTTTACAAAAAGCATAATCGTTAGGAACATGCAATTTATTAACCACATGCCTAATTTTATCCTCCACTAGCACGCCAACTCTCACATTCGCGACATGTTAAAAGCAGTCAGGAACACATGTTGGCTTGCCATTACAATTCCCTAAGTCACAAGTGGATGATTTTTTTATCAACAAAATTGCCTGGAATTTATCTAAAAAATGAAACATACATGTAATCAGTTGCGACCTGTGGTTTCTGGAAAAATGCAAACATTGTGACAGTCCATTTAAACAAAGGGAATCTTCATATGTGCAAATATGAGCTTCCCTTCCTCCAGGCCATTTGCCACTCTGGGCCAGCCTGCGACCAGAGTTGTTTTATTAGTCTCTTTGGAGTTGGTTGTTTTGCAGATTGTAAATACCTGCGATGCACTAGGTAGAGCCATTTGCTCTGCATAGAACTGCCTCCAAAGACAGCAAGTCTGGGGAACACTTGGATTTCAACACTTTTCAGGCAAGCCACATTTTATTGCAGACTGGCAGTGGGGGAAGCTTTGTGAAGTTTGCCCAGAGGCCCACCATTTCTCCTTGACTGAAAGGAACCCATATATTGCAGTTTCTAACACCAGCCTTGATTCCTTAACATACAGTATGCTTTCAGAGTCCACTTTGCTTTGGTGCTGAAGGTACAAGGCTCTTTCTTTCAGTCATTAATAAAATACACTTTCACTATCTGCTGTTTGTTTTTCTGCTGAAAGGTGAGTCTGAATTGTCAGAGTGCACCACCTTCTGATAGGTGGCACTTTCAAGGAAAATTATGCATTTATTTCTCAGCCAGTATTGTGATGTGCTTTTCTAATCTGCACATGGATGACACTTTTGTTTTAGCCTTCTCTGGATTTCCCTTGCAGAAAGACACCCATGCAAAGCTGTTTGGGTGTCAGTGTTTAAAAATCCAGTTTTTTATGTGAAATGGACCTTTGAATTTCTTCTGCCTTTGTGAATTCAGAATTCTGCTTTTGCTCTGGTACTGACAGGTAGGCCTATGTCACATGGCCCTTCAGTTCCGTTAGTTTGGGGTCTTTGATTACACCCCACACTAGGCAGCTACTTAAAGGCTCCAGGCCAGGTCTAGAGCATTAGAGCATTGAGGCAGCTGGTCTCTTGACTAAGCTCAGCTGCACTGCCAAACACAGGTTTTCATGCCTTCCAGGTTGCTACTTAAGGGCTCCAGGCCAACTCAAGGCAGAGAACATTGAGGATGCTTCTGGTCACGTGACCAGGCCCTGCCACTCAGTTGCTCTGCCCAACACCAGGTTTTGCGCCTTCCATGAATCTACTTAAGTGCTCTAGGCCATCTCCTGGCAGCCAGCCTTAAGGAAGCTGTTGGTCACATGACCAGGTTCTCCCACTCAGTTGTTCCGCCCATCACCTATTTCCCCAATCTTCTTTAGGCATCTTCATTGCTGGCCTCCTCAGCAAAGGACAGACGAAGACTAGGACCTCACTTGTTTGTGGCCAAGACATGCTATCCTGCATTTCACCTACAAAGTAGCCACTACTACTACATGCTAAAACACATCACCATGTGTCTCCTCCCTGCTTGGTCTATCCCCACCATTTCTAGCATTCGAATGGCCAAGAGTCCTGGGGAGCACCGTCAAGCTACCTTAGCAAACCCCATTAATAGTACTTTCACCAGTCAAACAACTACAGACCACACATACACGCCCCCCTCATGCTGATCAAGACTTGCTCAGCAGTTGCTCACGCCAGAGAGATCACCAACCTCATCATATGCAACAAACTTGAAGCGCTGTTCATCACTGAAACATGGCTTACCCCATCCTCCCCCTATGTTTCTGAGTTCTCCTACCCCCAGGCTACTGCATCCAACTTTCCAACCAGCTAGGAAGGGCTGGAGGTGGAGTTGCAATCACCCAAGGAGGGAATTGGCCATGCTCCATCATCCCCTCTTAGAGAACAAGCTTGTTTGAGTCACTTATCTGCTGGTTCTCATTCTATCACAAGGAATCCATCACCTTCCACCTCATCTACAGATCTCCTCAGAGAACTCACTCTTTCTCATTGTTGACATCTCCATTTCACTCACCTCTGCCAAATGCGCACACACTAATAATGTCTTTATCAGAGATATTAACATCCTAGTGTCACACGCTGCCATCCACACTTGAAGCTTGCTTTTTACACTGACCAGATCTATGGACCTTAAGGCAAATTGTGTTCTCCCCATGCAAAACAAAGGCAACACCTTAGACTTAATCTTCACACCATACATCATCCATCCCTCCTGCATCGGGTGGGCAGAGAGAAGTCAAAGGGGATGAGGCCATGAAGCAAAGAGAAGGAGAACCTGAATGCGGTCCAAGTCGGAGGGACCGTTCAGGTTGCTGCTGATACATACCTCAGGGCACCACATTCTCCAGTGAGCCGTTTGCAAGGCAGGATGCGCAACTGGGTAGAGAGGGACGCATGTGGAACCGCTGCAGACACCGGCATTCATCAGAGAATTGCCAGAGCCTCGATGAGCAACACAGAGGCTGAGTAAACGTCAGTACCTGTCAAGAGAAAGGAAACAGGTACGTAGGTATACCAGGAAGCGTCAGAGGTCCTGGGGAGCAAAACAGTGAATACAATTGGAGAAAGAGTCTGGGACCCTGAAGGGACGTTGCGAGTCTGGGACCCGTACCCACAAGGAACCAAAAGTATAACAGTTTTGGGGACCCTGAGAAACCCCAAGTGAAATGAATTATATGTTTGGCAGGAGAGTGAACTGAATTGATATAACAAATTGTGAGTCTGCAATCCGCACCCATATGAGAAATTGAGAACAACCACGATAACAGAATCAGGTGTTTGGCAGTAGAGTGAACCAAACACCTATGACACCACAAACAGAGGAGTCCTATGTTTGGCAGGTGAGTGAATCAAACGTATATCATACTGAATGGTGAGTCTGCGACTGGTATACATGTGAGAGACTGAAAGGGTGAAGGACCCGATAGTTGGGAAAACAGAACCCAAGAATCTATAACAAACTGTGTCAAGTTGACAAAACAAAGGAGTGTTAAGCTATAAACAACATATCCTTGTGAATTGTCCACTGACATTTGCCTAAGAAGAGAAAGGGGGTTCAGGAGCCCAAAAAGAACAAAACTGAGAAGAACTATGTATTGGTGTGTGACATCTGCCAAAAAACAGCCACCACCCCGTATCAATTGTACCCTTACAACCAATACCGTTTATTGAGGTTCCTTTCACGAGGATAGCAATGGACATACTAGGTTAGCTAAAAACATCCAAATTGGGCAACCGCTACATTCTAGTAATTGTGGGCTATGCCTAAACCATCTTGTAGAGAAGGAGCCAAGTACCCCCACTTCAACAAGCTCATCCACATTGCCTATATGTTGGGAACCAGAGTATGAGACACGTGCAGTACCATTGAAAATACTGATACCAAGGAGACTTCTGCAAGTAAGGTTCCCATTGAGAAAGCCATACCTGCATACACGACAGTATGATGGCCATATGAATGAAATCCCAGATGAAAGAGGACCAATTAATGAAACAGAGGAATGGTGATGTCATATGGAGAAAGCCTGATGTACAATGGAAGAGATGCAGAGACAAGAGAAGTGAAGATATTATAAAAGGCATTAGGAAAATATCAAAGATAAGTGACATCTTGGGCTCAAGATGAAGAAATGTATGCTACAAAAACGATGAAGATATCAAGTCATTTTACATGTGTACATATGCAAAGAAACGCAAGCAGACAAAGTATTCTTGAGGCTAGCTAAGTAGTGAATAAATTGTGGTAAGCGCCAACATATACATATATGGGAATAAGTAAAGAATGGATGTTTACACTACGTGTTGTAGCCGAATTGGACCAGAGGAGGGAGGCCTCTTTTCCAGTGTGTCGCAGTTGGGAAAGCAATTGAATTAAAAAAGCAGATCTCAGAAAGGCGAGGCTGGATCAGCCCCAAGGAGTAAAGGTCTTATCGGACTGGGATGAGCAGAAAGTAGTTACAAATCGTGTGAAAGAACGAAACTCCTTTTCAGAAGACATGGACGAAAACAAGGAAGACATCAGAGGTTTATTAAAAAATAGTATTTTAAATGCACTAGAGCTCAAATTTGTGGTCTTCAATCACGTGAAAGGATGAAATTTGACAAACATTATGAACCCCACCTATGCATGAAGGCAGAGTATGCCTTCACTCGCTTGAATTCTCCAGAGTAAAGAACATTTCCAATGACAATTTCTAAGCCTTAATTGACAGCAGACCACTGAGGTGATGATAGATGATATGCTAATTGGTGGGAAGCTATGGTTATGACCGGCTCACCAGCACCTGGAAGTCCAGCCTGCGTGCTGCTAAACGTAGGTGCAAAAGTACTGACGGATGTAAGACTGGCAACCAATTGTAGGGGGCCGCGTAATTTAAGGGTTCCATAGTTTGTGTAACCAATGGGACGTCATGTATTTAGTGACGTTCATGGTGACCTGCTTGAGGGGAGGGCTTAGTTGCTCCACCTGATGTTAAGGAGCCTATCACTTTCTTAGACTTGTATGGAGCGTATACTTGGATGTTCCCTCAGAAAGAATCACTCTCAATAGGTTTTTGTAGTTTGCCATGTAGGATGACAGTAGTAAATACGTAGGTTTACCTCATCAATGACGAGTTTTTACAATGTACAATGTTTTTTCTGCAACAATTTGAGAGTCCTTGCTACGAGATGTCCGTAGATGTCCGTTTTACTCCCTGTTTTAGATAATTGATATTAAAAATGTTAACCTTTTAGCCAACTTCCTTAATAGTTTTGATTATTGATGTTTGAGTAACATCTGCATCCCCATTCAGCTCATAGTACTGCTACTTTGTCTTAAAGAGCTGGTGCGACTCCCTCATTACAATCTACTGCCCTTTTTGTTCAGGGTTGCGCTTCCAAAGGAGATCCTTACATATCAAAGTTACCACCTTCATGTCCTGTCTAATGAAAGAGGTAAAGAAGATACTTAACTTTAAAAAAACTCAGAACCTCCATCTACCAGCACCAGACCAATAGGTTAGTAGAATGGTTTAACCAGACCCCCAAAGAAAATCCTGCAAAAGTTGGTAGAAACCAACGGGAAAAACTGGGATATAATGATACCCTGGGCCTTGCTCGCAGTCCGGAAGACCCCTACAACTTCCCTTGGATATTTCCCTTTTGAGTTACTATATGGGAGGGACCCTCAGGATGTGCTAGATATTTTATAGGAAACCTGGGAAGAGAGAGAGAGGAGGCAATTTTACCAATATCACAAAGTGCCCAAAAATTGAAAGCACACATGGCAGAAGTAGGGGAGATTGTAATAAGATATCTAGGTCAGGCCCAAAAACACCAAAAGGCAATATATAAAATGTAGGCTGTGACCCAGTCCTTTTCTATCAGTCAGTCCATCCTAGTGCTACTTCCATCATTTGACAATAAGATGATTTTCAATTGGCATGGACCATATGAAATAATAGAAAGAAAAGGACCGCTAAACTATTTGATCCCTCAACCTGATAGACGTCAGAAGACCCAAGTCTATCATGTTAATGAACTTAAGGAGTAGAAGATAGATCCCAGTGCAACAACTATGTCCACTATGGTCGCCATTGTTGTTGACCCTGCAATGGAAACTCAATTGATTTCCCCTGAGTTGCCACTATCCTACCCTGAGGATCTGCAGGACTTACTGGCTCAATTCCCCAAAGTGTTTTCGGAACAACCCAGGAGAGTCTCCAACTTCTTCCATTATATCTGCACACTACCAGGAATAAGTATCAATTTAAAGCCTTATAGGATCCCTGAGGTTAGAAGAAAAATCATTGACAAGGAAGTAGAAGAGATGCTCAAGGCAGATATTATCATGCCCTCTGAAAGCCATTGGTCCTCCCTTATTGTCTTAGTTTCTAAACGTGATAACTCATGGCGATTCTGCATAGACTTCAGGAAATTGTCTAGAAACACTTGTGTACAGGAGCGTTATAAATGACATATCATATATCATAAATAACATATCGTTGAACTTCATTTCCAGTTTTGACAATTATCTAATGCCTCACATTGATGATTTAATTGAGAAGTTGCGGACAACCGAAAACATTTAAACTCTAGATCTTACAAAAGGGTATTGGCAGGTTCCTTTAAATCTGGCAGATAAGGAGAAGACTGCCTTTTTGACGCCCCGACCCTCTTCCAGTTCAAAGTCTTACCCTTTGGACTACACAGAGCCCCTACTACTTTTCAATGCCTCATTGACAAAGTATGGAGACCATGTACTTCTTTCTGTGAGGCCATAGTAACAGCTGGCCTGAACATCTACACCAAGGTTGTCCAACATACGGCCCGCGGGCCACAATGTGACCCTCCAAGCCATTTCATGTGGCCTGCGAGGCTGTACAGACAACATTGAACAAATAAAGAAATATACCGGGCCGTGGTGGAGGACTGTTACTGCCTCTGGTGCCCCCTAACAGGGGGGGGGCACCAGAGGCAGTAACAGGCCACGGCCCGGTTTATTTATTTATTTGTTCAATGTTTGTCGGGTCCGTGAATCTGATTAATTTATTTATTGCTGCAATGTTACATTGCAGAAATAAATAAATTAATCGGGTCCACGGACCCGGCAAACATTGAACAAATAAATAAACCATGCCGTGGCACAGGACTGTTACTGCCTCTGCCACGGCCCGGTTTATTTATTTATTTGTTCAATGTTTGTCGTGTCCGTGGACCCGATTAATTTATTTATTTCTGCATAAATAAATTAATCGGGTCCACGGACCCGACAAACATTGAACAAATAAATAAATAAACCGGGCCGTGGTCTGTAACTGCCTCTGGTGCCCCCAGCAGCAGAGGCAGTTACAGGCCACGGCCCAGTTTCAGGGGCACAGAGTATGCAGGTGCTCCGGCCCCCCAGGCCGGAGAGAAGAGACGCAGTATGGATGGTCCTTTGTTCCATCCATGCTGTGTCTCTCTCTGGCGGCCTGGGTAAAAGCCGGGTAAAAAACAAATGTTTAAAAATTGCGGGACGGATGCAAAGCAAGATGCTCTTGTTTTGCATCTGTCCCTCAATTTCTAAAAATCGTTTTGGTTCGGGTATACTTCTACAACTGTGTGCACGGATGTAGAAGTACACCCAACCCAAAACGATTTTAGAAATGGAGTCACAGATGCAAAGCAAGTCTATCCCTCAATTACTAAAAATCGTTTTGGGTTGGATGTATTTGTACATCTGTGCACCCCGCTTGGCAAGAGGGGTGCACAGATGTAGAAGTACACCCAACCCAAAACGATTTTTAGAAATGGAGGCACAGAAGCAAAGCAAGTCTGTCCCACAATTTCTAAAAAATCGTTTTGGGTTGGGTGTATTTGTACATCTGTGCACCCCTCTTGGCAAGAGGGGTGCACGGATGTAGAGGTACACCCAACCTAAAACGATTTTTAGAAACGGAGGCACAGATGCAAAGCAAGTCTGTCCCTCAATTTCTAAAAATCGTTTTGGGTTGGATGTATTTGTACATCTGTGCACCCCGCTTGGCAAGAGGGGTGCACAGATATAGAGGTACACCCAACCCAAAACGATTTTTAGAAATGGAGGCATAGATGCAAAGGAAGTCTGTCCCTCAATTTCTAAAAATCGTTTTGGGTTGGGTGTACCTCTACATCTGTGCACCCCTCTGTGCACCACTCTTGGTAAGAGGGGTGCACAGATGTAGAGGCATAATGTACCCAGCGGGATTAAACCTGTGTTGCTCCCGAGCTATCCTCCCGAGACTCTGAAGATCTGAAGTACATTTAATGATACAGAACCAGAACTATTGAGCAAGTCTAACATCATCTTCATCATCAGAATAAATTAACACTGTTGTGGTTATACAAGAGCTAATATATTTAAAGGGATGGAATTACTCCGAATGTAGCAGCACTATTCAATAACCCAAAGTGCTTAAGCATAGTTAATGTGAAAATGTGACACTTCTCACCATTGGGACAGTACTGCGTTGGACAGAGTTTCACAGTGAAGAAGTGAGCAAGTGATCCGGGGTATGCAGCCCACACTCACGCATGGCATTCCCATGCACCCACTTGCGCGAATTGCACCAAATTAGTGAGATTGTGCTCCAAGGCACACGCACAGTCTTTGCTCTGAGGTTTGACACACTCACAGGATGGGATGGCATTTCGTTCTCCTATCCTAGTTGTGTTGCTCTGCCTTTTGAGGGCTACTACAACCTGGATGATTATAGAGGGGGGAGTAGGGGCAGTATTGGCCTACTGGGATGCAACTGGAAGGCTTAAACCTCCTTCTTACTTGCCTTTAGTATATGCAATACATGCTAGCCAATGTTTCCACTGTTCTGCACGCCCCCGTCCCCCTCGCACCAAGTTGGCGACTATGTGCAAATGCGGTGATATAAGTGCTGGTTATGTCACTTCCTATATTTGGGCACCAGGTCTGAATAGATAGCCGGAAGGGATGGGACGACTGAGAGGGCATCCTTCAAGGCGCTACTCAGACCCCTATAGAATACAACCACCTTTTTGTTTTCAGGCCAAGACATCTCCGCAGACAGCTGGTTAAAGCGGGTTATATACTCTATAAGCGTTTGTCTGCCCTGAGTGAGGTCCAAAAGCTCCAAGTCCTGGGATTGCGCCCTATATCTGGTGTCGAAGACTTTTGCCATTTCATTAACCAAGAGGTCGAAATTGTATAGGGCAGGATGGTCGCTCTCTAACAAAGGGTTCGCCCAAGTGGCTGCCACTCCTGACAGATGCGAGAGTAGAAAAGCTGCCTTAGTGACAGAATCAGGAAATGCCAAGGCCCGGCACAAGAAATGGAGCTTGCACTGATTTAAGAAAGTGCGATATTTCCTAGGGTCTCCTTGGAACCTTTCGGGGGCTGCCAGGGGAATGGGGCTATGGAGTACCACAGGAGGGGGCAGAGAGAGAGAGCCGGAGGAGCTGCGGGAGGAACAGGGTTCTGGGGGGCAGCGTCCCCAAATTCGGCATCAGCGGGTAAAGGATGTTGGACGCTGTTTAAGGCGTCCAATCTATGGTGAATCACGGTGGTAGCTGTGGCCATATCCGTCCTAAGGGCTGCGACTGCTTGCATTAAAGCGGCCACTGAGTCCCCGGCAGAGGTATCCATCTGGACGACCAAAAGGCTTCACAGTCTGCTGTGATCTTGATGGTCGTGTAGATGAAGATACCTCCATCCCCAAGTACCACACTGGTAAGAATAATATCACTACCAATGCAATTCTTGAGGCCACAGGTGTGGAGTGCCGTCAAGCTGGAACCAGGAACACCGGAAGGACCCCCTGACCACTGTAAGGCAAAAAATGATTAGGACAGACAGTCACAATGATCACAATACCGTATGATGGAAGAAGGTAAAGGGCTTACCCAAATGTGCTGGTCAGGATGCCTCAAAGGGATAGGGGAAAACAGAAGGGTCCTTGTGGGCACTCTTGATGGAGAACACCTGTAGGTCAGGTAGCCAGTGGATGATCCGTAAACAATCCATTAAAAGTCCAGGGTCGAAAGCCAAGAAAACAGTTGCCAAGGTCCAATATCCAAAGTTCAAAAAGTTTATGCAAAGCCAAAGGTCGTAATGCCTGGAGATCAAAGTTTGCCTGAGCCTGAGGAAGAAACCAAAAGCAATCCGTGCAACGTTCCGTGGTCAAAGAAATCCGAATCCGAAGCGAGATCCAAAAACGCTGTGCAGCACTCTGAAAAGCAGCTGTGAAGCGTTTGTTCCGCGTTTCCCCTGTGCTTTTCACTGCGTTGAATTGAGCACGTGATACAGTCACGAGGGAAACGCGGATCCGCGTCACGTGACCCTCGACGCTGCACGGGGAGTCTGCCGGCGATTGGCCGCCTGTTGCCGGCGTTTGGTCACCTGATCGGAAGCACTCCGTGCGCTGGATCGTAGTCTCCGGATGCCCGTGGACAGGCGCCGTCCCGGAGAGAAGCGCCATGGCAGGTTCCAATGCAGGAAAGGTCGTAGCCGTCCTTGGTAATTCAGTTGCTGAGTGTGGTGAGTGTTATGGGAACACACCGGATGAAGCGTGCATGGTTAGGGGTGGCGGATGTGAAATTGGAAGGCTGTCTGGCAATGGTGTGGCAGGGAGGAGGCGTGAGAATCGCCCAAGCTCTTAGGAAAGCTGGTCTAACAACCAATTCTAAAAAATGTCACTTTTCACAATCCGCAGTAAAATAGCTTGGCTGTGATGAATCTGATGATGTCACCTCTCCTTTCCCGGAAGTAGCCCTCATCATGTGGCCATGGGACGGCAGCCGTTACCTGATCCTGACCCTGGGGTTGGCTGTGCGAGGGAGGATCACATGAGAGGAGGCGACCTTCAGGGGGATGGACAGGCGTCATCAGATTACACATAGTATCCTCACTTTCCTTTTGGGGATCTTCCCTCCATTCCCCATCCTTAATGGCATATTGTGTGAACCCCTGGTAACATCCTGTAAAAATGGCTGACAGACCTCATGTACATTTTCCACCCTGCGAAACAACATATACTGAGACGAGTAAGAGGACTGCAATGAGCAAGAATGTGAACCAAAATGTGCAGTCTTTTGTTCTGAAGAATGTGATTGGTCCAAGACACTTTCCAGCCTGGAAGCGGGAGTTTAAATCAGCTGCTGCAAGAATGAAGAGACCTCCCTTTTCCAAGCATCAGCTTGGAGACCAACGGGAGATGCAGGGTGCAGAGCAGACATTGTCACGACCTGGGAGTATACCCTGAAGGCAGGTGAGTGAGGTAGCCGACACGAACATTCCTGGCCAGTCGGGCAGACCAGGAAGCAGCTGAGACCGAGAACCGTGGCTGCTGAGAACTGCAGGTTATCAGAAAAACACAGAGGCGAGCTCTGGACAGGCCACGCAGGGAAGTGGTGCCGGTTGACCCTGAAACCGCCAACAGAAGAAGAGAGAAGTCGCAGCGGGAACCGGAGGCCAGGACAGGCTTTGTTCCGATGTAAGGAGCGAGAACGCTTTGTGCCGCTGACTGGGGAAAGCTGCATGAGTCCAGCAGATACTGAGGTGAGTACCCGAATGTGCACGATTGAAGTTAGAGAATGCAGAAGTTGTTTGTGAACCCAGAAGGGAGAAGGGAACACCAAAACTGATGCAAAGAGACCCTGAACAAGTTAATTGGTTGCCAAGAGTGGGGAAGAGAGTAATCCTCGTTGGAATCAGTGTCATCTTCCTTTTCACATACTTTGCCATAACGTAACTTGGGTAAGACCCATGCCCCTTGTACTGAATGAGAAATTGTACAAAGGAACTATACAAGAGTACCTGGTAGAGGAGTATACAAGGTGTTTTGCAAGTCTGGGTGCAAAAAGACAGAGCCAGGTTTGTGATGTCTTCTTTGGTGTCATGGGTGTTAGATTTAGCAGTGCACGGTGGTGGCGCGAGTTATGGTTGCTTAGCTTGCCATAACTGGCAAATTTCTGTGTTTTTTTGGTTTTACTTGTAACCATAATATGGATAGGATGTTATTAGTCCAAAGTAACTATAACATCGCTTTAACAAAGTTTTTGCACTGAATTTGATAGGTTTTTAGTAGCACAGCTTAACCATAACGTCCTTTTAACAACGCTTTTTCACTGTGTGTGTATATGTCATTCTTTGTTCCACAAATAGCTTTGGTGGAGATTGAGCCGCACTCACAGAATCAGGACTTTCGGTTCCAATGGATACTGTTTCCTCCAATGAAGTTGCAAACCACGAATTCCATATGTTAAAAGAGCAATCCTTTATTATTACAAAAAAATATTTTTTAGGTTTAAAAATCGTGGGTTTGCTATATATATATTTATTATTTGGCTTATTTCAAACCTCAATAATTCATCCAACAGTTCTCATTATTAAAAAAAGAGGAACATCAAAACCATAGGGCATCCGCTCATTGTTCATTATCAGAGTCTGTTGAGTTCACACGTCTACTTGAGTCATCCCCCCTGGTTTCAACCAATAAAACACTTCCTTTAAAAGTTTGACTAGTGCAAAAGTCAGTGACTCCTTTTCTCGCAGCATCAGGGCCAACCACCAGCCCTCCATGAGTACATTTTTATCAGCTCCATGAATCGGCCTAGATGTAGACTCCTTAGGTCCTTTAAATTCGACAAAGAAACCTAACAGCTTTGGAGATTCCACCACTCCATCTCCCTTGCAAAATCTACAGTTTCTTTCGCTCTCCACTTACTTGTAAACCTTCAGAATCTGTATCGTTGGATACAAGTTGAACCTGAATCTCAGAAAACCAGATATAGTATAAAGTAAACATATTGTTCTGTCTAGAGAGATTCTAAATATTTTCTCACAGCATACAATCAGTTTCATTACTACATAAAGCCTTAACGTTACAATCGTTGTTAGCCTGCAAATGCACAATTTACAATAGAACATTTAGTCACAATACCAGATCAATTTGTTTTTACCTGATTTTTCAAATTCCAATAACATTTTAAATACACTGAACAAGGAAAAGTTTATTATGGTCCTATTTGTTAACAATATAGTATCTAAATTTGTGGTGATTTCACGAATTAAAAGTGAGCTATACTATGTGTGTGAATGCCTGCACATGCATCATAGGGACTTAAAGATGGTAGTGATGTTACAAGTCACATTTAAAGATGCGGAAAGAAGGTGTGAGAAAAATCTACTAATTAGTCATTAAGACGAGACTCATTTGGATGGATTTAAAAATCTGTTAGAGGAAAAGCAAACCAGAAGTGAATCTCGAGCCCCAAACAGCACCACAGTGTCCCCAGCCAAACCCAAGGACCAGGACAATTACTAAGACCATCAAGGGACTATAAAAGTAACAGATTTAACCCAGAGCTGGGTGACGAGGTGGGAGCATGGGATGAAACCAATGAGTTTCCAGTTAGTCCCTGGATACACTGGGAACCCACTACCTGAGAAGAGATAGTACACATTTCTGCAGTTGTGCAGCAGATACTTTCGAGAAGGTTGTGCTTGAGAGCTGCTCCACAGGATGGTAGGGGAAGACCCAGAGAAGGGCCCCTGAGTCAAGCACTGAAAACAGAAAGGAACCGCTGGAGGGAACCCTGGCAGGAAGGTAATATAACATTGGCTGCCTGAAAAGGAACCCTGAATAATTGGGGGGATGGGTAAATATCCATTGTTGTTCAATTGAATGCTAAGAAAGCCATGGTCTGGGAGAGACCAAAAGTGAATGCTGAGAAACCCAAGATCTGGCATCCACGTTCCAGCTGGAGAAATCAGAGGCTGTGGTGAGGCTTGTGTAAAGGAGGCTGAGAAGCATGAAACCTCAGAGGAATTGAGAGGCATGGCGAAAGCAGGAAAACCAACGAAAGGGTCTTCCAAATGGAAAAAATGCCCAGATGAGCTTTCTCCGAAGATCTTTTTTGTTTCGTTAGCCACTTATTGGAAAATGTGCGTTAGAGATTAGGGTAACCGGACGCGTTGGTATTAGTATTTGGCCTGTTAAACACTTTTCTCGGACATTGTTTTGTGGAGTAGAAAGTCCTTGGAGGGACAAGAACGCTTAAGAAAACATTATCATGTGCACTCATATCCTTGGAGGTGTTGGGCACCTACAGAAAAATAAATGTGTGTTGCCCCCTCTCTGACACCGACTGCTGTATGAACATTTTTATTATTTGTAACTCTTCCCTATTTCCTATAGGTGTTTGGTCAGGTCCATCCCCTGAAGGAACACTAAATAAAGCCATCCTTCTGAACCACATTCATTTAGTTCACTTGTGCCATTGCTCGGCCTTACCATAGTGCCTTCCACACTGACAACATTGCAACTGTAAATCCTATTCTAGGGGAAATTAGACCAGTTTTAACTATATTATCAAGAGATATAGAACTGCACAATAGTTAACATAAGTCATTGGCCTAGTGAACATAAAAATAAAGAACCACTGTGCAAAGATTTAAACCACAAGTGTGTGGACTGCTTACTTAGGACATTGGAAAACTTCGGAGCTCAGCTCGTGCCTTTCAACATAGCGTGCTTCTCGATTACTCTACCTGAGACAGTGAGGTCAGTCGAAGTGGTGACAGGAATTTCTGAAGTTTTTATGACCTCCATCTGCCCAAGGTAAATGACTGGTGTTCTACTCAACCGGCCATTTTGTGGCTTGGTTGAGTGTCTTGCTTGAAGGTCCTCCAGGTCTTGATTGGTCGTGTGGATTGTGTTGGAAAAGATGAATGGGTTTGATAGCAGCCTGGCAGGGGCGAATTACCACAATTTGGTGTTCCTTGAGGGGAGCACCAGGGCTCGGCGTGCTCTGCATAATTTCCTAACTTTGTGATGTAAACATTGGACATAGGAGTTAGAGCTTTTATTATTTGTTTAATAATTTGTATTAATTCAGGTGACTTATATTGCATATAGAATTCAAAACAGAGCACAGGCCATCCATTCATATTTGCTTTTCAGAGAGTCTTGGTAGTGCACGTTGTATATTGTAAAGATGATTTATAACACATTAGCTGTCATGACTGCAATGCTCTGCTCTTCGGATTAAAGCTGTTATGACCACTTAAATAAACACAGTTTTACATAATTTTGCAAGACAGTGGACCACGTTAAAAAGGTGTGCTCAGATATGATATACAGAATGAAGACAAAAGAGGGAAGCAAATTGAAAATACGAGAATGGGAATCATTCATTACATTGTTATGAAGCTCATGGAGGGAAAGCCCGTCTAACATGTCAAGAAGAAAAGGTTAGTTTGAACTATGTGTTAGCTTTGGGTTGAACAAATGTCAAAAAGAGTTATACAAAATATGTGTCTGGGCCCTGGCTAAAATGATTACAGTACTACCTGAATACATTACTCCTCAGCGAGTCATGAACCCTACACTGCAATATATCCCTTGTTGTCGCGAAAACTACATCACGGTATAGTCCCATTATCTCATGAGCCTTACACCACAATGCAACTTCATGATCTCATGAACCCTAGACCACAATATAGCTGCATGATCCCCTGAATCCTAACTCACAATATAGTTGCATGATCTCATGAACCCGAAATCACAATATAGCTTCATGATCTCGTGAACCCTACACCACAATATAGTTGCATGATCTCGTGAACCCTGCACCACAATATAGCTGCTTGTTATCATGAACCCTACACCACAATATAGCTGCATGATCTCATGAATGCTACACCACAATATAGCTGCATGATCTCGTCACCCAGACCACAACATAACTGCATGATCGCATGTATCCTATTTTACAATATAGCTAAATGATCTTGTGAACCATACACCACAACATAGCTGCATGTTTTCGTGAACCCTACCTCACAATATAACTGCATGGTCTTGTGAAACCTACACCAAAATATAGCTGCATGATCTCATGAACCCTACCTCACAATATAGCTGCATGATCTTGTGAACCCTACACCATAGAGCTTCATGATATTGTGAACATTACCTCACAGTATAGCGGCATGATCTAATGATCCCTGCACCACAATATGACTGCATGATCTTGTGAACCATACCTCTCAATATAGCTGCATGATCTCGTGATCCCTACACCACAGCATAACTGCATGATCTCATGAACCCTACAAGACAATATAGCTGCATGATCTCATGAACCCTACACCACAATATAGCTTCATGTTCTCATGAACCTCATGTTCTCATGAACCCTACACCACATCATAAATGCATGATCTCATGAACCCTACCTCACAACATAGCTGCATGATCTCGTGAACCGTACCTCACAATATAACTGCATGGTCTTGTGAACCCTACACCGCACTATAGCTGCATGATCTCGTGAAACCTACACCTCAACATAACTGCATGATCTCAAGAGCCCTACATCACAATATAGGCATATTATCTTGTGAACCCTACACCACAATATAGCTGCATGACTCGAGAACCCTACACCACAGTATAACTGCATGATCTTGTGAAGCCTACACTAAAATATAGCTGCATGATCTCTTGAACCCTACACCACAATAAAGCTGCATGATCTCATGAACCCTACACAATATAGCTGCATGATTTCATTAACCCTACACCACACCATAACTGCATGATCTCATGAACCCTACACCAAAATATAGCTGCATGATCTCATGAACCCTACACTGCAACATAGATGTATGCTCTCATGAACCCTACACCACAACATGGCTGCATGATCTCGTGAACCCTAATTCACAATTTAGCTTCAGGATCTCGTAAACCCTACACCACAATACAGCAGCTTGATCTTGTGAACCCTGCACCACAATATAGCTGCTTGATCTCATGAACCCTACACGACAGTATAGCTGCATGATCTCATGAATGCTACACCACAATATAGCTGCATGATCTGGTCAAACCCACACCACAACATAACTGCATGATCTCATGTATCCTACCTTACAATATAGCTTAATGATCTTGTGAACCCTACACCACAACATAGCTGAATGATCTCATGAACCCTACCCCACAATATAACTGCATGATCTCATGAACCCTGCACCACAATATAACTGCATGATCTTGTGAACCATACCTCTCAATATAGCTGCATGATCTCGTGATCCCTACACCACAGCATAACTGCATGATCTCAAGAGCCCTACAACATAATATAGGCGTATGATCTTGTGAACCCTACACCACAATATAGCTGCATGACTCGAGAACCCTACACCACAGTATAACTGCATGATCTTGTGAAACCTACACCAAAATATAGCTGCATGAACTCTTGAACCCTAGACCACAATAAAGCTGCATGATCTCACGAACCCTACACAATATAGCTGCATGATCTTGTGAACCCTAACTCACAATATAGTTGCATGATCTCGTTAGACCTACACCAAAATATAGCTGCATGATCTCTTGAACCCTACACCTCAACATAACTACATGATTTCATGAACCCTACACTACAATGTAGCTGCATCGTCTTATAAACCGTACACCACAACATAGCTGAAAGATCTCATGAACCCTACAGCACAATATAACTGCATGATCTTGTGAGCCCTAACTCACAATACAGCTGCATGATCTTGTGAAACCTACACCAAAAAATAGCTGCATGATCTCATGAACCCTCACCACAATTTAGCTGCATGATCTCATGTACCCTACCTCACAATATAGCCGCGTGATCTCGTGAACCCTACACAATAGAGCTGCATGATCTTGTGAACCCTACCTCACAATATAGCTGCATGGTCTTGTGAACCCTACACTACAGGATAACTGCATGATCTCATGAACCCTACACCACAATATAGCTGCATGATCTCATAAACCCTACACCACAGCATAACTGCATGATCTCGTGAACCCTACCTCACAACATAGCTGCATGATCTTGTGAACCCTACCTCACAATATAACTGCATGGTCTTGTGCACCCTACACTGCAATGTAGCTGCATGATCTTGTGAACCCTACATCTCAGCATAACTGCATGATCTCAAGAACTCTACACCACAATATAGCTGCATGATCTTGTGAATCCTACACCACAATATAGCTGCATGACTCCAGAACCCTACACCACAGTATAACTGCATGATCTCGTGAAACCTACACCAAAATATATCTGCATGATCTCATGAACCCTACATCCCAATATAGCTGCATGATCTCATGAACCCGACACAACATAGCTGCATAATCTTATGAACCCTACATCACAAAATGATCTCATGAACCCTAAACCACAATATAGCTGCATGATCTCATGAACCCTACACCACAACATAACTGCATGATTTCATGAACCCTACACCAAAATATAGCTACATGATCTCATGAACCCTATAGCACAACTCCTTCAATGTTCGCATTAATTCCATTCCACACGACAGTGTAGTCACATTATCTCATGAGCCACACACCACAGCATAATCGAGTTAGCTAAGAAATTAGTGTCCTCTATAATTTCAGTTCCAATGCCCTTAGATGCTATAGATCTTGAGCGTAAGGCCCTTTGGATAGCTTGCATTCAATGGATGGGGATGCAGAATAACTCCTACATCAAATAATCGAACCAACTCAGGAAGATGTCAAAGTTTACTGTTTTAATATCAATTGTCTAAAACAGGGAGTTACAACGGACAGCAACAGACGTTCGCTCAATCTCTCAGTACATTTCACATAAAAACACATTTTGTATACTAAAAATTAATCATACGTGATGTCGTACTACGTGGCAAATGAGAAAAACCTACGAGGGGTTGTAATAGGCTCAAGTGGAACATCTAAGTATAATTTCTATAAGGGGTGTGATTGTGATTTGATAGCTACTGTCAGGTGGACAACTCATGGCTACCTCTAAAACATGTAATCTTCAACACTATTAAGTACACAGTATATCATTGGCTCTCAAACTATAAGGCCCTTCGTTATATGTCCCTCTACAATTGGTTGGCACACTCGTGCCATGTCTGGAACATTTGGTTCACTTAGCAGCATGTAAGCTCAAACCCAGGTGCCAGGAGGTGGACTTGACTTTACCTCCCCAGCCAAATAGCCCAACATCACTCATCACCCATGTCTTCTGCCATGAAGATTGTCTTTGAACTTGGCCTTACAGAGTATTCTGGTCTCTGGCAACATAAGGGAGTTCGAGCACACACTATCATTGTTCTAGGACTCCAAGCTCAACTCCATTTCCATCCTTGGCTCATGTGACAGGAGACCATTTTGCAGTATTAAATGTCTTAAATGAATAAAACTTGGCACGCATGGTATTCTATCTTTACATTTTAACAAGGGATGATTCAGCTTCTCAATTTCACCGCCTTCAGGAATAGATAACCGGCCTTGACTGCTTCAGCCTTGGTACCAGGCCAGACAGCCTTGCCATTTGTATCAACAATCTCAGCTAATTCTTTGCTGCAACACAGTTCTCTGCCTTTCCTCTTCTTGAGTCCTAGCTTACTAAATTCATGACAATGATGTCCAGCTTCTATACAAGGGCGGGTTCGCCTGCAGTCTATTCACTAAGTATATCCAGCTTCTATGACCACTTAGTCTACCTGTATTACAGCATCTGTGCAGTTATTGAATGGCTTTCATTTTCTGCAGTGCTTCACACACATGCAATCTTCTTCTCGCAATTGAAGATTTACTCGATTCTTTACTACGTCATCAGCTTCTATACGGTCCATGCATTCTCGTCAGTCAGTATTCTCAGTGCGTCACACTCGTCTTTTGTGACGTCACTAGCTCCTCTTTTGCTCTTTTTCACATTCCTTTGGGGAGTTCCTCCCTCAGATTGTTGTCTCTTCGGGAATACATTTGATAGGGCTATCTCAGAGGGTAATTTCTTTCAAATATTCTCTTGGGTATGGTCACAACTGCTGGTGTGAAGCATGGCACAAACTCAGACTTCCAACATACAGGAGGTAGGGGGGTGAGACTTCTTGCAGAGGCATTCAGCTGCTCCTCTACACTCCCCCCTCTGGTCGATTGATCAACCAGCTCTTCAATAGTCTCCACGTCTTGATACTTTCTCTTGAAGAAGTGCTTCTTTGGAGTGCAGATTTTCATCACCCCTCCGTGTGCCAGCTGATTTGACATGTTCGTCCACACTCCAGGTCATGTAGTTACGGAGTCCATTTGGATTGCAATAGACCCATAATCCCATATACTTCTTATGATTCTTTGGATACAAGAACTTCATTCCTTCAGGTGCTACAATGCTGGACTCTGTGCATTTTCTGACATCTTCATCAGTCAATTACTTGGTCCACGCCCTGATTCCACATTGATCATGATCTTCATCCCCACTGCCTTCTTTGCTGTCTTCTTACACTGTTGAATTATAATCTTGAGCACACAGAAACCAAACATCACCATGATCAATAGTGCTCCAAGAAACTTCAAGAGGTTTGCCATCCACTGCGGAATCCATGAGAATATGGAAGCAAAGCAACTATCATCCGTAATGTCCTCTGTCTCGTCTTCCATCTGGTTATGCAGGTTTGTCAACAACGTTATGGCCTCTTTTAAGGTCCCATTCTCGTCATCGTGCGAAGGTATGAATGTGCAATATGATAGCTCAAATTTGGCACAAATGCCTCCTTTCATCACTGTGATCATGTCAAGGACATATCTGTTCTGCAGGATCATCATTTGTATGGCCCTCAGCTCTTCCTTGATAGCATTGAATCCCTTTATGGTAGTATTGGTTGTATGCAGATGTTTCCATCTGGTAATTTCCAACCACTTGGCGTTGGCCATCGTCTGGATCTCCGGCATGAAGATAGTCATACATTTTGAAGCAGTCTTGCTGAACAACCTGTGCTCATAAAGAATGGACTCATATGCTTCTATTGACTGGGTTGAAAAGTAATTCTCTCTTCTGGTTCGATTGACAAATTCAAGCGATCTTCTCCTTCTCAAATGGGCATCCACTTTTGGAAATTCTCCAATGTTCAGGTCACTCTGAGGGATCACTAATGCTGGAACATGGATAAGCACCAAGGAACACGTTCCTCCCCAATCCTTGTGCCGCTTCATGTAGGCCCTAGGCCCACAAGACCAATATCGCTGCATCAGAACAGCTGTCCTGGCTCCCATCCTGGAAACATCAACTGTAGTTTTGCAGCCTTTGTTATCTCCCACATGATTCTTTCCATGTCTCCGGAAGCACAATGTTGCATTCGCCAACGGGATCACAACCATTGGACCCAATTTATCTTCAACCCATGTCAGCAGTTTGGCATAGTGAGCACATGACTTCAAACAATCATTGTTTACTCTCTTTACCTCTTGCACATACTCTGACTTCAGTAGATGAGCTGTACAGGACATCAGTCCTTCTTCCCATCCCTCCTTGGATTTCACCCGACCATAGACTACGACGAGTTTGTTCCCAACATCCAGGCCATACAGCTACTTCTGTTCTATCAGGGCAGTTCATTCTCTTCATCTCTACAATGACTACCTCTTCCTGTCGTATCGCAGGATACGTAAGCATCTTTCTCTTCCATTCCGGATCCTTTTCCTTCTGTGTAGTCTTGATATAATCATCCTGGTATGGAAATGACCATTTCGATCTCCATCGTAAAGTGGCCCATCTTCCCTGGAATTGTCCTCTGATCATGAATGCTACAAGATGAACGAGGAACCTAGCATCGTGTTCTGTAACTTATCTGGAGATGAAAGTTCACACTGCATTCATGGCATAAGGTATGAGAGCGCAAATGTAACAACTCTCCCTTGATGTTCTCTCTCCCATATTTTTCATGTGCTAATACCACATGTTCTTTCTCAAGTGTGCTGCATTGTCTAGAGAGGTATTCATCCCCTTATCTTCCTCTGCACTTCTCTTATGTCTCACAAAGTAAGTGTTTGAATAATACTTATGAAGCAAGTCAAAAACATTTATCACAGTGGGGAGAACCATAGGAGCCTCCACCTCAGTGGAAGAAAGCACATCCAAAGCAGTTCCCATAGTGGGGGGAACCATAGAGACCTCTGCCTCAGTGGGAGTACTATTATGATAGACTGTGAAAAAGAAGGAATAGAAAGACAAACTGTAATTGTGCAGGCATATATATTATGCACCAAAACAGTCAACCACCTTTTGCACCGTCCTGGTATCTGTTACCCTCGTTCATTCTCTAGAACCATGCCAGCTTCTAAATTTCTCATTTTTAATACAATCATCACATTTCTTTTACACCTGTAATTGTAAAATATGCACGATTATCACAATGAGGGGCCTCCTGATCACAGGGCTATTTTTTAAATCCTGTAAAAAATTGTGAATATCAACATCTCTTCTGACAAGAGCAGGATAAGCTTGAAGTATAAATACAAAAACAGCAAGCACAAGCCAATTCACATCCCTATCAGTAAGTACCATATGTTTAACTTCTTAGAACAGGATTGCACCACAAAATTAATCTGGATACTGATCTTGTTTCCAATTTCTGATCAGGAACTGGCATTTAGGCATAGCGTTGATACGTCAATGAGTTTCTAATGGTCATTTATGGCCTACTAAAATTCTCAGCAAGTCCTTCTACTCCTAAAATCTCTATAAGGAGTGTTTGCTGAATTTTAGTCTGAACTAAATCTTTCTCATTCACTGGTCGTTGCTTTATCATCCTTCTTCTTTGTCATCGATCGAGTCTGCACACGCAGAAATTCTTGTTCTTGCTTTGCTTCTGGATCGGCAATGGCGGGAGGGAGGGTATCATCTTTGTATACTTTCACATCTCCTAAGTGTGAAGCCAAACTCGTCTCCCTTGAACCTTCAGAACTGAAGGGGTTATATTTTCTACGCAAAAAGGGCCATTAAAATGTGGCTCATGCCACTTTCTCGTAAAGTTTGTTATAAACACTAAATCACCAACATACAACTTGGGTGCCGATAAAAGTTCAGTTGGGCTGGTTGTTGAATTGTCTTCATCTGTATTCTGAGACCGAACCCCCTGGCACTTGACTTGATCTGAAATGAAATGAGAGAGAGGCTAGAGGTCCTACATGTCAAATAGTCATGCAATTCATCACCTAACATTTTAGCTATACTCTGGGCATCACTAGATGGAGGTGTTAGAGGCGTTCTCATTCGCTGCCCTGTCGCTAGCTCATGAAGGGTGAGGTGATGGTCTGAACTGGTCTGATTCCGAAGGGCATATAAAAGGTAAGGGTAGGCAATATAGCCATCCCTTTTTCAAAGTTAATTTAATCTTGGTAATCCGATCTTTAAGGATGCTGTTGAGTCTCTCACATAGCCCATTCGCTTGCGGGTGATAAGCAGAGGAAACCTTGTATTTAACATTCAATAGAAGCCCTTTTTGTTCAAATACCTCATTAACAAAATGTGGCCCATTGTCAGATCTCAGCCCTTCACACACACCCCATCTCAGGAAAACCTTGCATAATAAAGACTTTGCTGTACAAGTGGCAAACAAGGGTGTGTACACAGACCTGCCTCGATCCACCTAGAAAAGGGACACACCACCACAAACAGATACCTATATCCATCACACACCTGCAGCATCTCTACATAGTCAATATGTAAAAGCTGAAATGGACCATTCGGTCAATGCATTGCCCCTCTAATTGTTCTCAGTGTAGGCCCAGCAGTAACCTTTTGACACACGATGCAGTTTACCATAAATAGTGCAACGTGTTCCAAGAAATTCGGAATGAACCAATTGTTGCAGCAAGACTCTCCCTTGTTACATGCGTGGGGTAATGCAACTATTCAAGCGTGACCTTTAATAATGCTACTGGCATCACTGGCTTTCCAGTGCTATCTTGTCACCATAATGCTTCTGTGGGGGATAAAGAACACCTCCTTGGCTTCCATAATTCTTGCTCTTCCTGCAGTGCACTTCTTTGAATATCCATCAGTTGGGTTATCGATAATTTGTTAAACCCTTCTCGCACTTACATGGCTGTAACTATTTTCTCTTTAATATTCTCAGTATCAAAATTCACGAAAAGGGTCATAGAGCAGCCCATGACAATACTTGTAGACTTCTCAGTTGTGAATACGGCGGCTGCCAATGACTGTTCTCAAGGAAAATGTCTTCTCATAACTGGGTCTAAAATCCCACTGTAATATGCTAAAGGTTTGTAACCCAATGTAGTTCTCTTTGTAAGCACTGCTGTCATGACTGTCCCATTTGCGTGCGAAAACGGATACAATTTCTCTGCATAATTGGGAATTCCTAAAACAGGGGCTGTGCAAATAGCTTTTTTCAATTCCTCAAACCCTTCCTCCATTTCCTCAGTCCATTCTACTTTTACTTTATTCACTTGTGCTTTCTTCAAAGCTTGCAAAAGGGGTCTCGTGTATGAACTGTAATCAAACATGCAGGCTTTAACATAATTACATAGCCCCAAAAACTGTTGCATTTGTTTCACTGTATTTAGCTTTGAGGTTTTCATAATTGCCTCAACTCTTTCAGGTGTCACTTTTTTTCCTTCATGTGAAATCAACTGCCCCACGTATAACACCTCTTTCTGGCAGTATTGTAACTTCTCCTTGTCTACCTTGTATCCCTTGTCTGCTAGAATAGTCATCAACTGAATAGAATCATGCCTGCACTCATCTTCTGTGGTGATATGATATGGCATTTATAACGTGCCTATACACAGGTGTTTCAAGGTGCGACGAGGCAAGGGGGGGGACAGAGAGAAGACAGACAAAGATCTTACTAGGCCAGGTGTCAATCAGATCACGCAAGTGCAAGGGAGGGGGAAGAAAAGTGCAAGGGGAAGGGAAAGTGCAGTACATGGGATAATAATAAACAAGATAAATAAAAGAGTGGCCAGCAGGTGGCAAGTGCAGGGTGAGTGCTGAAGTAAGTGCTGGTGGGGGGACTGTAGGGATACAGAAAACATTCCCCAGGTGCAGAGGTTGCCAGGGAGGCAGTTCAGACGTGCAACTGCCTGGGCTAGGGCTCGAGATCAGAAGGGTCCAGGTAACCAGTGCAATTGCAGTATCAGCCAAGAATTCAGCAGGGGAGAGAGAGTAGAAAGCAGAAGCAAAGAGGAAGGTTTTAAGGTGCATTAAGGCAGAGGTTGTTGGCGGCACACCACTCCTGGATAGCAGACTGGCAGTCAGAGATGAGGGATGGAGAAGAGGTGGCCAAAGGAAGCCTGAAAATGAGCCGAGTGTCATTCGAATAGCACTGAAATTTGGAGCAGAGAGCTACAAATTAAAATGTCATCTACGTATTGTATCACAATACTCTTAAGATCAATATTGCCAAAATCCATCTGTAAGATTCTGTAAAAGATCAATGGGGACTCACAGTACCCCTGGGGCAAACAAGTATGTTTCAGTCGAGTTTGGCGGAACGTAAAAGAAGTAAAGTCTTGTTAGTCTTTGTGTAACGGGATCGAGAATAGCACATTTTTCAAATCAATCACTGTGAAATATCGAGCTTCCACTGGGATACTACATAGTAATGTCACCGGATTATGAACTAAAGGAAACTCTGCATCTACAATCTATTCCCATATCTTGTATAAATCTCCACGACCTTCCTTTAGATTTTTTGATCGGATACACTGCAGTATTACATGACGATTCTGATGGCACCAGAAGCCCTTGTGCTGAAATAGTCTGAAATATACCTTCATCAGCCTCTCAAGACATGGGGTACTGTCTTGCTCAAGGTAAAATCACTCCTAGCTTAAGCTTTATTTTAACTTCCCCAATTCCCTTCAATAGACATATGTCATAAGGGCCTGTGGTCCAAAGGACACTTGGCACCTTCTCCAAGTCTTCCTGAACAAAATGCTGGACGCTGCTGCATTATCGCATTGGCTGTGGGACTTCCCTTTTCTCTGTTTTTATCCAGTATGTGATGTTCATGAAGAACATCGCTTCATCGTCTGTTCGGTCTTCCCTATACGTGTAGTCCTCAGTGATGTCAGTCAATTGTACTCTTCCTTGAGAGCTATTACTGTTCTCCATGGTCTACCCTCATTGTCTACTCTGAGCATTGCCATTTCCCTTCGTATTATGGCTGCTTCTAATTCTATAGGGATCGACTCCCTCCTCTTTGTCCATTGCTATTCATGGTCTAAACAAGAACTCATCAGGTATCCTCACAAATGTTCCCACTAAGCCAGGTAGCCATGTCAATAGAATGCTCACTCCATACAGAAAAATCTCTGGCTCTACTGGAACGCCTCACAGAGCCACTTGCCCTGTGAACGCCAGTATAAATTTGCCCATGTTTAAATAGTATATTCCTGGAGTGGAGAACACTATCCCTTCATCAGTAAACAAAATCGTCATGTTTAGTTTTGTCATCAAATCTCTTCCCAAAATATTAACCGGTGTCTGTCGTAAATATAACAAAGGAACAGATATGTCACACTCTCCTATAGAGACTGGTAGGTTAATAAGTTAAAGGAACTCGACTTGTAGCTCCAGAGAACCCGTGAGCATTCATGGCAATTCCCGACATTGGATATTTTCCCTTTGGTATACATAAACGAGTAGCCCCAGTGTCTACTAGACAAGAAAAGGATTTGCCTCATATAGTCACATTGACCCTTGGTTCCTCTTGGGGTTCTGGTGTCACAGATAATAGTGAACACATCAAGTCACCTGTGAGCTGTCCTATTGCGGGTACAGGCTCATCCCTGTCCCTGGGAAAGGATTTCCTCCTACCAGTGACTCCTCCTATTCTGGGCGTCAGTACTTGTCCTGTGTTTGCATACTGCTGTGTCTGTATATGGGCTTGTTGTGACTGCCCTTCTGGTGGATTCATTTGCATTCGCTCTTGCTGCTGTACCTTCTGTACTTGCGGCGATTGTGTCTGATACACTCTGTGATCTTGGGCAAATCCTTCCCTAGTTTGTGTGCTATATGGTGAAAGAGAAACTGTCCCCCTCTTGAGAATTGACCATTTTGTCCTCCTTGGGTACTCCGATTCTCATTTTGTGTATTCTCAAACCCACCTTGATTGTTTTCAAATCCTCCTCTTCCTCTATAGCCCATAACTCTGCCTTGTGGCACAAACCCGTATCCACCTTGATCCATCAGGCGTTGATTATTCGCCTGCGATGCACCCATTGCTTCCTACATTCCCAATCCTTCTGCGCTTGTCAATACCGCCCCTTCTATGGCAAATTTTAACAATTATTTTCAGAACTATCTTGGCTTCCTTGATTTTCCTAGTCTCATCTTTCTTCTTATTTTTGTCTTGCAATAGCAGACAGTGATGACCCATCGTCAACTGTAGCTCAGCCCACGGTTTTGCTTCCATTCCCACTTGTTTCTTCATCTGTCTCTGCACTGGCTCAGGCAACCCCTGGCATAACATGTGGTAAAATAATGCCACCGTTTTTTCCCACGGCTCGCAAATTTCAAGCTGCCATTTCTTCTGAATGTCCTGAATGTAAGCAAAAGGGTCTTCATCTTCCTTCATATTACATGTCTTAATTGCACCCATATCTGATGCATCTGGGTACTGTACCCTGAGAGCCCGCCATACGGCGCTCCGTCATGCACTTGTTTTGTGCTGTCACACTTGAATATCCTGCTCTCCTCAATATGTCATCAGCTCTTACCCTAGGAATAGCTGCCAGGAGACCTTTTATGTCCCCTATGGCCAGCATGTTTCCTCCTGTCATTTTTTCTAAATCATCCATTTCCCAGCGCCCAAAGACAAACCCAGGAGCTTACACCTTAAATCATCAATTTCCATCTGTGGCCATGGAATATACTGTGGTCTTGCTCCCCCTTTTTCCAAGAAGGGAAACTGTGTAAACCCCAACCCACAGTCACCTCCCATCGTTAGTTTGTCCATGGCATGGACGATCGTCCCTGTCCGTCTCCTTGACGGTAGCAATCTTAACCTGCTCACATATGGCGGCGATTCTACCTTCTCACTATACGATCATCCTCAGGGACATTCTGGATATGCCATGGGATCTGGCGTCCTATCCTTAGGTTGTTCCAGGTCACCATCTTACTTCTTGGTTTATCTGCAGGCTTCCTTCGGGAGTGCACACTCTCCCTCTTTCTACCCAGAGGATGTAGTCTCTTTCCTCACTTGACATGTCTTATCCCAAACTAGTGTGACTATCCTCCCCTTCACCTTTGTCTAAGTTTAGTCTGCTTAAGAACAATGCCCTACGTTCATCATTGATCAGGTTTCCCTCCTCTCTCTGTGATCGAGGCATTAGGGATTGATCATCGTTCCCTGGAGTTTCATGCTTGCTATTTATTCTCAACTGTTGATAGGCCGGATCGATCCTCTCTCCAATGGTTTCCACATCAAAGCTTTCCTCATCTAACACAACTCTAAATGCCCCTGACATTACTTCCTTTATTGGAAGGAACTCTTCTATTCTGTCCCATCATATTTCTGGACTTGGCCCTACTGGCTCCTTACGAATAAGACTGGTATCAAGACCCCGCTGTCTCTTTCTTCGTTCTATTTCTTCATCCAATTCTATTTGCTTTCTTGCCTCCCTACTAATTTGGTCTTCCTCTTGCCTTCGTTATTCCCTTCTTTCCTCTTCCCTTTGTCTCTATATTCTTATGTCCCTTTATTTCTGTGCTTCCTCCTCTTCTCTCTTGCTTTGTCTTCTATGCCTGTCTTCTATCGCTCTGTCTATTGTCATACTTTCTTTGCTTCTCTGCCCTCTTCTTTTTTCTCTTGCTCCTCTCGATACATCTGCTCTTGTTGCTCCCTGTTCTTCCCTTTCTGCTCATCTTCTTTCAATCTCTTCTCTCGTTCTTTAAACCTTCTATTTTGCTCATCCTTTACTTCTCATTGCCTAACTTCCTCAATACTTTTTCCATCGATTTTAAGTAATAGCTGTCCTCCCATCCATTTGTTCTGCACGAGTGCTATCTTGTCAACTTTATCCTTCTCTCCTTTCCACCTCTTAATCTCCCTTTCTATTTCTGTCTATATATTCGACCGCTCACTCATTTCTTCTTTGTCTTGCATGATTTTACAGATCTCTTCTTTTTTCTTATTCTCCTCTGGACTATCATTTCTGCTATAAGAGGGCGGTTCGTATATTTGGATTACTATACCCCATCGTCGCTTTCAATTCCTTTAAAGAATAAAACTTTATTTCTTCTGCATTAGCGCCTTTTACTTCAGGTGAGGTAAGGGGAGCTGAGGGCTCAACACCTTCCTCCTTACGCTGACTAAACATCCACTCCTCAGGCAGCGGATCCTCTCTCTCTTCCTGATACATTTTCCAGAGCTCTAGAATGGCTAATCTTTTTTTAATTGCTTCCCCATGTATGCAGCGTGCAAGTATGTCATCATGTGTTGCAATACCGCTTTTGACAATAATCCCCCTTGTGGCCTTTCACCCATTTCACACTATACTGTATGAGCTTGGGCATGTGTTTTGGCAGTGTCGTGCATAAGTGCTTCAGAGGAGTATCTCCCATAGTGACAAGTCTCAATTGGCTGTCAATACTTACCAGACTTCAAAAATAACCTTTATACTTTTGCTTGTATCACCACTTTTTCAACTCCTTTAAAACAGCAAATGTGAGCGCGCACCATCAATCACCGCTAAAGCCACTAATTCCTTAATCAGCCATCTCTACTTTTTGATTGGTACCAACCACTTGGCTAGGATAGCTACTATAGCTCCTCAATTATTTTCAATGACTTTGCAACTTCTATCGCTCTTCGATATTTTTACACAACAAACAATACACAGACTATTCGACTTTACACATTATTGAACATTGTGATCTCCTTTTTTCTCCCTTGCCTTTTCTTAATACTCTGTACAGTCTTGACACGTCACCTTACATGAACCTGTTCATTCGTTATATTTTTCAATCTACTCCAATTGGAGTTTGAGACGTCTCCGTCTGAGCTCCCTTGAGCTACAACTCTAGGTGCTTTTTCTCTTCACAAAATGTTTCCGTTACTCAAAGTTTATCACAACCCCATTCCCTTCATTTGCCATTACCCTTAGTCTACTCGCTGTTCGTTCGTTAATCAACTCAAGGCCTTTTGTATCGACTCCTTCAATGTGACCACTTTGGGTTCCATCCACGGAGCACCTGTGGAAACCGGGCAGGGATTTCATCAAAGGGGGACCTGCCTACGGTCTCAGTTCTTCTTCAAAGATTATTTCTATTCGGCCGCTCTCCACAGGAAACCCTGTGATCTTCTGGCTAATGGCACAGGATTCCTGATCGTCCGAAACTCTGGAGACAAACCAGTTTGGATCTTGAACCATTCGCAGTGCTACCACATGAGTGTAAGGCCCTTTGGATGGAGTGCATGGAATGGATGGGGATGCAGAATTACACTGACAACAAATAATCTAACCAACTCAGGAAGATGGCAAACTTTACTGTTTTAATATCAATTGTCTAAAACAGGGAGTTACAATGGACATCAACTGATGTTCCCTCAAGCTTTCAGTACATTTCACATAAAAACACATTTATAGACTAAACATTTGTCATACGTGACAGCATACTACGTGGCAAATGAGAAAAACCTAAGAGGGGTTGTGATAAGATCAAGGGGAACATTGAAGTATATTATCTATAAGGGGTGGGATTGCGATTGGATATCTACTGTCAGGAGGACAACTCATGACTACCTCTAAAACATGTCATCTTCAACACTATTAAGTACACTGTATATCATTGGCACTTAAAACTGTCCTCAGCTTCTTTATGGTCCATCCATTCTCTTCAGTCAGTATTCTCAGTGCGTCGCACTTGTCTTTTGTGATGTCACTTGCTCCTCTTTCACTCTTTTTCACATTACTTCAGGGAGTTTCTCCCTCAGATTGTCTCTTCGGGAATACATTTGATATGGCTTTCTAAGAGTACCTTCTTTTGAATATTCTCTGGGGTATGGTCACAACTGTTGGTGTCAAGCATGGCACAAACTCCCAACATACAGGAGGTAGGGGGGTGGGACTTCTGCAGAGGCATGCAGCTGCTCCTCTACAATATCTTACATCTTCTTTCAATATTGGAAAATAAAAGTGGGACTCTCATAAGAAGAGTTACTCAACTGGTGTACATTTTTAAGGGGTGTGTATGTGTGTGCAAATTCCTAGGCAGCCAAAGTAAGTAGGAGTTCAGACCTTTTCAGAACTGCAAACAGTGTGTTTCCAGGTGGAGAAGAAGATAGGAGAGCTCCGGTAATGGTAAGGGGCCTATAGTCTGTGGGATCCTACATCTAAATGTGTATACTCGTCAGAGGGAAGTCAGGGGCGTGGTCTTGATAGATTACTAGTTGTCAAGATAGCAGATGCGGTAGCAACAGTCTGTTGAGGAAGCCATTGGGCCATCTGTTTAACACTTTATACACTAGGCAACTAATTAAATTCTGATTGTTCTTTCATTGCAAGTCACTGCAGGGCCATTAGGAAGTGGAGATGTGGTTGTTTTTCAGGCAGAAGAAAGGGTGGGCTCCATAGTGTTGTGCCCTTTACAAGATGATTGTCGAGTTGCTGGTGAGACATGCACACATGGTGATGCAGATGACTATGGAGGAAAGCACTAGTGCAATAACTTTCGCACCGGGGCAAATAAGGAAGAATCAAGTAGGAAACCCCTTTAGTAAAAGGTTTCTTGGTTACCCTATTTATTTGTGGGATTAATAGAGGGAGCCATTGAAAAGGACTTCCATGTTGTAGAAATGGTTTGCTATGGAGGAAAACTGATGGTGATGGGCAATTTAATGGAATCGGCAGGAGTTTAATGGGACTGGTGACCATAAATTTGGTTTTGTATATGTTGAAATATATCCAGTTGTGGCCGATCCTGGCTGGGACATGCCACTTGCTCTTGACAAACAGTCGCCATTTGCAGCACAATGCTTATCTGGGCGTCACTCTCGAAGGGTGTGCAGTACATAATCCTTACCAGCACAGCTAGGACCACCAACAATACTGAACTCTGTAGGATTGGCCCGGTGTTGCTGATGATAGTGTAAAGGAAACAAGTTGGACCGGCTGGAAGCAGGATGAGGAACTACATGATCACTTGTGAGCCTGCGCATTCAACACCCATTTCCTTTCCCGAGAGATGAAGCAAAATCAGTTGCTCTATAGTGAATGACATGGGTGTGCAGATGTGAGGGTGTGTGTTTTTGCGCATGAGTACATTAAATGAGGGGTGTAATTGAGTGAAATGTGTGCTTATCCAAGTATGAAATAACTATTAGATTCATTATAAAAAAGAAGCACTGGCACAAGCGATGTTTGGGCTCTTTATACATATGAGAAAATGTATTCCATACCACATTCTGAAATGTCAGGAACACTTTCTTGCCTAGGATGGCTTCTTTTCCATTCCCAAATTTCACTTAATTTGTCTTGTCTTTAAATCTCTTCATGACCTTGCTCCTCCTTACCTCTCTTCTCTCCTCTCATTCTATACGCCCTCGCGCTCCCTTCGTTCTGCTGATCTCTTCTTACTTTCAGTTCCCCCACCACCATGTGCCTCTTCTCATTTCCGCTCCTTTCAGCTCCTTGCGCCCCTACACTGGATCTCCCTAACTCTTTCTATCAGCTCCATCCCCACCTATTCCTCCTTCTGCTCCTCATTGAAAGAACTTCTTCACTCCCCTCCCTGATACCTTCCCCCCTCTCCATCCCCTCCCTCCTTCTAATACCCTCTCATTGTTCTCCTTATCTTTATCTTTTCCCGTCTCTCCTGTGATCTCCTCTTTTGTTGCTCACTTCACTCATTACTCTCCTCTTTCCTTCCCTATCCCCCTCCTTTCTTACTTGCAAATTGTTCTGAATGCCAATTTTATGGTTTGATTCATGTATACTGCTTGCATCTACTGTTCCATGTTTTATGTGTTTCTGTTGTTAACTGTAAAGCGCCTTGGTTTAAGGCACTATATAAAACAATAAAATACAAATACAACATACAAAATAAATAGTACAAGAATAACTAAGCTTTTCCTTGTCAAAGAAAAATATTATTTCTTTGGTTATAATCCTACATTAAGAATTAATCTTCTCTTGAATTCAACCAAAACATTCCAATACGCTTTTCACATTGTGCGTGTTCATTTAAATAATCTACTACCCACTGCAAGCTTCTTCAGGGCTATTTTATTAAAAAAATGATAACAAATAAAAGCAAATAGTTTTAGGAAAAAGGAAAAACCAAACTGAACATTTTGGGCTTTATTACAAGTAAGGCGGTGCAGTAAAAACAGCAGTAAGAAGGTAAAAAGGGGTAAATCTGTTACCGCTGCATAACCGAATCGCTGTACTACAATTTTGGCGGTGAAGTGGAAGACTGAGATGGAGGATTTCCGCCCCCCCACCCCCGCCCCCCAAGTACAAGTTGGAGGCAAATCCATCACCTTAATGCCAAAAAACAAATCAGCAAAAGCGGCAAAATTACTGACAGTGGTAATTCTGCCAGATATGGGGATTAACACCCCCTAGCACCATTTTCATCCGGCAGTAATTCTGTCAAAACAAGTGGCATTAATGATTAATCCTTTTGGTGGTATTTCAGCAAATATAGAATTCTAATGAGTGTGAATGACATAATATATTAACACTTGTCGATTTAATTAGTAAGTGTATTAGATTCACACAAAGGGAAAGTTGTCTGCTTTATGGAAGGTACACAACAGTTTCTTGATCTAAAAATCTAGGACTTGAATATGTTCCTTCTGAGGTGGTTAGATGTTCATGTGGGGACCTTGCAACATAATCCCGAGGCTTATTCGTCAAACATAGAACTCATCAGCAAAATGTAACTTCCTGTTGAGCCTTACTTCAGTTGCATGACAGAGAAACGAAAGTTGACCAGTCAGCGTGAAACCTATCATGCTGACGACGGCAGGTTTCCTGATGTGGGGGACACTGGTCAGCAACCGGGGGGGGGGGGGGGGGGGGGGGGGGGGGCGGAGGAGGGTGTCAGAGTAATGCAGCAGAACACGGGTGCAAGAATGCTACTGGATGATGAAGTTCAGCCAAAGGTCATGAAATAGGGGAGTTTGATTTTCCTTGGGATGTCCCGGTTTCCTTCAGCAGCTCCTGGCTCGCCCTCACTCCCTGACGAGTACCATGTTGCATTGATTTGGGGGTTGCATTGCCTTCTGGGCAATCCAAGTGGATTATCGATGTAGCGTGGGTGTGTTCTGCCCTGGCCTGCTGGTGCAGATCCTTTGCCACCAGACCAGGGAGACCAGGGAGGGAATTTCACACACACACGCAACCCCGTCCAGCTGAAAGAGAAGGTGGATTAGTCAACACAATCTGGTATAGAAGAAGAGGGTAACCAGCCAATAGGCTACGACCCTGAGTTCTTACTCTAATACTAGCCTCAATCATCCCAAAACAGCCAGTGATGTTGTGCTTCGAAGGGGACTATTAATATGAACACACCAATACAGTAACGGTTGTATGTGATCTTACCGCAAACAATTGCAGAGTGATAAATGTCATCATGGACAAGACACCGATTTCTTTGATGGGGTTCCCCTGTCCCAAGCCCCCCCATTTTTTAAATCTTTTAACCCCACCCCAACCAGACCCATTTTAACCTCTTACCCCACTACCCTGTATGTATTTAATTAATGTTTGCAATGTTCTTCGGTGTTATTGTCCGCTCTGAAATGCACCACTCTGTTTTGTTTGCAATAAAATGACTGGATACCTAGAATAACCTGTACCCATACAATAACGCTAAAAGCATTGACAACGGTCTAATGCATGGAGTCAAATGAATAGGTCAATATTTAACCGATGAAGAGGGCACACCTCCCTGGGCCACTTCTCCGAACTGCACTTGGGGAGAGCTCGGAGGGGTGGCTACCGGTGAGGAGTGGACTGAAAAGAACTGCCTGCCAGTTACAACTACTCCCGGAACATAGAGCCGTGCTCGCTAATGATAGTCTTGACCCGATCCCCCTACTCAGACTGCTCCGCCCACCCTCAAAGGAATGTCACAGGAGGATGCCATGGTGGCAACATCTGGAGCAGCTCCCCTTCCTACTCCTCCCTCTAGAAGAGACACCCTGTGCATTGAGCTAGGATTTAACGCTTTGGGTGGCCAAATCCACTGGTATGGGGCTATTGCATATCACTTTCCATAGCCTGGAGCCTCTCTGGCTACCGTTACTTTATCATTCCCAACCCCATCACCCAAGCACTTCTATAATGTAAATGACACTGCCCTGGCTCCATACAGCTGCAGCTCTTTATGCTCTATAGAGGTATATGACCACAACTTTATGCAAGTACAAATATGGATACCTGGACATGCTTCAAATAAAAATATACCTAGAAACATGCCTACCACTATATACACAACTATGCACGGACGTCTGCTGCAGCCTGCCTTGCTTTACACAATGCTGGGGCCATACCTGCCTAACCTAGGGTAACCAGACGTCCCGGTTTTCCCAGGACAGTCCGGGGAAATCACCCTCCGTCCCGGGAGTTTTTTCAATTTCCAAACCCAGTCCGGGGATTGGAAGGCTGTCTGGCTACAGTCCCCGTTTTTGCCGGGACCCGATTTAAAATCGGGTTGCAGCACGACTCTTCCTGCACGTACATGGGGGCGTGCATGATTTTCACGCCCCCATTTTCTCCCCCTTCCCCTCCCTGGTGCTCTCCTCTAATGAGAGGAGTGTGCCTGTGAGCACACCCCTCCCTGCTCACCGCAACAGGCCAGCGACATAGAAGTAGAACTCCCGTTTTATCGTAGTCCTACTACTAGGTCTATGGCATGTCCCGTTTTTTTTTTAGTTTTTTTTTTTAATCTGGTCACCCTAGCCTAACCTCTGGGTTTATCCCGGAGACTCTGGGTTTTCACACTTTTCTCCGGGTCTCCAGGTAAGAGCTTGGAGTCTCTGGGTTTTCGCAGAAGGCCCAGAGTTGCTGCTGCTCTGAGGCCCGGAAGGGTTGGAGCAGTCAACATTGAAGCAGCTATAATGGCAGCACTTACAGCACCTGCATCCCTGAAAAGGGTGTTTTTTAAATTGTCTGTGATTTTCTAATTAAGGGTTACTTTTATTTGTTCCTGCCAGGGAATCACTGATCAAGGGCTTGCTAAAATGTTAATGGGGTGTCTCAGCAGGACTACACAGGCTGCAGGCATTTTCCCCTCATTCTCTTTGTTTCTTTTAAGTAACCCACTTAGCACGTCTTGTTGCAGGCATTAGCAAACAAGTGTGTGGGAATGGTCCATTATCAATCAAGCCACAGCTCACCGGGATGGGCTGCTTAGCATTTAAAAGCCCCATAATCTGCATCTATGCTAAAGTAAATACCAGACAAACAATGCATACCAGTCTGTGCCAGGTCTGCTTGGTTGACATGAAAACAATGTTTTTACCCTTCATGAGGCACTGCACATTTTATTTACGTCCTGCATAACAAGATGCATGCCAGTGTGAAATGACTGCATTCTGGGACTCGTAGTCTTGTAGTTATAACGGGGGAAACGGGGATATGTTCCCAGAATCAATTTAAAGAGGCTGGAAGGCCATCTTCGAATGGACTGGTGTGTGGGTGCGTATTTCAAAATGAAGTTTGGAGGTCCCCAACTGAGAAGACCTGCCTGCACATGTTAGCAAAAGTGCCTTTATCTGGATTAGTGTAATGCTTCCAAATGCAAAAGGGCCCTGTAAAAAATGGTAAATGCATTTTTGGAGGGCACAGTTCAATTTTGATGCAGTGTTTTACACATAGCTGATCACAGCGGAGCCTTGTGTAACTGAGCGGAGTCTTGTATGCCTATGGGCGGGGCATCATTCTCAGGGTTTTTGATTTTCCAACGTAGGCAGGGATGGCTGTGGGGCGGTGGTTGTTAGGGAGAATTCTCTGTTTAGGCTGAATTTCCTAACCTAGCGAGTCCCTGAGCAGCTTTGCTGGATTTTTGGGGTTTATTTTTTTCTCCTGCCAAGAGTGAGACTCTTTAACCCTCACTCTTGGACATGACTTGAGAATGTTTTTGTGACTTACTATGTGCTTATGGGCTATGGGGTATTTTTTCCCCATAGGCTATCATTGGTTTTTTAATGTGCGTTACACAGCACCCTCAGTGCAGTAACACAGGGGTGTCCTAGAGACCCCCAAACATAGACTCCACACCCTGGGACTGACTACTGTCTCCCTGGGTCTGTAAAGTCACCATTGACTTTACTAGTCCTAAATTAGGAACTTAACCAGTACAAACCATCATACTGTGGAAGTACTGGTAGGGGCAATTAGATTGCCCCTGGGTCCGTTGTCGAGGGGGTACTGTCCCGTCCCCCCTCGCCGAGTTTCTGGCTGGTGGCAGTGGATACCACGGAAATATTCCACCGGAATATTTCCCAATGGGATTTCCCATTGATTTTAATGCACCACTTTTTGGTGCAATGTTAAAGATACCGCCGGTTTATTTATTTAATATAAATTCACCGGTTGGGATCTTTTGCCAGAACTCGCCGCCAAAATGGCGTTTAGGTTCATTTCAGTAACCCTGAACCTAGGCTGTATGAATGGGGGTTTGCTGCATAAAAGCAGGGTTTTTGGGACTGGTTCTTCAGAAGTCGCCACAGGACCTAAGAAGCCGAAGAGGGAGAAGCTGAGCCGACCTGGCAAGACGACACCACCGGTGGAGCCCTACGGAACCGTCTCACCACTTTTCCCGACGACAGAGAAGATCTCCCGCCGGAGAGTCTTCTTCCCTTGACTGGTGGGGACAACTAGTTTCTGCCTCCTTTCCGCCGCCCTGAAGCATCTCGTGGCCGCCTTGCCTGTGCCAAGCACCCCAGCAACCGGGATACCACTTTTTACCTCAACCGCGAAAGAAGGGTAGCATCCTTTTAACCGGAGGAACTCCACGGCTGGTTTCTTCCCTGGTAGTGCAACAACCTCCAGCTTTCCTCCACAACGAGATCTTCTCCTCCTCTGGACGACGCAGCGACTCGCACCCACTACCAGGAACAACTGCCACCGCTGGAGGATCCTTTCCATTTCAAAGGTACCGTGTCCCGCCCGGCTTCCCTTGCCACCGATTGTACGGGGTAGATTTAACCCTCGGCTCTCGACCCTGGGTAAGCCTGGGACACCCTAACTAAACTTTTCTTAACTGAGAAAACCCTTTTCTACTCACCTGTAAAGACTTGTGACATTGTGTGATCTTGGGCATCTTTTCGCCTGGCTTCCCCTAGAGTGAGCCTGGCAACCGAACTTCCTTGCTCCTCAATAGACTGCCTTGCTCCACTTACTGTGAATATCTGAAAAGTGTTTTTCCTTGCTGTTTTCATTATTTCTGCCTTTTTCCCTCCCTTTTTAACTAACTTGTTGGAGTGCCATCTGACGTTAAGCGCTCACCTCTGTTTGCAAATAAGTGGTGTTAACTTAGACTTGTCCAACAAATAACTAGGGATGTACATATAAGTAATAGTGACTGTGTTTTGACTTACTTACCTTTTCTGTGCTAGTGTAATTTATGAGTGTGTCTTATTAAATAAATAATTATATACTTTTACACCTAGCTCTGGTCAGTGTTTGCTTGTGCTACTGTGCCTCTGTACCTATTATGTATGCCCTGTATACTGCCTAACTCTTCTTGAGGGAAGTCTGACTGCTCAGCCACAGCTACCAGGTAAATCTGGGTGGTACAGACTGCTACCAAGTGGGTTTACTGCCAAACACCTGTAGCCTTAAATCTTTTGCAGTGGTCCCAGAGGGAACTACACAGGTTTCTGTCTAACAGTGGTGCTAGGTCTGGAAAAGATCATGGGGGGCTCGGCGCCGCTGCAAGTACATAATTGGGCGCACAAAAGCAATCATTGTCGTGCAGCCCCCCCCCCACCCCCACCCCCACCTTGATTAACATGAGCAAAGCTTTGGTTTTGAACAGTGCGTGGCTTTTCACAAGGCTTTTGTTTTGAACTGCTGGACACATGGGGAGACTTGTACACACAGAGGTCTCAAAGTGAGTGTAGGTGTTGGCAGTGCAACAGAAAGCATTGCAGCATTTTGCACTGACATGTAGACGGTCAGTGCGCAGTGCACCTCTGGCAAACGTCGCATATCGTGTGAAACATGAAATCCACAGTCCATGTAACAGTGGGTGGGGGGTTATAGTAAAGTGGATTGGGGGAATATGCGGTGCAAACCCTGTGCCACTGGTGAATGAAATGTGAGGTTCCGCAGTGTCAAGAGTGTACATGGTTCTGCGGGCTCATTGGCGCACACTTGTAAATGTGTGCACCATAGCATACACAGCTGAGCAGAAGGCCTATCCTGCCATTCAAATATTGCACCAGTTGAGGGTCGAATGTTTATTTTAAAAAGGCGAGTCACAAAGGAGAACATTATGTTTGAGGAGAAGAATTATGCAAGAAATAATCGATCCTTGGAATTGGCAGGAGCTAACCAGGATGCTGTTGGGAAGCGGTCTGGCACTAGCAGGGAAATACCGTGTCCCCGTCCCCTCTGGCTCCCGTGTACCCCACCTTCTTCCCTTGCCACCCTTTCCTTCTCCGGCCATGGCCTATTGCTCCGTTTAGGACTCTCTGCCATGCCCCGGTAGGTGTTTCCGAGTGTCCAGCCTCCCACTCCCCCCTCCCGCATCCCCCGCCCCCCCACCAATTGAGCCACAGCCACGTCTCAGGCTTTGCTCTCACCACGCCACGTGCTTCCAACAGCGCGTGACCCCCTCATGCCCCCACCTTGATTAACATGAACGAGGCTTTTGTTTCCAACAGCACGTGGCTGCCCAGTACATTTCTCGAGCAGTGAATCCTTTTCGAAGGACGTTTTGAAAAGAAAGCATTTTCGTTCGAGCTGCCTCCCAGAAAGCAGCCGCCATCTAACGTGTGTACAGTTACGCATTGTTTTTGGTCCTTTGGTGGGAGTGCGTTGTGGCCTTTGAACGGTAGACGTAATAAATTATTCCGTTCTGAGCCACTGGGACCATGCAGCGCGAGGTTGTGTATTGTTTTGACATTGCAGCCTTCTTCTTTTCTTCTTCAAATTATCAAATTCGTGGGCGGACCCACGCAGGCGCTTCCCCATCCAAAAGGATGATACCTATCCCCACCAATCTTACACACAGCCCTCACATTCTCACAACTCCTCCCACCGCCCGTCTGCCCCACAAAATCCAGCAGCACACTGCTCCTCTCCCTGCCTCTCACCCCGACTCCTCCTAGCAAAGCCTTCCCACTCAGTTCAGCCACTCCCAGCGCAGACAACCAAACCCTCATCAACTCTCTCTCCTCAACATGCCTCTCACACGCAAGCAGAAAATGTCCCACAGTCTCAGGCACCGCACACACTGCGCAGTCCCTCGATTCACGCTTCCCCACTCGAAACAGATTGTCTTTCAGCCCCACATGCCCTATCCTCAACCGGTTCAGCATCACCTCCTCCCTCCTCCTCCATTCCAGTTTCCCTGCATCCACCTTCACAGACACTTTTTCACAAACATCAAACATCCACCTGCCCTTCACCCCACTCTCCCACTTCTCCTGCCACTCACCCATAACCCGCTTCACCACCACAGCCTTCCCCTCATCCACACTCAAAGATATCCTCACATCAACCGCTCCCCTCCTCATACCCGCACCCGCCGCCAAATCCACCAACTCATTACCCAAAATGCCACTGTGACTGGGGATCAATCTTCCTCCTGTAGTCCAAAATTACATCCTTCCTATCACCATCCCCTGCCACAATCGCCTGCAACTCACTCAATGAATCCGAAAACACCACCACCTTCTCAAACCCCAACTCGCACACCCTATCAATCGCCAATGCAATCGCCACCAACTCAGCCGTACAAATCAACACGTCATTCGTCAGTCGCCCCGCTTTATACTCCCCAGTGCTTTCCAGATAAAACGCCATACCCACTCTCCCAGACACAGGATCCTTCGAACCATCCGTGAACACCTTACACCCTTCCTTCCCTGCCACATATGCCCGACCCAAAGCCTTGATCTCACCCCACAAACCCTGCTTCTTCGACACCACACTCGCCAACTCCAAACACACTTTTGGATACCCCATCATCCACATCGGCCATCTCACCAAATCCGTACCCATCACAGCCAACAACTCCCCCACACTCCACTGCACCCCCTTCTCCCACATGTGAAACCCCAAAGTGCCCCCCTTCCTCCTCCACCAGTCCCTATAATAGTCAAACCTCCAATTATACTGCAAACATTCACGCACCGGGTGAACTGCACCCACCACCTCATATTCAACGCATCCCTCCTCAACCCCAACGGCATCTCCCCCACAAGCACCTGAACCGCATTCACTGGATAGGACCTCATCACACCCGAACACACCCTCAATGCCCTCGCCTGCACCCTACATTGCACGAGAGCTGGCTGCCACCCCCCACTTAAGCCACGCCCACAAATAGCCATGGCCCTTCTCAGAGCATCCACTCGATTTCTTACCCCACTCAAACCACTGCTTGCGCCCGGTGCACACGAGTGCCACAGTGATCATTGCAGCCCACCATGCCAGGCTCTTCTCTGCCCTGACATACATTGGTGCAAAACCGAGCCGTCACCTGCCCCCGTTCGGCTATGCCTCCTTAATGGGCCCCATCTTAATGGATTACAGTCACCCCCTCGCCCACCCTCCAGGCAGCCCTATGCAATGATCATCAGCCTCTCCTCCACAGGGGAGTGGGTGCTGGTCTCTGCATCTATTAACAAAAAGGATGCCTACGGGGGACAGTGCCTCAGCTTTAATGCTGGTGCTGTGGGATCTCTTAGCTAAAGAAATGCCTTGCGAGTGACAGCACCACCATTAAAGCTAAAAAGGTGAGGCCGCTGGAAAACCAAGCCCTTTTTTCCTAAAGCCTGAAGCTCCTGCGAATGAGCGGGAGCTTCGGGCGTTTAGAAAAAAAAAGCCTCCGTTTCTAGCGGCCTCACCTTTTCTCAGTGGTGGAAATAATGTAAAAAATGTGGTGGGGGATCCCACAACACAAGAGCAAGGGGCGTGGTCTAGAGGGGGCGGGGCTCGTAGTGGACATCCAGCAGTGCTGGAAAACAGAAAAAAAAATGCCTGCGACGCCAGCATTGCCTTTTACTGCCGGCTTTGGCAATGGTGTACATGTAGCGAGCATTGTGCTTTACACACCAGTGCCAAAGCCGCAGTAAAAGGCAATGCTGCCGTTGCGTGTTTTTTTTCAGCGTGGTTCATGGTCTTGGCCGGCGGACTCTGTCCGGATCCCAAGACCGGCTCCATATCTGGTGCCGGATCTCGGATTCGCCGAGAGCCGTCCCAATGACCAGCACTGCCTTTCCTTCATAATGGTGGGGCCAGCACACAGGCATTTCTGGTGCCGTCGCCACCATTATGGAAAAAAGCTTTTTTTCTTAAAGCCTGAAGCACCCACAAGTGGGCTCTAGTGGGCGGGGCTGCCAGGTGACAAGAGGGAGCCCCAGCATGGCCCTGTTTCAGAACCATATTTCTGAGCCTGCCGGGGCTCTGTCCTCCTAGCCCCGGGCCACTTAAAGGCCTATCTGGGTGGAACTATTTGTCACTCCCTCTTGGGGTAACCATGAGCAATATCCCCCTCCCTCCACTCACTCCAGGGTGGGTGCTGGCTCTTATTCCTCCAGAGTCTCACATTCCTTCACCCTAGCCACACCACTGAAGCAATCCAGGTCGATGTCCCCTCCCCCACCCAGGGTCAAGGTTCTGTAGATGACTGACCCAGCTCTCTGCACGTCTCGTCTATCTAAGCCAACTGAAATGTCGCTCGGTAGGCTTCAGTCCCACACCTTGGACAGTCTCACAGCCAGCCAGTGCTGGAAATGGAAAAAAATTTACTGGGGGTACCCTCTCATGGGGGGGGGTGGGGCAGTGAGGCTGAGGGGGCGGGGTCGAGGGGCGTCATGCAATACAGTATCTCTTTGTAGAACCCAACCATGGCAATTTGCATAAAAGCAAAGAGCATTATGGGAACATAATAATGTCCACAATTTTAAATTTGAAACATGGCTTAAAGTGATTCAGTAAGAAACCCTTTTGAGCGAATAAAGGGAAGCGAATAAAGGGAAGCTTGTTGCTGTACTGTAATAGCCTAGCCCTATGGTCGCTTGTTGCTGTACTGTACTAGCCTGGCCCTATGGTCGCTTGTTGCTGTACTGTACTATACTATACTATACTATACTATAGCCTTATAGCCTCTTGTTGCTGCACTGAACTAGCCTGGCCCTATGGTCGCTTGTTGCTGTACTGTACTATACTATACTATACTATAGCCTTATAGCCTCTTGTTGCTGCACTGAACTAGCCTGGCCCTATGGTCGCTTGTTGCTGTACTGTACCATACTATACTATAGCCTTATAGCCTCTTGTTGCTGCACTGAACTAGCCTGGCCCTATGGTCGCTTGTTGCTGTACTGAACTAGCCTGGCCCTATGGTCGCTTGTTGCTGTACTGTACTAGCCTGGCCCTATGGTCGCTTGTTGCTGTACTGTACTAGCCTGGCCCTATGGTCGCTTGTTGCTGTACTGTACCATACTATACTATAGCCTTATAGCCTCTTGTTGCTGCACTGAACTAGCCTGGCCCTATGGTCGCTTGTTGCTGTACTGAACTAGCCTGGCCCTATGGTCGCTTGTTGCTGTACTGTACTAGCCTGGCCCTATGGTCGCTTGTTGCTGTACTGTACTAGCCTGGCCCTATGGTCGCTTGTTGCTGTACTTTACTTTACTATAGACCTATAGCCTCTTGTTGCTTCACTCTACGAGCCTAGCCCTATGGTCTTTTGTCGCTGTACTGTGCTAGCCAGGCCACATGGTTTTTGATGCCGCACTGTACTACTCTAGTTGTATGCACTCTAGCCAAATTGAATCTGCCTATTTTTATGCACCCTTGCCATAATTGAATCTGCCTATTGTGCGCATTTTAACCCAACCTTTAATTTAAACACCACTACTTTACACCAACAGATCCCTACCATGCTTACCTGGCTCACCCTCATCATGTTCCAGTTTTGTGTCATATCAGATAGTATACCTTGCAGTGGAAACAACTACACAGTTTTCAACAATGGCCTTGTCAAACCCGCATGCCCAAGACACTTCCCCATTCCTTGCCCCACACCGTTCCTGCCCACTACACCACCCTTCCCACCTAGCTACTACCAAAGCAACACTACCAGTGACCACCTCAGTGACACTTTAGCCAACCTCATTACTGATACTGACAAAACCTCACATTACCAGCCTAAACCCAGCCTACTGTGCCAGGTTGGTGGCGCCAATCCCACTCACCCCAAACCTATCTCTAAGTCTTCTAGAACCAATCACCTTGGCAACATAGTCACTGTCAACCCGAACCTCACTGACCGGAACATTAGACTAGACTCCCCCATATGAATAGCAACCCATCAGCCAAAACCTCCACTAGGACCAATAAAAATAGCACTACCTCCAACAACTCCAATCCATTCCAATTAAAAGGAGCACTTCTAAATGTCAGGTCCCTTGTGGCCCATCCCACAGAGATTGCTGATATCATCCTGACCAACAACCTTGACCTCCTAGCCATAACAGAAACCTGGCTACATGAGGCAGCAGGACCATATTTAACCCTAGCTATCCCTGACAACTATTCCATCCTCAGAGCGGATAGACCCAATGCTCGTGGAGGAGGCGTAGCTATCATCTTCAAATCTTCACTTGACCTTAGATCACTCACCTCCTCCCCGCTAAAATCTTGTGAACACCTAACAATCAAGCTGCAGACTTCTCCCAAAAGTACAATCGCCATTCACCTAATATATAGGCCCCGAGGTCATCCCGGCTCCTTTGAAGAAGATATCACTTCTCTAATAGCTGAGAATTCTAAACCATCAGCACAAACCATCATCCTTGGAGACTTTAACCTTGGGTACAATGACCCCAACGACCTTTCAGCTTCCTCCCTAGCCAACGCCTTAGCTGAGCATGGCTTCATATAACGTAGCGCCCAACCCACTCATCAGAAAGGCAGAGTTATCGACTGGGTTGCTGTGCTAAATTGTAACATCACCTGTAAGGTTGCCCCACCTCTCGCATGGACTGATCATTATCTCATCTCACTAGATATTAATATCAATAACCTAGAACCTAAAAAATCCCCCATTGTACCAGCCTGTCCTACCAGGAATAAGCGCAACATTACGGTTGAATCACTAATGCCCTTGGTACTTCCCACCCTTAACACACTTCCGGCCACAGCTGACCTGAATTTACTGGTCAACACCTATAATGACTCCATGGCCAAACCATTGACACTATCGCCCCACTGAAAATGCGCAAAGGTAAATCCAGAGCACACTTGAACTTTTGGTACACCCCCAAACTCAAGCTATTGAGGAAAAAGAAAGCCACACTAGAAACACTCGGGAAAACGACACCCTCCACTGAAAATAAAATGAATCTCATTAACACCACGTCCTTATATAAAAGTGAGATAATACGTGCTAAGAAAGAAGCCTACAACGTTAGGATAAACCAGGCAGGTTCCAGCACCAGAGAATTATTCAACATTCTAAAGGAATTAGAAAACCCTAATCCGCCAATAGATACCTGTACGAAGGACAAACCTTGGTGCACTAGCATCCAGAATGCCCTAGCCAACAAAATCATAGGGCTCCAAACCAAAATAGAGTCCAAACGACAACAACTTACTTGTAACAAGGCCTCCAGCCCCAGCACTCATCCTACCACTGACACCAATTCAGGCTTCACATTCAAGAAGGTAACTATACCTGAAGTACAAAAAATAATAGCCTATCTGAAACCTTCCAACTGTAAAGGAGATAGTTGTCCGGCCCAGATTATAAAAGATGCAGCCAGAGATCTTTCCCCTTTCATCACTAAACTTATAAACCTATCTTTTTCTACCAACTCAGTCCCTAGTAATCTGAAACAATCTTGGATTCTCCCACTTCTAAAAAAAACAAACATTATACCCGGCCATACCCACTAACTACAGACCCATCACCACCGTCCCATTCCTGCTAAAAATCCTAGATAGAGTTGCTTATCTGCAAATTCAAGATTATCTAGAGACTAACCAACTACTGGGAATTTGTCAATCTGGCTTTTGACCCCAACATGGAACTGAAACGGCCCTTCTTGACCTCAAAAGCCAGATTGATGAAAACTTAAAGATAAAGGCAAGGCTGCCATCCTACTTCTGTTAGACCTCTCAGCAGCCTTCGCCCTGGTTGACCACAAAATCCTCTGCAACCACCTACCATCAGCAGCTCACTTCTCCTCCTCTGCTGTCACGTGGATTCAATCCTTCCTCACTAACAGAACCATGAGGGTCTTCTCACCTGAAGCGGCAGCTGACCCTATCCCCATCACATGTGGTGTCCCACAAGGCTCCTGTGTTTCACCCACTTTGTATAACATATTTACAAAGCCTCTCTTTGACAAACTGGACCTTCTGGGTGTCACCTACACCAATTATGCAGATGACACCCAGATACTCCTGACCTTATCAGGTAACTACAATGCCGATCTCACCCGGATCAACGATATCTTCACCATCATTCAGGCATGGATGGCCACACACGGCCTCCGCCTGAACGATGAGAAAACCGAACTCCTCCTTGTCGGCTCTCCATTACACTAGTATCATCATTGATGGAAACACTATTCCCATTGTTAAAAGCATAAACACTCTAGGTTTCTACTTTGATGCCAACACCAAACTCTCTAAACAAATGAACATGACTGCCTCAGCCACTGCCTGCACAGGTAAGCTGATCAGAGCGTGTAGACCTTTCTTGTCCTCCAATAGTTGCCTCATACTGGCTAGGGCCCTTATACAGTCCAAACTGGACTATTGAAACAGCCTTTACCTAGGTGCGAACCAATCCATAATCAACAAACTGCAGGTACTCCAAAACAACGCTTTACGAGCGGCATTAAACATTCCCAGGCGAGAGCATATCTCTACCATTAGAAAATCATGCAAATGGCTCTCCATACAACAAAAAAACAAAAATCGACCTAAAAACTATCTGCCTCACATATAAAGCCTTGAACCACCAAGCCCCCCTTATCTCACCAACAAGTTTACCTTGAAACCTGCCACGAGAACCACAAGATCCACTAACACCCTATGCCTACTGGTGCCCAGATTCACTCTACAAAGAGCTGGAGGAACTAGCTTTACGGTTCTTGCCTCCCAACTGTGGAACACTTTACCATTGAACATCAAATCCATGTCTACCTTTCAATCATTCAGAAAACATGTCATCTCATGGCTACTGAATAAAAACTGACACTTCCCTCCCTTATCCCCCCCCTTCTGCTTCCTCCAGTCGACATTCTTGCCCTGTATTTTAAATGTGATGTATAATTTGTAAAATGTACTTCGAACTTGTTGTAGAACCTGCAAAATGTATAAAATGTATTCTGTAACCGCCTACCTATACACCCTTTTACCTCTGGGTCTGGAGCACTATATAAATAAAATAAACAAACTGCAGTTTTGATTGCTCACACTACTCGCCCTAAGATAAAAATGTCTTTACTTTGCAGGACATATATACCAGTTTGCAGAGTTACAACAATTATGTCCGCCATTGGCTGTTTCTGTACTCAGTTTTCCTTGCTGAGTCTACTGAAAGTGTCAGCTAGTTGAAAAGTGGGTTACTTGTGCAAGTGATAACTCAGTTTCAGGACAGACCCTGGAGTTATCACATACCTGCACAAACAACTTTCGAAAGACCAGGCAGTGCTGCAGAGACTCATGAAAGCCACCTGCCCAAGAATTCAGCGTACCACTGGCATCAGTCCCTCTAAAACCATAACCGTTCGGAAGAGGAGCTCTTGACATCAGTTAATCTTTCAGAGTTGCCCCAGTACCCAGGGGCATTATTCAGTGGCCGTCAAACTGTGGGGTTGGTTCCCTAGCGGGGCCCAAAAGATGTAGAGGAGGGTGCAAGGCTCTTCAAAACAGCAGTACAGTGACTGCTTTTAATAGAAAACAGAAGCAGATATAGGATCTGGTGACCCTGGTAACAATATTTGTACTCACAAGGGGCTTGGCACCTATATTTTTACTTGGGGAGCGGTGGGAGGGGGGGCAAGCATTAAACAGTTTGAATACCACTCATCTATAGTGACATTCATGCACTTCTCTGAAAACTGCATGTGCAGTAGAAGTACTGAATGCAAAATGTGCCGCGAGATGGGGATGGTGAGCCAACATGGCCGTATCTCCCACTGCAGAGTGATACGGAGTGCGCAGTGGGAAATACCACTGGCACTCGTTAGTAGACCAACGAAAGCTGGATGTCTGGATGTGTAGGTGATCTTCAAGGAGCGCACAGGAGTTCCTAAGGTGACCCCTGGTGACCCTTACAATATGCTGCATCCTCCCTTCAGTGAATTAATAGCTTTTTCTGTTGAGGGTGTGAGGGGTTATGTAAAGAAGCAGGTACAAGTGCCAAGTGTTCTGTTTCTACCCACTCTGATTACAGTGAGCCCCACTTTGGGGAATCATGACACAGCCCAGAACAGAACCTTTGACATTTTTTATATATGAATAAATATAACCCTTTGAATTGTTCTCTGCGATTGGCCCATTCAGGTTGCTTTACAATAACATATTTCTTGCCATGGCTCCCTAAAGTAATTATATGCATCCCATGTTGCCCGCAGTATATTCAATTGCTATGTGACGCACTCTTTAACTCTATGTAAATAACCGAAAATAGCATAAAAGATGTATACTCCATTGTCACCAATGCAATTTGGGTGGGGTCCCTGGGCACATAAATGGAGGTCTTCCTTGCTAACCTCCTCTCTTCTTTCCTGCTTCCCTCCTTTCTCTTCCCCAACTTGCTCAGTTCGCTGACTGGTCGCCTGGTGCACCTCCAGAGCTTCACAGGTCCCAGGCTCTGCAGCTAGGCCTGCACTTGCCTCTGGGTCTCTGCACTCTGCTTGGCACTACAGCACTCTGAATATGTTCCATGAGAGAAGCAACCACTCTGCACTTAACCCAGGCCCCTGCTGGACTTAACACACTTGTCCCCCTCCCCTCCCTTGCATTTCCTGTCGGCGCACTTGCACAACCTTGAATGTACTAGGCCTAGCAAGTCTGTCCTGTCCTCCCGCTGTCACCAGTCTCTAGCTTGGTTGTGCCTGAAATACTCACACACAGGCGCATTAGATATCTAACCACCAATCAATCTGACATATCAACGTTTCTAGGCCTAGTATGGTAGTGCATTGTTCTGTATGCCCCCCCCCCCAGCCCACCCCCGCCCCCTTTCTCCCCCCACTCTTTTGTCACGCACTTACACTAGTAGAAATGCCTCTGGCCTAGTATGCTGGTTATTGTTGTTAGATCATTCGGAATCTTCAAGGCCTAACAATGACGACTGTATTGCCTTGTTCCCTTCCCGCCTTGAAGCGCATTGAAGCACTTCACTTGTGTATAAGCGCTTTAAAAATAAACAATCACAATGCCCAAATATGTGTGCGAGGGAGAAAAAGAGAGAGTGAGACATTCCAAGGATCTAAAATATCCTAAGTGTGTTTTTGTTAACAAAGTACCAGTGTCAGTATCCAAGTGGACAGTGCTTGCTTCAGTGTTGCCCAAGGAAGGCTTTTGCGTATGCTGTGTTCATGTTGTTCAGCAAGGTCCAGATGTGGAGTAGATGCCATGCCAGAGTTTCCGCACTGCTCGCTTCTCTAAAAAGAGCCTGATTGGAAGAGTCCTTCATGAGTGCTTAGCAGTGTGCTATTAGGGCTAACAGAATATAATACATCACTAATCATAACAAATCAAGTGATTGACACAAATGCAAGGATGCAAAACCGTTTCATTATCATATATTTTATTTTTTCAAAAATGTATAAAAAGCCCTTTTCCCCCTTAAGATACCCTGAGTGAACATAGGAAATGAAAGTACAAGCAGGATTAAATATAATGAATAAACTTACCCCGAGAAACTGAACACCGCAAATATCAAAAACATGCCTATTATTGGTCAGGTAAAAACATGGAAAAACAGTCATTTGTAGAGATGAAACAATTAGGTGTTGAGCGGTTGGATACTCATCAGCTGCTCCACAAGGGTTCCCAGTTAACGTGCCTGTGGAGCTAGGATTTGACCCACATGGGGTAGGAATTGCAAGTTGGAGAACATGGGGAACACGGATGTGCCCCACAGGGGATAGGAGTTGCCGGTTGAAAAGCACACAGAGTGAAGATGTCTCCACAAGGGCTAGCAGTTGCCAGTTGGCGAGCATGGGGAGTGAGAATGTGCTCCACAAGGGCTAGCAGTTGCCAGCTGGCGAGCATGGGGAGTGAGAATGTGCTCCACAAGGGCTAGCAGTTGCTGGTTGAAGAGCATGGGGAGCAAGTATGTCTCCACGAGGGTTAGGAGTTGCCATTTCAAGAGCATGGGGAGTGAGACTGTGCCCCACTAGGGTCATGAGTGGCCAGTTGGAAAGCAAGCTTGTAGTTGTGTGGTTTTTAAACTGCTGCTGTGAAAGTTGTGAATGTTAATCTGGAGTATTTACCATGGGGAATTAGAAGTGGGAGGGAGTTTCATATGGGGAGATGGGAAGACAAGAGGCACTTAAGGACAATGAACAAGGAGAGGAGTTCTTATGAGAAGGATGGTTGTTTGGGACAACGTGCTTATGGACAAGGCATCAGGGAGCAAAGTTGGCATGGACAAGGTGCCAAGGCCAGTCCCCTTCCCTGAGACAAAGAGGAGGCGACTGGACACAAAGGCCTTAAAGGTGGATCTGCGCAATTGCACAGGTGTGCGTGCAGTGAGAGAGGTATATCGCGTAGTGTTGCCAAAAGCCCATGTTATGTTCAGAGACGTGCTCTGTTTGTAGTTTAATGGAGAAGTTGGGCCTGGTCAAGAAAAAGCTTTGCAAGAGAAGGGGGGGCGCGGGGGGTGCGGCGGTGCTGGCAAAGCAGCAGGCGGCAATGCACAGTGAGGGAGAGAGTGATGCATCAGGCAGTTATGTTTGGCTTCCCAGGTGATGGATCTGTGCTTACAATGCACTTAAACATGTGCATGAGAGTTAAACTGTGCAGGAAACAGGAGTAGAACTTTAAACAGTTCTCTGCACATGGAGCCTTAGTAGAGCAACTTTGCACCGGTGAAAGGGCACTTTTGCATGGTATTAATATTATTCCAAAAATGCCCTCCTTACAAGAAAGTATTCTTTCACTGTATAGTTCTACCAGAGCAATGCTTTCCCTGCTAGTAATCACGCACCCTCTAAACACTAGGGCAAACATTACACCTGTGCAAAAATGCATTGAAAGAGTATATTTTGTGTAGGATGACAAGACGTCTCAGCGCAAACTCCCATCTTTCCGGGGACCGGCCGCATGCATTACGTGATTGGGCCACAGAGACTGCTTGATTGCATAGGAAGGTCTGTCCCATCAATCATAGCAAAAGCTCCTTTGTTATTAAAATTCTTGCATTCACAGTCAAAACTGCACCGTATACATGCAGGGGCAGTGCTGGGATCACGCGAAGGGCGGGGGTTCTTTGGGTGGAGGGTACTCCTACCTTTATGTTTGTGGCCATTCCCGTATTTTTTTGTCTGAAAATCTGGTCACACTTAAGTTGTGCTCTCGGGGGCCTACAGTGTAAAATTGCAGTTGTACTGGTGCATCATTTCTGTACTCTGGCCCCTGGATGTATTAGCCTTGTACCATGGAGCATTCTGCTTTGCTGTTCTGCTCCCCTCTCGGTACACTAGAGGAAGACTTGTTGGAAATGTTGCAAGTACCGGTAGGGACAGACCGTAGCTTCATTGATTGCCTGCTGTCATGCACCCCCATCCTGATCCAAATAGGAGGAGTAGGGTCCTGGCAATCTCTGGCAGTCATTTGGCAATTCTTTTCCTTCTTGGGTGTGTTACATGATGCATTAGGACACGTTGGTGATTGGCCTTTTGTCTGTCCTTATCAGCAGTATTATGGAGGGGCATCAGGGCAGGGCTGGACTGGGAACTAAAAGAGGCCCTGGGAATAATTACTGGGGCCCAAAAGAGGCCCTGGAAATAAAGTTCAAAGTGGCCCTATATGACACATTTTCAGCAAGCCCAATGCTTTTCCTATGAGAAAATTTGGAAATACCACAGAAAAGAGGCCCAGGGTGCAGAGGCCCACCGGGAAATCTCCAGAGTTCCCTAAAGGCCAGTACACCCCTACATCAGGGCCACAACAACCCTGGTCAGTGCCCAGAACTAGCAGTAGAATTTACTGGTGAGTGACGCGTGGACTTGTTGGGTGACCTTTCAGCTTCTACTCCTGCTTGGGCAATGAGGATTAAGGGGATGGGGGGTGTTGCTAATGGTAAGGGCTCAAGGGAAGAGGTTCTTATGGGCAGAACGTTAAAGAGGGAAGTGCGTCTGGCATGACGTTAACAAAGGGCACACCTTAGAATGGGGCATGAAGAAGGAGAAAGCCTATGGAAAAACACTGGCCACTCTCCATGACCTGGAAAGCTTGAAATTATTTACCTGTATTGGGGCAAAGAAGTCGCTTTCAGAAACACCAACTATGCGCAAAGTGCTTTTTTGGGATTCCAAGGGATGTATTTTGGCAGCAAAGTGGAGGCCTCTTAACCTAGAGCTCACCAGCACCAAAATGTGACAGAGGCCCAATTGGTGCAAAAACGCCACCTAAAAGTTGTCATTCCATGCTACTAACCAAGGCTAAGAGGCAGTATGCACATATTGGTGCAACACTGACATCTAGTGGTAATTTGTTCACATGAGCAGAGAGTTTTGCTGCAGCTTGCCACTAGTCTCATTAAAACATTGGTTTTATATAGCGCCCCTCTGCCAATAATGGTAGCCTCACTGCAATGGCTCTTTAAGAAAGGAGGGCAGGGTGTGTTAGTCGGATAACAAAAAGGCAGATGCAGAAACCTTTGGTGCTGATGGATGCAGGTCAGAAGTACCTGTTACCTGGGCGTTGATATGAACATCTCTATGTTGTTTGTGGTTGGTACCAACTAAGCAGGTTAGCTAGATGGCAGCCCCTGGATTAAGTAGTGCAATGCTCTGAGAACAAGAAGGAAAGAATGGAGTATGGGCGTTCTACCCAAGTCTCATATTGCATCTCTGTGCAGTGCACTCAAGCGCTGTGCACTCAAATCCGGCCAGCAATGCACACTGTCAGTGAAGATCCGTGGGGAACTACGAATTGACGTGATTATGGAAGATATGCAAAGTGGGTGCTAACAATGAACAAATGTGAATAGGAAAGCAAAATTCTGTAAATTCTTGTGCGCTCCAGTTGCAAGGTGCCGCAACCTGTCAAACTTTGTAAAGTCGCACCTGCCGATCCGTTAAAGGATATTGCTGGAGGGGGCAGCCAGTTCCAGTGCCAAGATGCCAGATATCCTTCAGAGGAACGTCCAGATTTAGAAGAGAAGGACAAAGGGTGACAGCTGATTTCCCCAAGCCCACACAGTGAGAGCCATGGCAGCCTGGAGCGGTCCACTCGAATTTTCCAATGGACGGTAAACACACACTAGGCCTTTGGAGTGAGCGGCTCAGTGGCCCCCAGAGGTCTTGCAAACTGCCTGTCCCTTATTATTCCTGGCCCATCACCTTCAGCTTCCCATCAGCTGAACAGCATTCTGTGGGGACCCAGGCCGAGGGGATGCCCACATCCCGGGCCCCGTCTATGTTGTGCTCTCCGTCGTCAAAGAAGATGTGGGGTCGGATCTGGGTGAGAATAGGACCTTTGGGTGCCCCGACCATGAAGAAGGCCTCGTCAATGGCCAGCCCCCACTGCCGAAGTGTGCGGATGGTTCGGATGCCCATGTCCCTGCCACTGCGGGCGGTCACAAGGTAGGTACGGAGGGGGCCTTCTTCCTGGCTGAAATTCCTGCGTATCTTCCCCAGTAGCATCGCGAACTCCAGAATGGGACCCTGGAACAGACAAGGGAGAGACGTCAGGACAACCAAAAGAGCGGGAAAGAACGAGAGCGCGGCAAAGAAGCCGAGAGAGTTCCGCTGGGGAGACGCAGGCACAGAGCACCTCGGGTAAGAAACAAGACGACGCTGGTCACCAGAAACGGCGACTCGCAGTCATGGGACATAATGGGATAGCGCTGCGCCTCCAGGGGGCCAGGGTAAGGCGGGCGGACCAAAGGCAGTCCCCAAAAAGCGCTCCTGAGACAGGGCACTGCCAGGGCACCTTAAAGTACCCTAGTAGCCGGAGCTGATCAGGCTGCTAGAAGCCAAGGCCTTTTTTCCTACTGCCTGAAGCCTCTTGCGGGCGATCTGATTTCTGTCATAAGGGAGAGAGTGTCAAACGTCAGGAAAAAAATACCTTGGCTTTTACCCATCTCACCTGTGACGCTAACCCCCCGCCAGGCATTCCTTTAAAGAGATGCAGCGATCATCCCCCTCGCATCCATGGTGATAATTGATGCAAAGGGTTAGATGGCTGGCAGGGGCTGGCGCCACTATTAAGGAGCAAAAGGAGAGGCGGCTCCTACCTAAGCCTCATGCCGCCATTAGGCAACACCCACTTTAGGACACCCTCTCTCCTGTCGGAGACCCCACTCGATTTTGCTTCTCACTGAAATCACTTGACACCCCCAAGACACAGGAAAGGAGCAGCTGCTTGTATGGGGTCACAGAGATAGGGCAGATGTAAAGCAGCACTTTCTTTAGCGACATAGTGGAGAGGTAGGAGTAAACAACGAAAACTCTGTGGTAGAGGCTTAGCGATCGAACAGCTGACAACAGGGCATGCCAGCGGATCAAGGGAGATGCAGTCAGGAAGCAGGAAAAAGGAAGACCCAGGGAAAGAGCAGCTGCAGAGCGACTAAAAGGGCGATTCAAATTTGGGTAATTTTTTAATGAAATGCCGATGTAACAAGTTACCACCTCTGCTGGTGGAATTTCTGGGAACCGCCCAGGTAGTTTGCAAAAAATACTGCCAGACGTATTCCTACGGAATGCCGCCGGTGGTATTTGATCAAACTCATAATTGGAGGGATGGTAAAATTGCCGGTATTTGCCAAATATTGCTGATTTTACCTACAGTCCAACGACCCAGCAGTTCTAGTAATAATAGCGGCCATTCAGAGAACTGCCAGTAAGTGGTGCTGTTGGATAAGGATGTACAGTCTTGTTATATTTTGCATTCTACAATGTCGCAAATAGGATCTACGCGAGCCTGCTGGAGAAAGAACACCGGCAGCATTATGCCGGTGTCGTACCACCTGCTAACGGTTTCTCCGATTCTCACCCCCAGAGCCGGCCTTAGGGGGTGCGAGCCGGGCGACCGCCCGCCAGTGCGCCTTTTGCCCCTGCCACGCCAGCTCGGGGGAGTCTTTCAAGAGCTCCCCCGAGCTGGCGTTGTGGGACAAGGTGCAGCAGGCGGCCTTTTACTGTAAAAGGTGCCCGCGGCGGTGGGTGCATTTAAATGAGCCCCTCCGCCGTGGACACTTTTCACAAGAAAAGGAGCCATTAGCCCCCCACCACGCCAGCTCCAGGGAGTCTTTCAAGCGTTCCCCGAGCTGGTGTGGCGGGCGCCTCATTGTCATTGAATGAACCCGTGATGGCGGGCTCATTCAATGACAATGGGGTGCTAACGGCACCTATTTAACCTCCTCTCCAGAGAGAGGAGTTAAAAAATAAAAATAAAATAAAGTTGCTCATCCTGGCCCCGCCCCCTTCCGCCCCGCCCTCTGTTAGCCAGGGGGGCGCGGTGGGCGTAGGGGGGGCGCCAGTTCGCCCAGGGTGCTGCTGGCCTTGAGGCCGCCCCTGCTCACCCCCTATCTGCAGGGGTGGACTGGGAACCAACAGAGGTCCTAGAAATAATGTTCAAAGAAGCCCTACTTCAGACACTTTGGACAAGCCCAAACCCTTTTCCATTGCACATTAGGAAACAAAGGCCCATGATGCAGAGGCCCACTGGGAAATCTGAAGAGTTCCATGTGGGACAGTCCACCCCTGCCCCTCCCTCGGTCACATACTGACCTAATACAGCCTTGCTTGCTTCACTCCCTCGCCTGTCCCACGGCCATCCCCATAAACAGCACTCTGCAGGTCACAAATACACCAGCCGCACAGGGGCTGCATTGCCTTGCCATCCTGCTCACCTGGAATGCATACATGTCTACATATGTGTGGAACTCTGCCCCCTGAAATGGCTGGAGGCCAGGGTGGGGTCGCCGAAGAAGATTGCCCTAGGCTGGTATTGACACACAGGGCGAGTGTGAAGCCTGGAAAGCCAATGGCAAAAGACTGACCCGAGTAGATATGCAGTAATGAGCCCTGGTGCACCCAATTTGCCTCTGGGGTCAACCTCAGCCGTTCCACATTGCATTCATGAACATGAATGCCAGATACTGTGCTAGCCACTGCGTTAAACAGGATGAAAAAGGTGGGTGCTCCATGAAGCAACACAAAAGCGATATATAGCCTACAGAGCAGTGCTATTCAAACTTTCTGCTGAGCCCACATTGTAGTACACATATTGTTGCAGAACTCCCTGGAGTACAAATATTGTTGCTGCCCCCGTCACAGTTGCCATATCTGCTATGTTTTCTATCATAAGCAGTCACCATAAACCCTTTTTGAAGACCATCCTTTGGGACCCCTGGGGGGCCGGACCCACAGTTTGAAGACTACTGCTATAGAGTGAGTGAGTTTTTGTGGCCGAATTATAATTATTTCTGTTTGGTTGACTTTCATGATACCGGCAGCGCTGGCTAATGGGCCAACTCTCGCCGGATCCGAGATCTGGCATCAGTTATCTAGCCGGATCTCGGGATCCAGCTTGCCTCTGCCCCAGCCCTGTCAAACAACCGTGCATAGTTCGCGCAGACGTGATCTAATCTGCTCTGTGTGAGCGCACTGTGCACACAAAGCCTGTGCACACAGTGCACTGCCACAGAGCACATTAGATCACGGAGGCTCAGTGGCATATTGAGCGGGGGTTTGGGGGGGGGGGGCAGATGTAGAACATTTATCAGTGGGACACCTTTCCCGTTCAGCACCTCAATGAGGGTGCCCAGCGGGAAAGGTGCCCTGCTGAAAGGACAATGTGTGCCGAGCAATTTGTGCTCAGCACGCTCATTGTCCTGGCAGCAGGTGTGGGGGTGCAAGGATAAATAAAGGAATGCTTGTGCTGGCGTCAGGGGGCAATAGAAGATCAGGGAAGTGTACAGAAGTTCGAGGGAGGTCTCGGTTGCCACTTCCACCATCAGCATTATGGGCACACCTTCGGGGGTTTAGAAGTACCGGAGGCTGTGCAGGAATATTCGCACTGACACAGCCCACCCTAACCCAGTTGCTGGAGGTCTATGTTATTTGCCCCCCTCACCCAATAAACTCACGCATTTACATATCTATTCATGATTTACAGAAGCGACACTTATAAAAAACACAGTTGGTTTTTTCACATATTGGCAGTGGAGAAACTTTGCTGAAAATGTTGGGAGGGACATGACCTCTGAAGAAAAGGTGCCCCCATTCAAATGAATGGGGACAAAATAGTGTGCCATGAAAGTTGGGGGGGGACAAACCCCCGTCCCCCCCTAAAATTACGCCCATGCAATATTGGTCAATCTTATTCCCATTTTCATATCCTGTGACCAAGGAAGAGGACTACTGTGCAATCTTACTTCTTGGTCTACTCCTCTAATCGTATGCTTTCCTCAACCAAGACCCCAACTTTCTGACACGCACTCTTTTCTACCATCCCCGATCCATCTCTACCACGGACTACTGCCACCACGCTGCATGGCTCTCCATGAAAAAGCCTTCCCTCTTTAAAGCCCTGCATGTCGCCCAGGCATCCATTCACGGCCCGGCCTTCCATTAGCTCTCTCAAAGCATCTCACTGTAGTCTCGCTCTCCAAGGATTCTTTTATCTAGTTGCCCCACTCCACTGGAATGCACCCCCCCAAACCTCCCACCTGCCATGATGGCCATCAAGGTCATCTCTTTAGTGGAACTCTTCAACACACGGCTCAAACGCCACATGCTGGTGAGGTAAGGGGCTGCCAAACCCATCAAGCCTACTACCCAAGCTAAGCGCCCAACCCACTCTCCTGCATTCGGCCCACATTGCCACTCTATATAAATTGTAAATGTGTAAATACTGTTCTGTAAGGTAGCATATCTTGAGATGTGTCCGACACCCTCAAAGATATGGCGAGCAATAACAAGGAAAAACACACATCATAATATGTATTAGGTCAAATGTGTTAATTAATTAATCCTTTATAACACACTTAATGACTGAGACCAGTCTCGAAGCACAGGACCAGGGTTTGAACCTGTGTTGCTCTGTGTAGTCTTGCTTCCGGGCCTCAGCCTGTCAATCTTACACAATATTGTTATGCCCCCGAGGCCCTGTCCCTGGTACAAGTCCTTACTCTTATACCTTCACCATCCACAGGGGTGGACTGGCATACAGGGACCCCAGGAGATTTCTCAGTGGGCATCTGAACCATGGACGGCTTTTTTGTGGTTCTCGTTTTTTCTGACCTCCTCGAAAATGTGCCCTACTCCCCTCATCCCTCCTCATCCCAATGTTGTATTTAACTACTTTTTAAACTGTATATAGAAACACATACTTTAAAAGACACTATCTGGTCTCTTTTTTCCAAATGTTCTTGTGCAAGAAACCCCCCATAGCCCACTTAAAGGGTTTGGATCAGTGTAATATGGGGCCAGTTGCACAAATATTTACTGGGCCACTTTTGGTTCCCAGTCCCCCCCACCGTCTACAGGATATATGTCACTCAATAACACCCAGACGGCCACAGCTCTCTGTAACTTATTTCTTTGAAAGTCATTTATATTCGAAAAGACACCTGCAAATAAATAAAATATAAATGTTTCCTGCTGCTACTCTTCTTCTTAAGGTAGAATAATGCCTTGGGGCTTCCACCCTAACCCACCACATTAGGGGTACTAACACTATTCTGCAATGTAAAGGTAGAAAAGGTGGGCAGCTCACTCTGCAAACATTTTGTTGCTCCAGAGACTGGCCCACACTGCGCCACCTACGACACATCTGCGCCATTCTCATAGGTAAGTGACTGCTAATTGTCAGGGCAGCAGATGTATCGCCTTCATTTCAAGGGCTCTTACGGTTTACCTTGGACTTTGGATTAGCCCTTGAGAAATGATGTCTCCTCACCCTAATACCCTGCACCCGGCTGCTCAGGAAACCTGGGCAGGATACGACTCCCGGGATCTCCACACTCAGGAGAGTGGGACGCGGGTATAGGTCACACCACCTTTCCCCTTGCTCCCCATGTCGTGGTCCTAAAGAAGCAGAACTTAAGAAGGAGCTGAATACGAGTGAGAAAATCACGTGCCTGCAGGAGGATTATACAATTACTGCGCTCAGTTTACTGCAACCCCCCCAAAATCTTTTATTTCAACCCCCTTTTCACCCCATATATATGTGGGGCGAAGGGTATAGTATATAATGGATGAAGGGGGACTGTGGGGGGTCTCCCCTTGCATATATATAGGATTGGGGGGGGTGTTGCAATAAAAAACAGACATTTTCGGGGGTCGCTGTAAAAGCAGCGCAGTAATCGCACAGATCCGTCTGCAGGCACGTCACAGTTGGCTCCGCCATGCAACCTACATGCTCTTACACTATGGGATGATTTGCTGGATGTGTAACCATCCGGCAGGACCCTGGGTGCTCACCTGCCCCATTGGCACTTCTTCCATCGACTTTTCATACTTCACAGCCTCATCAAGACCCTTTTCTCGGAACACACGGTCCGTCTCATCCGAGAAGAGCACGGAGTCCCCATCAAATGCCACCCTCAGCTGAGTGCTGGGGGGCTGGATTTCCTGCCGGAACAGCATGGCCGCCGACACCCCTGCATGGAGCAGAAGAAAAGAGGTCATGGCAGCAGGTAATAACAAGAATACAGTGCCAGCGACAGGGCATTTCAGTACATTCAAGTGAAAGGGGCCGCCATCCTCTCGGGGCCCCTCGCGGGAAAATCACTGTAACTTTCCAACACTATTATTGGGACGCTGGTTACACCTTTAGCTTCCATGTTGGGGGCCTATGTAATCAAGCACTGGGAAGGACAGGAGATAATGGCATATGTTAATGTACACACCATGCACTCTCGGCACGCCTTTTCAAGGGACTTCACCACAGAGTTCAGGAACCGTTTGGTGTGGCTGTACCTATTCACTGGTGAATCCAGACGAAGTCTCGGATATATGTCACAGTTTCAAGGCTGTGTCAGGAAAAAGACATGTTTCTTTATGATTTTAGCTCTTTTTTGTAGGGTAGCACATCTTGAGATGTGGCTGACACCCTCAACGATAAGGCAAGCAATAACAAGGAAAAACGCTCAGCTTAATATGCATTAGGTCAAATGTGTTAATAAATTACTCTTTTATAACGCACTTAATACCGGAGACCAGTCTCGAAGCACGGTACCAGGGTTTGAATCTGTGCTGCTGCTCTGCATGGTCTTGTTTCCAAGACAAACACATTGCCCCTGAGCTATCCTCCCAGACCCTTCCCAGTGATAATCTGAACTCTGTGCAGCCACTCCCATGACCTTAGTGAGGGCCCTCACCCCAGATTCACATCCAAGGCCCATAGATCTCAAGTCCAAATATCTTCAGAGTCGTGGATGTTTCTTTGCATTCGGCTAGTGCAACATTTCCTATACAAAATCTTAACATGACAAGTGAGGTAGATAAAGAAACAAAAGAAGGGTCATCTTAACTTGACATCGCAAACTATTTTAGCATCATGGAGGAAACATTTCGAAACACTGTTCAACTCAGAAAATGACACAGGGGTCGAGTTCTCTAGCTGTCATTTTCAACAGAGAAATCTGAAATCAAGGCCTTGATTCTATCGGCAAGTAACTCGAGGGCCGCAGGGCCGGATGGCCTAACAAACTACAAACTAAAAGAGCATACAGATGGATGGACTGAGGTTATGTACAATTTATTCAGAACAAAGACAATCCCTACCTAATGGAGTATCTCGATCATTGTGCCAATATTCAAGAAGGGCGGTAGGGTGGATCCATCTAATTACAGACCTATCGCTCTTCTTGACGTAATGGGAAAGATCTTCTGTGCATTGATTTTGAGAGCATTTAACTCCTGGAGGATGAGCTTGGGTAAATTTGACAAATGGAAAGCAGGCTTTGAAAAGGGCATGGGCACTGCCCTGAACCTCTTTTTGATCAACCACATCACGGCATCGGTTAAAACAAAACCTAAGAGGAGGGTGCCCCTGGCATAAATAGACCTTGCTCAAGCTTTTGATGTGATTGAGAAGCCCAAATTGTAGGATAAGTTAAAGAGATGGCATTGCCCGGACGACTTGAGAGAAGCATTAATGGTCCTCCATACGAACACCAGTGTGCGGGTTAGACTGGATAAAAAAGGCTCTTACCGACCCTATATCAACAACAATAGGGCTGAAAAAAGGCTTTAGATTAGCACCGACAATGTTTGATCAATTTATCTCAGACATACCGCTAGCCTTTGACAAAATCAGAACGTTTCCACCAAGATTGGCAGGGACGGCCATGGGCCATCTGCTATATGCAGACGACCTAATCCTGCTTGACCAAACAAAAGTAGGCCTGCAAAGACAGCTGGTTGCAGTAGCGAAGTACCTAGATGAAAACGGTCTGAAAGTCAATGTCTCTAAATTCAAAATCTTGACATTTACAGGGAAGAACGCTCATAAACCATCAGGGAAACAAGTGTGGTACATGAAAGGGGAGAAAATTGCAGAAGTCACGAGCCTCTTGTATCTGGGGACTTGTATTAACAACAGCATTGTAGAGGCACTACAGGAATCTAGATTACGATTAAAGATGAGAAACCTTACATCGCAGGGAAAAATTATAAATAAATTCTGTAAATTTACCTTCCAACCAGTTATAGACTTATAAAATGAAGGTTCTACAAATTATAACATAGGGTTCAGAAACCACATTCCTCCTTCCTAAGGATCTTTGGCCTAAATTAGAAGGCATATACTGAAGACAGGTATTGTCCCTTCCTGCTGGTCTTCCCATTAACCTGAGAGGAGAAGAACTGGGGTTGAATTCACTTTTGGCTACTGTGCAATGGAAGACCATGGCCTTCTTCGGTAAAGGTATTTTAAACAACCTGGAGGGTGGTTTTAAAGTATTGAACCAAGCACTCCAAGACGACTCGGATCAAAAGTTAAAAAGCTGGAAAAACTATTGTTTAAACGTTCTTGCCGAATTGATTAGCTCGGAAGAAAGCCTAATGACAAACTCTGCCAAAACAAACAAAATTACTTTTTGACTTCGATTGGATCTCTACTAGGAAAAACATTGGATCGTTAAAATTATATGGACAGGAAGATCCAGTCCACAGGGCAAGAGGAAATCCCCAGCAATATTTGAAAAAATGACCTTGCAGCAGACGGAGAATGGAGTTCATGAGATGCCCACTAAGGAAGTACTGGAAGCAAGAAAAGCTAAAGTCCAGAGAGATTACACATGTAGGTGGTGTAAAGAGCAAAAGGAGTCTCTGCAGCACCTGACCATGTTTTGCCCTAATTTAAAATTACAGAGAAAAAGATGGATGGGTAAATTCTTTCGGAAGTACACAACTAGAACATTTGAACATTGGTGGTCAGCAATCGTTCATGGGCAAAGTACATCTCTGATCCTAGCGGTGCTTGAATATCTGAAAGTAGTATTTTCAGGGTCAGCACAGACAGTTACTACAGATGGAGGAGTGGCCGCTCCGACCAACCCTGGTGAGACCACCCCACCTCAGGACTTGATACTTGCCCCTTGATATGATTGTTCTTGCTTCGTAAGTGCTCAGTTTATAGTTGAATTCATTGTGTTTTAAAAAACTTCATTTGTTCCTTTTTTTAAGAAAAGCTTAAGGTTTTCAAGTGTAAAGCCAAATGCCTAATAAATAAAAAAATAAAATAAACAATTTTAGCATCAAAGTTGAAAGCTAAAGTTCATATAAATGTCAAAAAGAGGTATCCACTGATGTTACCGAAAACCTTTTACTCAAGGTCTTTTTACTGAAGAAATGTTCCAAAAACTACCAAATTTTTAAAGAAATATATATATATGGGGGTAAGGGGATAAAACAGGTGGAGAGGAGCTTTGGGGGTTAAAAATGCCTCGAGTAAAAAGTTTTCGGTAAAATCACATAGAACCGAAAAAGACAGCATCGGTTGAAATGTGGATCTGTGAGCGAATATCAGGAGGGTGTGCGAGGGAGAGGCCCTCACAAAGTGTTTCTCATACAGTCTGAACAGCACAGGCTTGGGATCACATTCCCTGCGACACTCAGAGAAGGTGGGTCTTTGTGTCAGAGCCCCTGGTCATGGCAATACAGATTAGTAGGGCCTCAGATTGGGATTCCCTCAGACTAGAAAGGTCTCAATGTTAAACTTGAGTGCTAAGACATTTTCCCAATAACATGACTTCCGAATGGGACAGATTTAGGATGTCCAATTCCAAACCCTTCATTAGAAGGCACTCAGACCCAGTGTCCCACTGAGGAGCCATTGTAGGAGGAGAGTGTACAAGCTCCTCACCCGAGAGGAGTGAGAAACCCTCTGAGCTTCTCCGACACTTCTCTTAGTAGAAAAATGAACCAGCATCTCCAGGGCACTCAGTGACACCACTGTGAGCGGCCAGAGCTACATATTCTCAGAATTGTGTTGGACTATATTCAAGCAGGGCCAAGTGCGGTGGCACAGGGCCCCACTCTCAGCCCCCCGCCCCACCGCAGGCATTATTAACTGCCTCGACTATCGGCACATCACATTATTTTAAAGAGGGGCCACAGTGTCACCTCCCCATTGTGATGCTCGGAAGACAAATACCCCGTCCCAGCGGCTCATCAAGCGCTGCATGCCCCACAATTACTGCTAATCACTTTCTTTGCTCTAACCTAGCTTTTAAAGCAGCAGCGATTTACACGTCATGGCTCATTGATGAGACCATTGTTTTGGGCAAGACGTTTCCATGATAAGGGTAATTTTTATTCTAAACGTACAAACAAAGCACCAGTTACCTGCCTAAATGTACAGATGCTAATATTTAACAGACCAAAATAATGTATATTTGGTAGTATACATTATGTAGTATTTTCATCACACCATATATAAAGTCTGAATTTGTCCAACGTTGAAACACAAACAGGTAGCCTTTTCACACAAATGTCTAAGTCTTGAAAGTACATTTTCAAAACTCAAAAGCTGGGTTTTACCTTCTGCTGAATTGCATCCTGGTATTTGTAGTTTCCAATTCAAGAAGAGGAGAATAATGCCACAATTGATATTTTCTTGCCTAACATATTTCTATAAGGAGATATATGTATAAGTGTGAATACCTTGCTATGGTTTATGTACTTTTGAAGTACTGTCTAGAGGCCCTGAGTCACAATAGGTTATATCCAAGGTAACCTCATATCATTTTAAGGTTACACGTACCACACGGTGTATTAGCAGACTCCGGTTTCGAACGCATGGACTATGCCTCGTTTCGCAGCCACTGCACATCCACAAATGGAAGTGCCCTCACTTTGAATTTAGCACTATTGCGAATCGAGCCGAGTGAAGTTCCCATACTTCACCAGTTCGCCAAGTTGAATCACGAAAGACACAGTGCATGAAATGAAATTTATGGCATTCCTGTAGGAACCTCATGAAATTGCCGACAAATACTACCATATACGACCCAAAGAAATTGAGAAACTCTCAGATGTTCTACGAATGGGAAAGTATTTATTACGGAAAAGTACAAATCTGTCCCTGTCCTGAAGACGGCCATCATCAACATCAAGACCAACGGCACCAGAGAGAGTTCCGTATGAGTCAGAAAAGCCGAAACATATGTCGACTTGCCAATAGGAACTTGTGTATTTGTTGATTCCTATCTCTCAGATTGAATAAATTCCAATAGGACAGCTGGCGTGTATCAAACAACCCGCAGCTACCCTACATTAATGCAAGTGAATCAAAACAGAGTGATTAATAAATCAAATATAGAACTAGATCATTCGCTCTGGTTTAAAAAACCTTTAAGGCATACATTATAAGTTGGGAGACCACAATATATTTTGACTCTTCCGTGTAATCATACGCGTGCATAGCTACAGAAATACAGACTGTTCTTTCCAGTTACCTTTCACTATGGTTTCCGACATCTTGAAAGGCCTGGTGGATTTTCACCAGTTAGATTGTAAGTGATTAGCACAGCTAGTTTTTATAGATTTAGGTTTGTTTTGGTTTTATATACTCATTATTTGAATAATAAACTGAAAAGTAAAAAGTAAAATATGTGTGTGAATTAGGTGTGGTACGTGTAACCTTAAAATGATATGAGGTTACCTTGGATATAACCTATTGTGACTCAGGGCTTCTAGGTAGGGGAAGGCGACCTATCACCCCTCGCTCTCAACGTATCAGTCTCCCATTGATAGTGCCGCCCCCCCGACAACAAAAAACTGGGAGTACCCAATTTTATAATACACTTTTTAAGTACTGTTCAAAGCCAGTCATGGGGGTAAGGACACTCGACGAGCAGACAAGCAAGTCATTTAGATATGCCCAGGATGTCGTAAGAGGTTGAAATCCTGGAGATGTTATTTTCCCTCAATGTGGACATGTATTGTTTCTTAGGGCATAAGTAGAGGATGCATGTGGTGGGCACACTTTTTTTTTTAGAGGGTGCCACTACCCCGCTTGTTTTGTTTTTTTGTCCCGCAAACTTGCTCAAGCGTTCGGCTGCAAGGATTTCACCCAGGTTGTCCAAGTGCAGACGCTTACCAACAAGACCACATAAAAGTGTAATCAAAACACATCTCTTACTGGGATTTTGTTTTCCTGGGAATATTTTACTATATATTGTTGGGATTAAAAAGGTGGGTATCTTTTACACTTTGCCAGCATTGTTATTGGAAAATCGCCCCCCTCAGGTCATTTTTCTGGTGTTGATTAATTCTTTTTAAATGCCATTGCTCTTGTCTGGTGCACATTCTTCTAAGGGGAAAGGTCAATTGAATCAAGCGTGTATATTTCACTTTAAGATATGTACACTTACTGAGCATATATTCACAGGTGCGAGAATTTTGATTTTTGCTATGGGGCCAAAAGTTTCCACACCTAGTGACGCGAGGGAGCCGTACCCATCCCGCAGTCGAAAGACCACATTGTACAGCACATCTTGCAGCAGGACTGGGAAAAAAATCCATAGGATTTACAAGAAGATAAACATAACATTTCAGCAACAGCCACCTAGCCTGCCCAGTTGCCATTGCAACGTTTTGTTATGGGATCCCCTGCTTCCCCTTTCAATTCCTGCACCCCGGCAAACAGTTGTGGCCTGCTCACTCCCCTCCAATGAAGGCTCAGGGGGTACATAGAGGAGGCTCCCTTCTCATTTTGTCTGCTACTTCAAAGTAAAGCCTCACTCCTGCTATTGCCACATAGGCAAATGTGAACAGTGACAAATCATATACTGGATGTCACATTGTTTTTGTCTGCCGCCTTACTTATGGCAATGTGTTTTAATGTAACTGCTCATGAGATTTTGTAAATTAAAGACTCATTCTGTGAAATCATTTCCTGTAATATCACGTGTCACCATTTATGGAAATAAGGGGGCCCTGCATATTGTATGCCACCCAGCGCCCCGCAAATCCTAGGGCTGGCCCTGTACTCAAGCGGGGTTGATGTTAACAAATGTAGCTAGTTCTGCTAAATGCAACTAAAAATGATATCTACTTGTTTTGGTTCTGCAATCAGATGTCTACATCTTGATTCACAAGTATTCTAATCCAAAGAGCTGCTTGTGCCCCTGAATAGGTATTCCACCACATCAGCACAGGGCAAAACACAGTCACATGCCCTTATTTCTCTTGAGCACACAGCCACACAAACACACAAACACACTGGTGAGGATGGGTCCCCACTACCTGTGCAAACTCACAAATGCACTAAAGTGGATCGAACCCCAGAGCTCCACTCACCGCGCCGGTGCACCTAAGGCCCCACTGAAGAGGATGCAGCCCCACAGTCCCATCTCACTGCGCAAAGAGCTTCACAATGACGCCATAGAAGACATGGCCGGTAGCCTTACCTCTCTTGAGAGCGTTGCACACATCTAGTCTGTCGAGCGATAGGAAGAGCTTCACGTTTTGGGATTTCAGGTAGAGCGTGGAGTCCTCCTCACCGACAAAGCAAAATCTGGAGATTTCCAAGCCTTCCATGGCCATGAAGAGAAACCCAAATAGATAACACAAAGCCATTAGAAAAAGAAAGAACTTTTGAGTCAAAAACATATCACAGTCAAGGGACTCCAGTGACTACCTGTCTGGTTTAACTTCCTTGCAGCCCCGTTTATATGTCCCTATAAAACCTAACATGGGAGCGGGGCATCCAAGGGACCAGGAGGGCAGTGATAGTCAGTCCATTGTCAGCTTGCTTCACAATGGAGTGACTGACTCTTCCCTATGCTCACCAGTAGTTATGAACAACTGAGTTTAACCCGGCACCTGCCTCTGCACTAGACGTTTGTGTATTTCAGAGATTCCAATCTATATGGGAAGGTCAAGTTTTCCCCAAACATTACTCTGCTGCTGCTTGAGTGTGGAGAAACTGTTGGCTTTGCCAATGCTTGCTTCAGTATGCCTTACCCTTGGTGAGATCAGCTTCTCGACCGACCTTTAGACTGGGACCTAAATCGTGTGCAAATGCTTCCCTGTAACGTGCCATGAAGCTTGTAAATAGCCCTTGCAAGGTGCCACCCATTTTTGTACCACTTTCTGCCAGACCAAAAGATTTATTTATTTCATATGTAAAGCGTGCAAACATCCCAGAGGCATTGAGGCGCTGATACAGGTACAAGAGGTTATTTGCATTCGGTTTGACAATCGAAAGCTGTTACAGGAATTAGCATTGATTATGACATGCAGTGGGTTGTTTACATTCGTTTTGACATAGGATGGATTGTGAGGAAATTGCAATGGTTATGACAATTGGTTATAACATATAATACATTCGGTACAGGGAGAAGGCACAAGGCTTGTTTCAGACTTAAGAAAACAGCAATGTTTTTAGCACTTTCCGAAACTACCCAGTAGGATTTTTCTGCTCTGAGAGAGGAGGGAAGGAAGTTCCACTGTTTGGCAGCGATGAAGGGGAAGCAGGAGCTGCCGGATTTTGGATCGTTTGACTTTAGGTAGGCGTAGGTGGTTAGTGTAGGGTGACATGGTGGGTATAGTTAAGTGACCTTTGGCTATTTTCTGGGAGAGGTAGCGGGGGCTGTGTTAGAAAGACACTTGCGGGTGATGGATAAGGTTTTAAATGTGATGCGGTCTTGGACGGACAGCCAGTGGGCCTGTCTTCCGGCTTCTGAGATGTGTTCGCTTTTGGGTATGTCCAGACAGCTCGGAGGGTATTATTTTGAATGATTTGAAGTTTATAGATGTTTTTGGTGGAGGTGCCTGTGAATAGGACATTGCAGTAGTCAATCCTCGAACCTATGATGGCTTGGGCAATAGTCAAGCAGCTGTTTTTAGAGAGGAAAGGTCTAGTGGCATTCAATACCTTGGTGGCGTAGGCTGCTGATGAGCTGGCTTCACTTGGCGGGACATGGTAAGGGAGGCGTCAAGGTACACCCCTAGAGTGGGAGACGGGGATAGTGATGTTGGTAATTTGGGAGGCAGTCTATTGTGCAGTGGGACTATTTAGTGCTTTAGGATAACAGACTAAGTGGATTTCAGTTTTGTCACTATTTAGACATAGGCGGTTGTCTGCCATCCATGACTGCATCAGGGTGTAAGTCTTGTTGAGGGTGTTGGAATCATCTGCATAAATGCTGGTTAGTGGGAGCAGGATTTGGGTATCATTGGCATAGTTGGTGTAGGCTATGCCGAGGGAATCAAGGATGTCGAAGAGGGGCCTGGTGAAGAGGTTGTAAAGGGTCTGGATATGCACGACCCTTGTGGTACCCCATATGGGATGGAGGAGGGTGATGTATTGGCGCACTCCAAGAAGACCCTCATGACTTCCTTCCAGAAAGGAAGCAATCCAGGCAGAAACCATGATGGAGAAGTTCATGGCGGTAATAAGGTGATGCCATAAAATGTTTTGGTTGACCATGTCGAACGCAGCAGATAGATCTATGAGGAGAAGAAGTAGTGCTGGCTTTCGCTCATCCCTGAACTTGTTCAGTTGATTTTTTAGGTCAAGAAGGGCTGATCGGTGCCATGGCATGGGCAGAAGCCAGGTTGCCGCATTCCTAGAATATGGTTAGTTTCAGTTTCAAGGAATTGCTGAACTTGCAGGTAAGCTGCTCTGTCAGATTTATTAGTAGGAAGGGGACAGTAGCGATTAGCCCGTAGTTGGTGGGAATAGCAGAGTCCAGGGATGTTTTTTAGGAGGGGAGGACCCGGGCTTCCTTGAGGCTGGCTGGTACTGTGCTTGTGGAAAAGGAGGCATTTATGAATGCTGTGATGATTAGGGCGAGGATTTCTGAACAGTCTTTGATGAGGGGTGCTTGGCATATATCTCCTTTGCATTTTGAAGGTTTAAGACTTTGGATAATTTGCAGGGCTTCAATTTCTGATATCTCTGAAGACAAATAGGGGAATGGTGGGGTTTGGGCAGTCATGTGGGGAAAGTCCAGCTGGGGTGTGAGGGTGCCTATGGTATTTTGCTTGGTGATTAAGAATTGTGTTGTTCATGGTGTCAATTTTATTGGGAATTGCCATTTGGATGTTGGAACACCAGGTTTCATCCTTCATGAATGTGGGGGGAGGTGATGCTCGAGTTTCCAGTTCCCTTAAGATGGTAAAGATCTCTCTAGTGTCTCATTTACATATTTTGGCATTGAAGGAGTTGGATTTTGCTGATATTACTGCCGATTTGCATTTCTGAGAGACTTTAGTGAAGTCATCTTTCAGGGTAATGGTGTTATTTTTGTCCACATTTGTTGTGCCTGGTATTTTCTGTTACATAGTTGAAGGAGGTCAGGCGGTGAACCACGAGTTGGAATGTCTGACAGATTTAGCTTTGCAAGGCACTAGGGGGGCAATGGTGTTCACAGCTTTGGATAAGATATCGGTGTACAGTCTACTAGTGACTTGGGGTTGGTGGAGAATGGGGGTTTGAGGCATGGAATGTCCCTTCACATGTGTGGGGTTGGTGATGCGGTGCTTGAAGCCTAAGGTATCTAGGGCATTAGCCAGTGAGATGGACTGAGGGTCATTGGGGTCATGAAGGCCTAAGTTGAGACCTCCCAGGAGGAGGATTCTACAGGAGGTTTTTATATTAGCCTCAAGGATGTGGAGGATGCTTTCCTGGAAGTTAAGTATGGAGCCTGGGGAGTCGGTAGACAAGGTTATAGATAGCCATGGTAAATGTGGGTGAAGGGGATAGCTTGAGGGAAAGCAGGTCTACATTGTCGTTGATGGTGGTATTGACCCGTCTGATGGGGAGGGAGTCTCTAGCTACAAGGGTGATGCCACCTCCTCTAGATGTGTGTCTCCATCACATTTTAGGATCTCAGGAAGAGGTACCTAGGGAATAACAAATAAACAGGATGAGCAAGTGCTTTGATTTCTTTCCTGTGAAACTGGGATGTGCGGCACAGGATTCTCCAGGCCACCTAGTGCTGCACTGCGCCCTTCTGTGTCGTTCTGAGCGGCTGACAAAGATTGGACATGTCCATGGCTTGTGTTTGTAGGTGATAGGGCTCACCTTGCAAGTCCCTCTTCTTTTTAGGTCCAGCCCCACCAGTGCTCCCTCCCTTCCTAAGTCCTACCTGATGCCCTAGGTCTAGGAGTACCAGCAGGGTCGGACTGGGCCATAACATTGTTTCGGGCACCAATAAAAAAGTGGCCCACCGTTGCAAATGGCTAATTATTCACTTTTTTTTTAAAGTAAGCACCAATTGGCAATGTGCGTAAGGCCCAACCGGCTTTCGGTGCCATCATTGCCTCTTCTCCCTCCTCCTTTCATCATTCAGATGTAAGAATTTGGCACAAGAGAGACTGACTCAAATGCAACCCATCTATCATTCTAGAGCTCTATAGCAAAGAGCTGCCCAACCCGCTGGACCATTAGTAGTACAATTACCCATAAGACTACATCTTTCTATTAAAGAATCACAGATATTTGTGGCGATTCCCCGGCTCTAAGGGGGCAGAGGTCCAGACAGGAGCGAGATTGAATTGAAATCAGAACCATTTTCCTGACAAAGAGGCAAAGAGGCAAAGACTAAAGATGAAGGATATTTGTTTTATCAAGTATTTTTCTACCTTTAAGGACCTCGATTCCTCTTTTTGATTGCTTTCACTACTATCTGGCCAGTGAATCCAAGAATTGGCCATCACTTCTCCAAGGATTTACCTCTGATACATTCTTATTTTATGATTAATTTGCCATCCCTAGCTCACGTCACTGTTACCTCGCCTGCCAGAAACGAGCTGCTTGGTAACATAAGCAAGACTTAGTGGTTCTAGGTTGAAATGCCGAATGCAAAATAAACAGGCTGAAAGGGGCTTGTTTTTTTTTTTGGTCGAATTTGGTCGAATTTCCAAAATGCCCTCTCGATCGAAAAACTCGGCGCTTTCGGGCTTGTTATTTTGTCATTGGTTATTATGGGGGATTGCTGACTTTGCAGCATGGCTGAACACAAGGGATCCTTTCCTTTGAGGACTGGGCTTGCTGCAGAAAATGTGTTAGTCCCTTCTGGGTATGGGTGGAATTATATAGGGGGTAGATGCAACACATATCACAAAGCTCTAAGCATAGCTCTGGGTGCCTGGCATGTGAGGAGGGTGTATTTAGGCCTCTGCTGATTTTAGGGACCAACCTGTTCCGATATTGGGTTTCGTGCTGCACATCTGAGATAACAGCACGGCCATTGAGCTGCTGGGACAACATCACTACTACGAAGATCCCTGGCCAAGCGTGCTGCCCTTGAGGCACTGAGCTGACAGCACATCTCCAAACTATTGGGCCAACATCACCCCCAGCCCTGACACTGACCCAGAAGTGTTGTCATCAAAGCCACGGGCCAAGAGCGCTGCGATCAAGGCATTGGATCAACAGTGATTCCCCTTAAGGCTTCAGGCAACAGCACTCCTCTGGGGCTTTGGGCTTTACGGTAAAATTGCAATGTTAATTAGCAAACACTGAAAAATGCAAAGTAAATAAGCGGCAGCTCTCGCTCCCCGGTGACCTATCCATTAGGGGCATGTTGCTACTTTTCAGGGCACAAGAGTGAGGGACACTTCAATTTGAAAGGAAGGCAGTGTTCAAGAACATATACAACCTACCATAGTGTTTCACACTGTTAACGATGCGCACACCACTCTCTGGGGTGTGATTGGACAGAATGATGACATCAAACAAGGTTTCCTCCTTCGGGTTCTTCTCCAGCAGCTTCTCGTTGACGGTCTGCACAGCCTGAAAGAGACCAGGGACGGTAACATGGCGACACAGCAGAAATGCTCATTGTTAGAGGGTCCTATACTCTAATTATGAATCAAGAGAAAGCAGCAGCCTCTTCTACAACAACGACCACAGAGATAAAGGGGAAACTGCCTCAGGCGCTATGCACGTACAGTTTGGTTACCAGACTCCCTCAGTGTTGCCTGGACTGTCGCGAAATTGGGCTCTCTGTCTCCCAACCCTTGAAAGCTTATTTGAATTTAAAAACGAACTCCATCAAGGTTTCATGGAAAGAGAGTGTCTGCTGACATGGAGGAATTACAATTTCACAACTTATCACTTAGAAGCCAAAAAAGCATTATCAGAGTTTTCTAAGTTTACGATCCCCCGAGGCTCGAACCCCCAACCTTTAAGGTGACAGTTATATTTAGTAGCTGATTGTGCCAGAGAGACTCTCAGGGAAACAGCGACATAGCAAGTTCTGCAACAGCAATCAGAGCAAAAGCTCCTTTGTTCATAACATGCTTACTGTTACAGCCAAATCCAGTTTGTATATAGGAGTAGTGCTGGAAATTATACGTATTTACTGTGGGATCCCACCAATGGTTGGTTGAAGGGGGTGGGGGGGCAGAGGGGCAAAGAAGAGGAGCAAAGGATGGTGCAGGTAGGGCATAATCCTACTTTTATGTTTGGGCCCCGTCCCAGTTTTTTTATTTTTCAAAAGTCTGAGTAATTCGGCCCTTTTCTATTGTAAAGACACGCAAGAAGTTCACTAAACTCATCATGGCCATGAGCACGGATACTTTCAATAATGCGGCAATTTTGGGAGATTGCAGAGATCCTCAGCTCCCCTCCTCCCACTACCATGTGATGTGCAAGAGTTGCTCTTCCACTGACACGTTATCACGTGCATGCACGATATATCCCCAGTTCCCCAGTGTTCCCATTATATTGTGCACAAGTGGTTCCCTAAGTGGTGCAATTAACATCTGCACGATCGGCTTCCACTTGGGCAGCATTAACACCTTCACAAGCTGTTCCCTTTAGTGCCCCTATATCCATAAGTGGTTTCTCCATGCCTGCGAGGATATTGTAAATCAATGGCGACATGCATAGATGGGTCGATGGATGGCTAGATCTGTGCCTAGCTAGGTTGAAGTATGCATGGAGGACTGGTTGGATCCATTCATGGGTGCGTGGAAGCGTAAGAATGCAGTGGTTCCTTTCTACTAATGGAGGGTTGCATAGAGCAAGTAGATTAACATATGGAGGCCTGGGTACATGGAGTATGGGGCAAATTACTCGATAGGGGTGGGAAGGGTGGATACATAGAGGAGTCAGCGGATGAGTGGGTGTTGTGAATTGAGGCAGGAATTGGTGGGTATGTTAAGCCACGCATGGGACACTAAGTAGGAGAACCTGCAATTGGTTTGCGGAAGAATGAATGCACCAATAGGAGATTTTGATAACCATGCTTTGCAACCTACTATTATTTCAAATTCTTGAATTTTAGGTTGAATGGATAGATGTACACATCTGTCCACCATTAGGCTGATTGGTACTGGTGGTAGAAGCACTCAAACAGCGACTGCTATCTAACCATCACCCCTCTGGTTTTGAAGCAGTTCCTCAGGGACACACAGGCCAGAGTATCGATGTGTGCTCACCTTGAGGCTGCAGCCTCAGCCGGAGGAGAATTATTCCTAGGAGAAGATGTTTTAGATCCCACAGATTTCTACCTCCTCTTGGACAGATGTCAAAGAAGCGAATTTCATTCTTGCAAAGTGCACGCGGAGGTGTCCTTATGTGGCCTCACACGTGCAGATGTTTCCAAAGAGAGCGAGTAGGCATTCAGTAACCCTCTACTCTGGCCATGGTGGGCCTATCGTTAAAAGAAACACTACACCTGAATCTCCTTATCACACTTCCCGTCTTCCTCCCGGCATTAATTGCCTACTTCCCCCAGTCTTTTGTACTACATAGTACATGTACTTGCTTGGTTCAGTGTGCCTTTTGCAGCTGTGATCAGTGGGGCCTTCAGTAGAGTAAAGTGGGAAGGAGCCAGCTGGAGCAGATTCTAGAGCTTCCCTTCATGGACGGCCCATTGAGTATTATCTCAGCCCCAACAACTTGAGGATTGAGACCCATTGAGGATGCATGAAATGGGATCCAGGGCACGGTCACCATCCGCCCAAACCCCAGGGAGCCCCCCCGCCACACCTTGACAAAGGCGAAGGCCGTGCCTGGCTGCAAGGGCAGGTTTTCGTTGGCCTTCTGATGCCGGAGGTACTCTTCCTTCCCCTTCGTCAGAAAGATCTGGTGTTCTTCCTCAAGGTCAAAGATGGAGCGGGTTGTCACAGCAATCACAAGAGCTTGCTTTGGATCTTTCTGTATCGGGAACAAAAGAGAAGGAAACATGACAGAAGACCAACAGGCAATGGGACTAAGTAACATAAATGCAGTGGATGTAATATTTGAGCCCAAAGAAACAGAATGTGTGATTGGGTGCGGTTTGGTTTGGGCACTTCATCTGCGCGTCATCCCTGCATTCCCGAATAGCACAAGTGTAACTCCAGAAATGTAAATGATGTAGTTAGGTTGTGCTGTGGAGTCTGGTTACAGGGTCCACATGCAACTGCGGCCTCTGGATCCTTTTTGTGAGCTATCCGGGCGACCAACTACATTGGTTGCACAGATATCTGGCTCCTGCCTATTCAGATTGAACCACCTGTGCATCACCATCACTGTTAGGGATTCCATCTATGGCCATCACCTTTAAGTGATTTGTCTGCATCCTGTAGTCCCCTTCGCTTGAACACCTACCTGGGTGTGGACACTGGATCCCATGTCCTTACTCCCCCACTGGGTGGCCCTGCCATCTTGGTGCTACTGCCTTTTGACTCTCGTGCTTTCCCCTGGAGATGGTTTTGGTTCTCCGGGAAGTCCTGTTCCCTGTGACTGTGGCGGTGTCTTGTGGTATCTCAAGAGATAGTGGCCATAAGGCGTTGCAGGCTCATCACATGGCAAACACGGACACATTAATATGTGGGAGACACAAACACACAGCAGTGAGTTGATGGTCTTCTTAGAAGTTTGAGATGTTCCTCACGGAGGTGAACGTAATCCAAGACTGCAGCCGCTTTGATTTATCTGAAATACAAGGGCTTATGGTGGTCTACAGAACTGTCACTTTACAGCCAGACTGCCAACTGTTTGAGTTGTGCAGGCTGCTTTCTGCTCCTGCACAGTAGACACCAGTCCTTTCCTCTGTCACATGCCTCCTTTCCTCCTCTCCTTCTGATCCTCTGTTTTCTATGGTGTACAGGTGCTGGCATGTGCTAATCTGTACTGGAAGAGACGACTACTACTCATGTTATCATAACAAAGCTGGTGGGCTTTCCCGGCAGGAAAGGCCCACTGAATAAGTTGAAGGCCTGAAAATAATAAGGGCGATTTGCGAGGACAAAGATGCTGTTTACTGCCAAGAAAGCTTACCAGCGAAGATATTGAAGCTATTAGAGTCCTGGGCAATGTCAGTCATTCGTCCATCACTGAGTGCCAGGCTACTGAGGTCCAGGGTACTAAGACTTCTTGACAAGAGAAGCATTTCCTTACCAGGCTCTTCTGTGCATACGGCTGCAAAGGCCGTGGACACTGACTAAAGATTCAATGGGAAGACATGGTTTGCCCATTCAGATTCACTTAGCCACTCCTCTTAAGACACCATTTCTAAAATATCAAAGTTGGCAAAGCCTATGTTGTACGCTGCGAGGAAGTCAGTACCCTGACGCCATCCCAAGAGTTATGGATGGACAAGTGCCTCAAGCTATCTGGAGGTGGTCATGGGCAAGACTCATGCAGGCCCCCAGTCCATAGCTCCGAGAGGCCCCAGCCGAGTAGTGCTGCCCGTCTTCTCAAACCGCACTTTATGGAGATAGCGACATCCAGGTCATGCGCTTGAAAGGAGGAAAGCCATGCAGATAATAGGTGTGAGCCAGGAATGTGTAGAGGGGCAGAACTAATCAATGTTGCTTGCCCCTTAACACAAACGTGCAGTTTTGAAAGCCAACCAGGAGAAAGGTCACACTCCCAGCTGTGTCCTGGCATTCGCTCTGTGCCACAGGCATGCGTGCAAGCGAGGAAGCACTGCAGAACGGTGGCACCAGGCTGCGAATAAACTGATGATGGGGGAGGCCTTTTGCCTGACTCCAAAATGGCCGCCAGGTAGACTATTTGAAATCTCTGAGGTACATGAGGCCTGTGCGTACAGGTGCGCTAGCTTGCCTAATTAAAACCCCAGGTCTAACAGCGAGACAAGCCAGAACCAATGTTAAACCTTGCCGAATAGGTAGGACTACCAAGGGATATAAATTCAGTGTCCTCTACACCGACTGGTCTCCAACTCCATGGAGCTCACAGAAATTCCAAACGATAAAAAATGCAATGAAAAACTGAAAAAGCCCAAACTATTGGCCTTGCCAGTGCTTGTTCACATTTGCACACGAGGCCTTCAAAAGAACCCTGACTGGTCCCTAATAAAGGATTAACTGGGTTATTCATGGATACAGTGAACAGTGTCTCTAAAATTGTGGTTCAGAAGAGAAGGGCCTTTAAAGGTTGTTAATACCCAGAAGCACGTAGGCAATAAGGCTAGTAGCACCAACTCCCTCAATATCGCCCACAGAACCAAATACCCTCTGCCCTCACAGTGCCCGCCCTGCTGAACCCAAGAAGGCTTACAATGCAGATGAACACACGTGTGCCTGCATTAGACACATTCTGGTTGGCAGCGCCTTTAACTCAATTTCATAAAGCGCACCAAAGGGGTAGATTTGGTTCTCTTTTGGTCAATCTCGAAAACAATTATAGACTGAACGGGGCATTTGATCTGCCGGCTACAATCCCATCTCTCACCAGACTCCCAACCTCGTGACCCGACTTTACCAGCTCAGGACACAGAGCTCATTTCCATTGCCAGAGAATGGTCATTCATGCGTAAACGCTGGCAACAGCTACATCCCCCAAACCCCAGCCTCTGCCTCTCAACTGGGCCAAGTACCAGAGATGCCGCTGCCTGCGGGAAAATACCACTCACACAGGTGAGAGGTATGGTGCGTCAGGTCATTACATTAATGGGAGACCATTTTTACATTTTTCGCTTATGACAATCCCTAATCAGGGGGAACAACACGTAGGTTGCGATTAATGCCTGTTGTCTATGCAAGCAGCTGGGTCTACATATCTGTTTTGACCAATGAAAGATGCCAAGAAAGAATAATGTCCCACGCCCCGCCCCCTCCCGTCCCATTGCCCTTTGCTAAGAGTATCAACAATAACTTCTCTTGCTGTATGAAATTCAGTGCTCGCCGCCTTTGGCAGGTATTACTTGATGTCCTTTGAGAAAGTGTGAAACGTCACTTGATGCCCCGCCCTTCCCAAAAAGGGCGGGGCGGACACCATTGACATCTGGGAGAAGTGATGAGTAAGAGTTGTTAAACAGGTATTGCTTCGTCCTTACCTGTGTCACCAGGCCATTGAGGATCACTTGCTCCTCCTTCAGCATTTTCCAGCCTCACCGGGGAATGTCTAGGAGAAACGGAAAAGGGCCCACCAGGGAGCCAGGCCACATGAGCATAGTAGGAAATCAGTTTCTTAAAGCAGTCTTTCCGCCTTCGCCTATCCTGCATGCCCGGAGAGTGTCCATGACACCAGAAAAGGGACAGCGTCAGGGCCTTTCAACTTTTTCAGTCGAAATCAGCCGGATGCTCTGGGGCCCTTCGGCCACCTAAAAGGTGCCACACGTTGGCGATCGTATGGCACAAAAATATATTCCTTTAATTCATATATTAAACCTGCGTATCTTACAGGCTGCCTTTGCTGGTGCCCTCAACTCATTTTATTCAAATCATAAACTGCCTGAGGGGATCCTTTACGTCTGCACTCAGATGCAAACATCCCCTCCTGCACAGCAGAGGGCAAATGAGAAGTGTAAAAAGGCAGTGGAAGGCGAAGCCTCGTTACACTTCTTGGTTTCCAGTCTGCAGTGCAAATAGAGTAAACTCCACCTGCCATGTATTCATGGCGGGCAGCATTTACAATGATATGTTATAAAAAGCACCTGCTTTTTGCAGGAAATCATTGGTTTTACACCAACGTGAAAATCTCATGCTGGTGTAAAAACAATTTGTTTTGGAAGGGGGTGTGGGGAAAACAGTGGGCAGAAATGTAACTCCCGTTCAGCCCCCACTCGCTTCCTTCAAAAATGGAGAAAGTCCTCAGAGTGTGAAAGGAGGTGTTAAGACAGAGTGGGTCGCCCACCACCTTGGGTAACTTGGACAATCACTACTGCTCCTTCGCCATTGATTGAAATACAAACAATAGGGGTACCCCTGATTCTAATGTGGAGAAGGGGGTATGAAGTACTATTTAACAAACAAAGAAGAAATCCACATGTAGAGCAATATTCATTTCATTGTCATTGATTTACAAAAAATGATGAACTTGGAGAGAAGGGTTTGGATCTGTGCCCGAAGGGTCACTAAGAGAAACAACAAGGTGAGAGTACACTCTGATGGAGTTAACGTTTTAATATATTTAGACATATGACATAATTCAAAATCATACTGCACAGGTTTTGTTAAAGGTATATACAAACAAAAGATACATGTATATTTACAAAACTAAATTCTTGGAACTGACAAATCACAGGTGGAAGAAAATAGTTGAATTAAAGTAGTCATCTAACAAGATTAGCTCATTTGCAAAAAGTTGAACAATTCCTGCTGTGAAGACAAAGGCCCTCATTACGACCCTGGCGGAAAGTGACTGACCGGAGCGCCACAGCGTAAATAGCGTTTCCGCCATTGCACGAAGGAGCAAAGTGCGGCCCATTCCGACCCATCGGGCACGAGCACCACGCCACGGCGGAAGTGCAAAGTCTGCGATGGCGGAAATGACCCCAAAACGGCCCACACCGCCGCCGTACGGCGCCCTAGGTGCTATACCGCCACCCCTCTTAGCGGTCACCGCAGTGTGCGCCTACCGGAAAGTACGGTGACCGGAAATATACGGAAACGGAAGTAAAAACATGGGCCCGGAACGGGAAACATCCCGCCGTACACCTATAAAACCACTAAAACCACACAACCACTAAAATCACTACCCTGAAACACACCCCAACCCGTCACCCACCCTAGCGAAACCAAGAAAAATGGGAAAAGTAGCGAAGAAAGCGTGCGACCGCAAGCGGCAGGTCCACTTCTCCCGTGAGGAACTCACCGTGCTAACAGAGACCCTCCAGGAGAATGCTGCCGTCGTCTTCTCCACGCAAATGACCAGAACGGCACTTGCAAACAAGAAGACCATATGGGCTCTGGTGGCACAGCGGGTAAGTGCGGTGGGGACCGCACCCCGCACCCCACAGCAATGCCGCAAGCGATGGGACGACCTGCGGATACGCGTCCGCAGCATACTCTCTGCCAACCGCAACATTGCCACAGCCACCGGGGGAGGTCCTGAATCACCCATCAAGTTGACCCCCTGGGAAGAAATCTGTGCCTCCACCATCGGAATGGAGAGCATAGAGGGAGTCGGAGGGATGGAGAAAGGAGTGCAGACATCCGAAGATTCAGGTAGGTGGGCCCGATAAAACAATGCCAAATCCACACAGTCCATCCATGTGAAGTACCATGCGTCCACATAGTGCAACAGAAACACATGTCCAGGAGAACGTCCACACACATCGGCCTGATAGCGCACGTTAAAACCCACAATAAATACATAAATAATTAAAAACCCCTAATACACGCACTACACGTGCAGCAGGCACACCCTAACTGCAGGCTGCCAAACAACTGCACCCTCACTCCACACACAAATTAAAGCACCTCCAAGGCCCCGACCCAAATCACCCTCAGGTACCACCCCAAAGCATGTGATACAATGCCATTCCAATTCCCACAGACCCATCAATAACCCTCGCCCTCCTTTACTCCACCACAGGGTCCGATCCAAACGACGAGCTACAGGACACCCCTACCAGCACACCTGCAAAGAGGGCCAAGACCAACGGCCAAAGACCCTCCACCTCAGCTGCACGCATCAAGACACGGCAGCAGCACAAATCAGGTGGCAGCACAGAGGAGGGAACATCAACAGGCACCCCAGCAGCCAGCATGCCCACAACACCACCACCACAGGTCCCCCCAATGGATGCCACAGAAGGCACTGCCTCTGGTGGCAGCAGCACCATAGGTGACACCCCATTGATGGCAGCATGCTCGGACACAGAAAACGGGGATGTCGAAGTCAGATCCATCCATGACCTGTCCCAATCCCCCTGTCTGTCCCATCCCGTACAACATGAGGATACCACGCAGGGGCACCCACAAGACGACGACTGGCCATCCCCCACAAGCCCTGTGGCAAGGCAACATGAGGACAACAGCCCCTCTGTGGCACCCCCGCAAATGGCCATGGCCCAGCAGAGGCAACAGTCCCTCGACCAGTTAATCGTACAACAGCAGCAACTGGCCACACTCCTCAAGGACCATGCCGATGAATGTGGGGGCACTAAGGCAGACATAGAAACATCAACTGAGACACTTAGGGCAGAAATGGAGAGAGGTACAGAGACGCTAAGGGCACAAATGGAGAGTAGCACCGAGAGCCTGAGAGTCCAAATGGAGAGTAGCACCGAGAGCCTGAGAGTCCAAATGGAGAGTAGCACCGAGAGCCTGAGAGTCCAAATGGAGAGAAGCACCGAGAGCCTGAGGGGGGAACTGCATGCGACGTCCAAAGACGTATGTGCCGAACTTGCCGCAGTGCGCCGTGTGCTCACTGAGCTCTCGCAAACCAGGGACATGCATGGACGTGAGCAGGCAGACACATCATCCGTTGCAAGTTCCGTCCAGGGCAGCCCCCAACGTAGATCTGGAAGGAACCTGCGCTCCACAGGCAGGGGTGCCCCTGATACCCGCAGAGGGGGCTTGCAATAGCGACAGCCCACTGACAATGAGCATCTTTGGACACTGGTGTTCGGGGGGGAGGTAGGAGGGTGGAGGGGGTGTGTTGGGCTCACTTGGGTGGCGGGTCGATAGGGTGTTCAACATGACATCACATATGCCATAAAAAGTGCACAATCAACCAATGAGATGTGTGGACATTGATCTTTGTGTACTAGGCCATCATAGGCGTACAGTCCATATTGTGCATGTCCCAGACACACGCAGTGCCACGAGTCCCGTGTCCATGTATCAGCCACCAGGCGTGAGTGCTAGAAGCATACATCAATGAGATGCTGACGAATGTCACGGGCCTCCGGTGCCTCGCAGACTCCATGAGGTGCTGCCACATCCCCACCCTCATCATGACCATCATCAGGTGCTTGCAGTTCTGCGTCAGGGGGCATGGGCACATTTCTACGTACGCACATGTTGTGGAGCATGACACATGCCATGACCATCTTTGCAACCTTCTCATGGCGGTACAGGAGTGCCCCGCCAGACCTGCTGAGGCAGCGGAAACGAGTCTTCAGTAGGCCGAATGCCTGTTCAATGACTACACGGGTACGTGAGTGGGCATGGTTGTAGTCCTCCTCATGCTGGTCCCGTGGGTTCCGGACTGGTGTGAGGAGCCATCTCTTCAGTGGATATCCAGCATCACCTGTATGTGGACGAGAAACGTATGATGTGGAATGCCATTGATACGTACGCACACCCCCCCCCCTTCCTGCCAGGTCATTGCCAATTCACATACCCCACATAATCATGCATGTAATGAGACTCACCGAGTAGCCAGGATCTGTTCCCTGCGTGTCGCTCCATGTAGCGTGGTATTGTAGAGTTCCTCAAGACCATAGAATCATGGGTTGATCCAGGGAATCGGGCACAACAATGTGTAATGATCCTGTTGGAGTCACACACCATTTGTACATTCAGGGAATGAAATTGTTTTCGGTTGCGGTACTGGGCCTCCATGGCATGTGGGACGACCAATTCCACATGGGTGCAGTCGATGGCACCAATGCAACCCGGTATGCCGGCAAGTGCATGGAATCCCACTTTTGTGTTGGTAATTTCCTGCTCCGAGCGTGGTAGAGAGATGTAGTCGTCTGCGTGCTGCAGGAGGGCATCGAGCACTTGCAATAGTGTCCGTGAGAACAGTGGCTAAGAAATGCCATGCAACTGTCCGACTGTGTGCTGGTAGGTGCCTGTGGCCAGGAAGTGGAGTACAGACACCACCTTCAGTAGGGGTGGGATGGCGGTTGGGCTATCTATCATGCTGACAAGGTCAGCCTGTGTCATGTCCACAATGGCGGCTATGGTGTCCCGGTCCAGACGGTAGAGGGTGTGGATCTGCTCATCAGTGAGGTTGAACGGATGTGCTCGGAGGCGTGGGATTGCGGGCTGCCTGCGTGGTGGTAGTGGCTGTGCTGGTGGGCCTTGCTGGCCCTGCCTTGGCCTCCTCCTCCTCCTGCGTCTCCTCCGTGCGGCTGGTTGTAGTTGGTGTTCGTCTTCTTCTTGGAGTTGGAGCACTTGCAGTGCTATCAGGTCCCCCAGGGCCAACATCGCGAGTCCTGCCGGTAGCATTTCGGTGTGGTTGTGGGAGGAGACTGGCTGTGCAATTTATGTGTTTTCAGGCTGTATGGCCTCCACCTGTGGTGATTAATTCCACCTGTGCAAACTGCTCTCCCGTTTGGCCGAGCACGTCCCGCGCACAACGCTGCAATTCGGGGAATGGCATCTTGCTATTGCAATCATGTATTTGTACCCGATGGCCGTGTAAGATTGGTTGATATGTTCATTCTGCTGTGGTCCCATTGTTTCACATACTATCTGTGCAGTCGCGAACAGACTTGTGAAGGGTCAGTGGAACGTAGTACTCGAGTAACGGTGGGCCCTCATGCATCACTGTACCGAGTTGCAACGACGGGCGGGGCGTCCCATTTGTGGGTGAAGGCAGTTGCCATTTTCACACACAGCCGCACTCGATGGAATAATTAGTGATTTCAAACGGCCACAGATGCCTTTTCGACGTGATGTTGCAAATGAGGAATTCGAAGGGCGGCGCTTTCGGTTTCCAGCTAGCGGCGAGGAGATGCCCACAGGTCTGACTGCAAATATAACGTTCTATTGTTCAATGTCCTTGAGACAGGGCCCATGGCGAGGAAGCAATGATTGATATGAATAGTTTGGGATGTGCAATAGCTACGTGGGCGATGAGGCCGGCCGTTCCCAAATACATGTTACTTCACAACACTGGAATTACGGGCTGGGGCACTGTGGATTTTGCAGGCTGCATAACGCACAGACTCAATGGATGTTTCTAATGTTATGTGAGTAATTATTCAGGCGTTTTGATCCCGGGATGAGGGAATGATGAATGGATGCATGGGCAGGTGATTTGATACAGAGTTTGCCATGTACAGGGCTTCTTGGGATCTATCCGCCTCCCCTACGCTATGTGATGCAGGGCTGCCATAGTGGGACCATCGTCTATCTGGCCTTGTTGAGCCCTCCCTGTCTCGACGCGCCCTCAGACACTTGTGTCCATGCACGTTAACATTCCCATCTGATGGATTCTGTTTTGACAGTCGCATGCACAGGTACACTCGTTTGTGATGGTGTTTGCACCTCGATATAGATGGTTATGAGTCGCAAGTGGTTTTGGGGTGGTGATGATCCTTTGGAGTGGGCTAGCATGCATATGGCTGTGGATTTCATGTGATCATTGAAGTGAGTTGTTGGAATGTAGTTCTGATGGCCATTCTATTCTTTTTCTTTTCTTTTGGTTGACAGGTATCTCCTCCCCTTTTGCCACTGCCATCTGTATGCCACTCCTGCAGATGGCTTTTACTCCCGACACCTGCTGCTTCGTGTTAATCAGTGGAGCAGCATTACGATCTTATGGGACGATCGCCAATGGCCCACATGCCCTTACGCAGTACTGGTGGCTCGGAGCAACATTTCGGCCTTTCAGCTGGACTAGTGCCTCCCCATTGGGACGGCCCTGCGGTTCTGTGCGCTTCCATGTTGCCTTTTCGTACGTGAATGTGGCTCTGTGTACCATGGGGGAACAGGGCGACACACAAGTAGTGGCTGGTCATTTCTTGCGGATGCAGCCCACAATGGTGATTGGTGTTTTGGAGTTCATGGCCTGATGGCTGTATGGGCTTGGTGACTTTGATGTGCATTAAATTTCTATTCAGATTTGGCCCGTGTAGCGTTTTTCTTTGCAAGTGATGTGGCATATGCCTATTTGGGGGGCGATGTATTGTGAGGAGATCTGCATTGGGTTCCAGCTTCGGAGTTTAGTTGCGTGGTACTGTACTGGGCGCGTTTGCCTACTAAGCCCGTGAGGTCAGGGATGGGGGCTGCCAATATGACAGTTTGAATGTTGTCATGCTCAGGGGCGGGGGATTGGGTTTTGTGTAACAGATGCCGGTCAGCCAGGTGGACTGGTGGAATGATGTGATTCTCGGAATATTGCTGGTCACAGGTGCCTGTGTTTGCGTGCGTTTCTTGGTAGGGGACTGTGGTCATGTCCATTGGGATGGCTTCTGTATTCGTGCCATCTGTGCCCTGCAGCTCCCATTGGCCCCTCTTGTGTTTCTTTTGTTCGTTGCCATGCATGGGTGACTTGTACATTTCAATGGTTGCATTGTGACTTCATTGCACCTACGGGGAGTTGTACTTTGTGGGCAGGGAGCGGTGTACAGGCACTCAGTGGGGCCGTTTACGGTTGATTCGCGATGCCGTACTTCTCACCATGGCGGAATGGTACATTACGCCATGCCTGATGGCGTTAGGTACATGTCCGCTAGGGTTGGAATTGGCGTACCCTTGCGCCATGGTGGTGTTTGCGGTTTCGCATGGCGCGCGCGCGCGTGCTTGGTGCAGTTAGCGTTGGCGTTCACTACGGTGTCGCTAATGGCTTCGTACTTTGCGGTGACGGGTCATAGTCGCACCGAGCGCTATTCGATGGCGGTATTGCATTTCCGCCATCGTTTTCCGATTTCCGCAAGGGTCGTAATGAGGGCCAAAGAGTCAGGATATTGTTACCTATGAATCCTACTAGACTGTAGACATTTCAAGGCTGTAGCCCTGCTTCGTATTTGGACAAGTCTTCAGATTTGTTAAATGCCAACGTGTGAAGATGATAAATCTTTTAAGAAAAAGTGGCCAGTGCTTCTGTGGAGGATACTTAGAAGAGGTGTTCCTCCGTTGAACTGTAGGGCACTGAAAGAAAAACATGTTTCGGCTATGCCACTGATTAATAGCATCTATATGCTGTAGGCCTCCAACGTGGAGTTTTGTGGAGGTTTGTGGATATTTATGCTCCAGGGGACTCCAACATTAGCACTGTAGCTTCAACTCTCTGCTGGCTGCCTGCCCAGCAATAATCTGCAGCTATTAACCACCTCACTGCCTTCATTATAATTTAAGCATCCCATGGGTGCCTCCGACCGCTTTTCTCAGCTATAAGGCAAAGGGGGTGGGGGGGGCAATACATTGAAACGGGCCCCTGCCAGCCCTGAAACATCTTCAGCCAGCCCTGCACCAGAACATTGGGAAGTGTACCGGCAGACGAATAAGAGTGAAGAGGAGGCAGTCACGTCAGATGCACTGCCCATGTGACTGACTGCCACATCCCTGGTGGCCTTTCAGAAGCAAACCTGGCACATGGCTCCCTCTTCCCCAACTGTACCAGCCTGAGACGTCAGGTGACTGCTCCTCTCCCAGACAAGGAGGGTTCTTTACCAGACAACTTGATAGATGTCTGGCCCTCCACGCCCCCGTCCCCCACCCATGTCTTTCTGAGGTGAACCTGATATTTGATTTATTTGCCACTGCACCAGCTGTTGTGGCCTTTTACTTATGATCCTGGCCCCCAGTGGTATTAGGAGGATGAGAAATAGAGTGAAGGGGTGGAGGGCACCAACATGAGGAATGGCCTGAATGGGGGAGGGGGGGACATAAAGAGTGCTAAGTGTGGCATGGAATGGGGGCTGGTGACTTAGACAGGGGACAGCTGCCCCCAAGCAATATACCATAAGACCCTGCAAATATGCATTCTGGGTCAGTCAGCTTGCTCTCAAGTCTTCTCGTTTACATCCTTTATGAACATTGTAAATGCTTCTCTGTCTCAAATTGAAAACAAAAGCGGTCTTTAAATAAATCACAGTCTCAAACACTATATAAACAATTCAACTCATTCTGTAAATGAATCACCTATAGGAAAGGGAATAGGGTCAAACAGCACCAATGTGGGTTGCTAGCTGCTCTGCATAAGACCAAAGAGCATTTTAGGAAGATAAGAATGACCACACATTTTTATATTTGAGAAATAGGTCTCTGATATGGATTCAAGCAGGCAGCCTTTCTAATCGTGTAATGCAGACTGGGCTTGGTGCTCATTTCATTTGTCACAACACTCACCCGAACTGTAAAATGACTTCAAATCAGGAACTATATAGACTTGTCTTCGCCATTTTGACTTGGGAACAGTTTTGGAAACTGCTGGGGTGCTGCTGTTGCTAGCCCCAGGATAGAGGCCCACGTAAACCTGGCTGGCACGTGGCTAACTCTGCTCATTCCAAAACAGCCCTTCCATAGGTCAGCCTGGAACGTTGTAAGGTTTCCAGAGCCAGATCTAACGTGACTGTCCCTGTCCCAACTCTACCTGCTTGTATGGCGAAGTGCCCGATGTGTACTAAGGGCTACCTGATATCTTTAATCTCAGCTCCACATGCTCAGTCAGTTTTTTTTCTGCTGTGTAAATTTATTTAATGAATTGTTTCCAGCCAATGAAAAACAACCGAATGAGCACAACATTAAAGGCACAACCATGCACATAATGCATCAATAAATATGTAATTAAATAATATCACAATCACTCTTAGCTTCGAGCATTTATTTGTATTTATTTTCAGTCATATTTTCCCAGGAATCACAACCCAGTCGCCCGTTCTCCATTAGTCAGCCCCTTTTGTGTCACCAAGGAAGTCCACTCTCCACCCAGAGATGTTGCAGGGGACACTGAGGGGAGTCTGGATAGAAGCTCAGGGGCTACAACCAAAAGGCTATAGCTAGCCCCGAGTCCCGACAGTCCTGACTTTAGAGTAGCCCCAGATCTTCTCCAGACCTAGCAGGAAAGTCGGTTGCTCTGGGGGCAGGAGAGGACCAGTGGTGTAAGTGGGGTCGAAGATCAAGCACCACAAGCAGGAAGCTGATGTGGCTCAAAGGGTAACTTGCTGACCTTGGAATCTGAAGACCCATTACCAGCTGGTCATCTTCCTCATCCCAGTCCTTACAATAATTGAGCTCCCACCCAATAACCTAGAAAATGCCAACACCCTGATTCATAGAGCGGTGCAAAGTGTATTGTTGAAGTGCAAATTCACTGTGCACTGCAAAAGTAATCTTTGCACCGCAAATTAGGCCCATTAAGCGCCTACTGAAAAAAAGAGTCTGTTGAATGCCTTCTGCTCCAGGTTCCACAAATTGCGAACGACGATGGGATTAACGTCCTCCCACCCAGTGGAACCAAAAATGAAACCGTCAACTATTCACGCGAGTCATTTACCCCGTGAAACCAGTGGCGGCTGCTCTTCGCGTAACATACGTTGGTGGACAGCATAGGGGATAGAGCGTTTGCACCCCCAAGAATGAAAACCAGGCTTCTAAATGTACTGGGAATAGAGGACCAGAAGAGGTTTGCAGGGCTAAAGGAAACCCAAAGAATCAGAGAACGGCAGGGGGTATGTGGCAGCAACAAGGGTGGCATACAGGTACATGGTTTCAACAAAAGGGGGCAGCGCGGATACTAACCTATGTAACTAGGCAAAGGACTGAAGGGGATTCATCCGGAATCCGACGCAGCACAACGATGTACGATTCACCTTCACAGACTAGTTTCGTCTATCCTGTACGTATTAAGCCACAGGTGTTCAGTCAATTACACCCACATTTGGTGTGGCACTCATGTACTTTGATTATAATTCACTAACTAAAACAAATCTGTTTCAATATCGTGAAACAATTCCACGTTTTTCTTTTAATCCAAACGAGCACAACAGCTTCATTCCCTCCATCCAAAATGTTAAATCCCTTAAACACAGAACATACAACCCGGCCTATTCATATCAGGACGGCCTAGCACGTGGACATTAATCCCCAATGAAGACAGCGGAAAGACCAGCTCCCAGCGAGGGTTTTCTTTGTTTGGGGAACATCACTGGAAACCCAGTGGAAGATCTAAGGGTCATGTCAGGAACATATGCGTGGGTGGAGACTAGCAATGATGAAAGTAGGTCTAACTACATCATAGTCTAGGAGCTGGAAGCTCCTACCTGCTCATAAGCCGGTCATGTTGCACAGCCAGTAGAGCGCTCCCTTTGACATCTGTACAGAACTTGCTAACGCAGGTTCGAATCCCATCCTTCCGAGGTCCATAAATGAGCACCACACACCGTGGGTAATGAGGGTCCGTAACGCTATATAAATGCCAAATTATTATTATTAAACTTAATTGGCACGAGCACTTGTAACCAATGTATAGAGCGTGATGTAGGAGTAATATATGCTCCCAACACCAGGCTCTTGTAATAGGTCAGCTGCAGCATTTTATAGTCGGTAGGTACACCAAGGGAAATATTGTTTGCATAATCAATTCTTCATGAAAACAGTACTATTGCCGAAGGTTTCTGTGCTGGAAAGGAGAGGATCGTTTTAGGACGTAGTGTGTCAGAAGCTGGAGTGAACTACTGCCATAACATGGGAGCTCAGGGGCAAGTCGTTGTCCAGGAATAACCCCACTTTAACCTTTTAATGGGGCACGAGTTTTCTCCAAGGTCGGTCGATCCGGAGGTTGAATGTTACGCTGAAAAGGGAGGGCCCACAATCAGGATTAGGGATTTGGTGAGGTTCAATTTCAAGACGTTTTTTATTCGCCCGGGTGTTAATAATGGATAATTAACAGGATGGGATGTGGTGGCATGCCCTTGAAGAATCGGAAAGGTGCACGATAAGCTGTTTATAATCAGCATAATTGAATAAGTGCATGACAGGATTTCGGATTAATTCCACAAATGGGAGAAAATAACCATTAAAAATGAGTGGCGATAGGACAGATACCTGTGTGACTCTGCAGGCTAAGGGTAAAAACTCATATCGAAATAGGGGGGAAAAGAAATGGCAGATTCCCGATCCCTCTGAAATGAACCAATCCACTTAAGGTCCTTGCCCCCTAATTCCCAGGCTTTGTAGTTTACACTGTAAGATGCATGAATCAGACCGGCCTGGGGGGACCAGGGCTGTATCATTCCCAGGGTCCACCTGGGCCTGAAGCTCATCCAAGATGGATAGCAGCAGTATGCAAGTTTGCTGCCTCAAGATGGCGGATATCATGTCCGCACAAAGAAAAGGGCTTGTTCCAGCCCGTGTCCTGCCTCACTTGCCTCCAATTGGCTGATGCCTTTTTAAAACTCTCATTGGTGGGGAGCCGGCAGGTGAAGCCGGCCCCCGTGGAAAGGACCCCGGGAAAGGATCCTCACCTGTCTGGGCTCACTTTCCTGGAAGATCAGAGACAGGTCCATGCTTTGCTGCACAGCTCCACCACCACCACACAGCTTCATACCATCAATAGCCATGGTGGTGGAGCTGCACTCGATAGTCGGCCTTCACAGGCCATTTTACGTACATCAGAGCAGGTTGTTCCCTCAAGATGGCAGATATTGTATCCACACAAATAAAAGGGCTCATTCCAGACGGTCTCCTGCCTCACTTGCCTGAAATTGGCTGATGCCTTTTTAAAACTCTTATTGGCGGTGAAGCCAGCCCCTGTGAAAAGAACCCCATGAAAGAATCCTCACCTGTCTGGGCCAGGATGGGTTGGGATGGCCTTCCGTTGTCGTTCTGCGGGCATCTTCTGCTGCTCCTTTGGCCGTCCTGAGGCCTCCATCCTCACAGCCACAGTGTGGCTTTCCCCATCTACAGTAAGAGGTTCAATGTCCCCTCATTACAACAGTGTGTCAGCTCATCTGCCCTCACCTGTCCCCCCCCCCGCCCCCCGTGTGCTCCTGATCCCAACTTACACTGGGCCCTCTGCCTGGCAGCACCTCTGCTGGCCTGTGACCCACCTGCTGAACTTTGATGTCCCTGCGCCTCCCCTCCCCCTACTGTATTGTCCTGCTCTTCCTCTGTCTGGTCGCATCGTCATTCTCATTTCCACCCACCCCCCCCTACTTGCTCATCGCTTATTTGGACTTTCCATTCTCCCCTTTTTCTGCGACTATGGTTGCCCTTCACCACCGCCCACCATTTCACGTTCCTAGACCTTTCTTGCCTTTCGAATCCCTTGTCAGCAGTCTATGTTTCTGTGCTGCCCCTCTTCCCCCCCCCCCATCATTATCCCTTTCATCTACTGCCTTCAACATGTCCCCCTCTTTCCTTCCCCCCCCCCTGCACTACTAAATGTAACTCTGCATGGGATGTGGTACGTTCAAATTGGCGTACTGCCTGTTAAGTCGTCTGTTACCCATTTTTCATGCCTATCTTTTGGAGTTCTCTCAGTGTGCCGAGTTCTTCCCAATCAGTGCACCCACTCCAACTGTTGCATCGTCCTGCCTGCTCCTAGGTAATGGTTATTGCCCCCTGCACCACAGGTTGGGGCTGTTTCTCTACTACCTATTGTGTTCCCTGCTGCGTGCAACCTCTGTTCTGACCTTTGTCCAGTCATGAGCCAGCTTTTGACTCCCCACTAATCACTGGTTCACCTTCACTGCCTTCCCTAATCACCGGATTGCGTTTTCACAGCCTGCGTGGCGTTTCGCATTTTGACTACCTTAATCCCCGGATTTACTTTCACTCTTACCTGCACAGTCTAAAGTGCTTGCCTGCTTGCCTGTTGTAGCCCCTCACTCCATGAGGCGAGGCTTTTCCAGTCTGCAGTCACTCATACCCGATTGTTCCTGCACTTTTTAAAATTGTCTTGCATTTATTGTTCCTCTTCTTCTTCTTCCCCTCCTGCACTTCCCTTCCTCCCCCTCTCCCCCTTTTTCATGTTCAGCACTTGCTCTTTCCAAGTTGTCCCACGACCTAGTCAGAATATTTTTGTTTGTTTTCTTCCCTTCCACCCGCTTCCTGCACTTCCCCTCCCCCCTCCCCCCTGCTCTCACGCTACAGCGGTTGCACCTTCCAAATGTTTTATACCTTTTTTCCTTATCCCCACCTCCTTGTCTTGGTGCACCTTGAAACACAATTCTGCTACATTAACCAATAAAAAAAAAATAAGGCTTATTAAAAATTATGAGTCTCAAAATACCGCTGGAGCGGCACGCACACCCAATGCCCTCTCAAAAAGCTTTGCAGGACAAGGTAGATCTGACATGGGACGATAATTGGACATGTCACATCCGTCAGCATTGGCCTTTTAAGTGCGTGTGTGAGAAGGGCTTTTTATTAGTAGATGGAGGTACCAAAGCCTGAGAAAGGGAGGAATTGACATAACTGTTGAAGTGGATGTGCACTGTCATTTCTCTTCTCTGCAGTGGTACCTTGTATAGTTTAGGGGGCATGCATTCAAAGGGGCAGAGAAAAAAAACTGTATTCAGGGTGCAGAAGGCTATTAATCTATTTGGGTTTAAAACATGTCCATTCAGCTTATGTACAGGGTCGACAAAGGCTGACGGGTCCTTAAAAGGATCTTTGACTGAGTAGCTGGCAGATCAGCTAGGTTTTATCAGAAAATAAAGTTGCAGGGTAATTTCCGTGGACAACACCTGATGCCTTCATAGTTCATCAATTAACCTAAAGAGTCGATTCTGTACATTTCCAGCCTTGCCCGTGTGCTCATAATAAAATTGACATTTGTACGAGTTGATAAGGTTCTTGTATTGCGATGGCCTAGAACACTTTATCCTATGGTTATGTAATGCGTCCTTCCAAGGTCTCCTTCCAAAAAACAGTTTTAGGTTTCACCTATTTGAGAGCTGGGAAGAGATATTTGGTATTCCCTTTTTTACCCCTCGGGGTAAAGGTTGTAGCTGGAGTCACACTATTGCCAGCTTATTCTAGGCAGATGTTGAAATCGTCAATCGCAAAAGTGTGGGATGGAATCCAATCACGGAAAGAGGGTGGGAAACTAAATGGTACTTATCTGATCGGGGTGGGGTGGGGTCTTTTCCAATAGTGGGAACTTTGCGATGGCTTCCAGGGAGAGGTCTTGAGTTCCTTCTCTTGCTTTTCAGAATACTTCCCTTCAGGGACTGAGGAACTCTCTGGCAACAGCTTAGATTCTTATCCTATCGACCTCCGAGACTGGAAAGGGGGTGTTCTCTTTCATTTCAGCGTTCAAAAGCCTGCCTACTCATGTCAGAAGTGTTCTGGTTTCTGTGAAAATGAGGATATAACTTTCTTGTGTAAGGTCTGTGGCTTCAACTCGAGGAGGTGGTCCCCGTTTTTCTCCGCATGTCATGTTTGTGCTTAAAGGTCATCTGATCAAGCTCTTTTGGGGGCTCATCCTACAACTAATCTCATTGATCTCATCTACGTAAAGACTGGCAGGATACTTTGCTCATAGGTTGGAGGTTTTCAATTGTCTTCTCTACACTCGATTGGTCATGGCTTTATGACAGACTAGGCATTGGTGTGACGATTGAACATCTTCAAATGAAGACAGTCTTGCTTCCTGTATCGAATACAGAATGAGAACAGTGCAAGGGGGTTTCACTTTCGAAATTAGGACTTTTTGCTCCTGGGGTTACCAGGAGTATCTTGAGCTGTGTGAGGGTACATTTACCAGCCCAGCAGAACTCCCCAACATCACCAAGCTGCATTTCAGCAGTAACAAGCAGAATGGCAGCTCAAAACTTCCAACTAAAGAAAAAAGAAAATGTTCTGCGTTTAAAAGGCTTTGCGCTGGTGCCATTTTTCAACCTTCAACATTACACAGTGGCTCCAGATAAGACACATTCATGTCTATCTTCAGGCTACACATCAGCAAAGGAGGGCATTCCTCTCTTAAAGGCATATTATGGCAAATGAAATCTGTGAACTAGCAGAGAAACTCACTCCAGGTTTTATGGCAAACGTTTTACTTTTGCAACAATCTAACACAGTCCAAACTCTTCACAAAAAAGCTCCGTTTCTCCTTTTGCTTGATGTCAGTTTTAAAGAACCCTTCACTTGAACAGATTCCTATGTATTAGAAATTGACTAGGGCTATGGAAGTGTGCAGAATATAGATGCGAAGAAAAACCGCACCTGTAAAAGGGACATCCAAGAAGAATTAACCCAGGTGTGAAATTGTGCTTTTGCCAAGCAAGAAAATGTATTTTTAAAGTGAAATGTTAACATGAGGCCCTGTGCTTGCATAGAGATATGATGGGAGATGAGGGGTTTGCTTTAAATATATACATGATATGTACTTTCATAAAGACTCGATTTAAGTTTAAAGAAAGCAAAAAAATAAAAAACACTTTGAGACCAACAGACAGGTTTGGCAGGCATTGGCTTCAATGGGCCCTGCCTCCCCTGGGAACAGAATTACCTTCCCCAAGTGGACCAGCCCCGGGCCACATGAAAGTGGCCAAGGTGTGGGATGTGGCATCATCATCAGACCTTCTGGCATTTCACCCGCCAAGAACAATTGATCAGGGGAACTGGCCTTGTCACGGGCAAGTGTGAATTCCTGGTGACACATCTATTCAGCTGCATCTGCCAGAATGAAAGGTTGCTATGGTAGCCCTGCTGCCCAGAGCGGACCCAGGGGTTGGGGAGGGGGGTAGGAGGATTGGGGAAATCTTAATGACCGCCCTCCAGTGACAGATGCCATCCTTTTGATTTAAATGACTTTTTGATATGAAATTATTTATTTCATTAACCTAAAGAAACAGTAATATGAAATTATGACCGTTTAAATTTTATTTTTGCGCCATTAAAATTAGACATGGGTTTTTCTGGAATGTTGTGGAGGCAAACGGCAGGAAAATGTCATTTCAGGGAGAAGTGTACATGGTACGTTTTGTCATTTAATGGAAATATGCCCAGTGATAATATGTATACACATACACAATTTTAGGCGGGATGTTTTCCAGGGAAATGGCAAAAGATTGCCAGAATAACTAAACAGCATAGCACTGTCTTGGGAGTTGGATCAGTAGGTTTCTTGTAAGGTATGGAGTCTGCATATCTAATTTTCTTGTTGATGACATGTGTAAAAAAGAAGTGTTTTGCTCCATAACTTATTTTGGCAAAAGTAACTTGGTGAAACAAAAGTACATCATAAAACACCCACCCTAAAAACTGAGTCACCTCCTTCAGTCCAATCTGCTTCCGAGGAGAAGGCAACATCCACAGGCTGACCTATTCGATTCTTAGAGGTAGGTCTAGCTTAGTTGTGCCCACATCGTAAAAATCCTCTAATGTCATCCAACCTTTACAAGGAGGAGGCTTAGGAGGAGTCAGGACATTCACAAATCCAAGATTCAAGAAAATCCAGCATTCATAAATCAACATCCAGAGATCCAGACATTCCACATTCACCCTGCAGGATTCAGGATTCCAGATTCCAGATGCCAGGCCAGAGCTAGCTGACCCTATCCAGGCAGAACCACTGATGCAGAAATAAAACCCTCTAAAATCCCTATAATTCAGGGAGCAAGGGGGAAAAGGCTGTGGTACCCTTTTGGGAAGTATTCTGTGACCAGGCTGGCTTTGCCCCACTGCCTGCTTGCCCAGCTGATGCACCTCGCTGTCTCCAGTGACCTGACTAGGCCAAGCTGTCCCCTTCTAGGAGAGCCCACCGCTGCACAGAGAGCAGATCTTGCCTCGCTGTCCAGAAATCCGGTTTGCTGTCCCAACTACCCCATTCAAGTGCTTGTAAGTATTACCTTCCCCTGTAACCAAAAAGCGGCATCCCTTTCCCATAGAAATCCTATAAATATCCCAGTAAATCCTTAAAATTGTCAGAATCCTCTGTGTATCCTGTCCTTAGGAAAATGTGAGTTAATTTCCAAGTGTTAGCACCATTCTTTCCAACTCATTTCAGTCCTTGTGTAAGTCCTTAGTACTATTTTGAATAATTTAATTCCCATATAGAGATGAACGCGGCGTGGATAGGTTGCCATTGCAAGTAACCTCCTCACATACCCTGTCTTTCTAGAACAATCTAGTTTCAGTAAAAGAAATCACTTTACTAACAAAACCGAGTTGTCCCGTGAAATTGTTGCTTTTTAAAAACCGAGTTTCCTTTCCCTTTAAGAATCTCATACCTTCATCCATCCAGAGTTACGCTTTCACTTTCATATTATACCTGTGATGTGCCTTTGTACATTAGCATCAAAACCGCATTCTGATTTTGTCTGTTTAGCCCATTTTCCAAGCCGTTTTGCTATTTTAAACTTGTGAAACTAAGCAAATGCAATATCTCTATGTGTGATTCTTGCTGCACTGTGCTTTTCCTTCCAAAGTCGAGTTTCTGAACTGTATGTTAGTACATTGCCTTGTAGTTTGCTAGTCTTCTTACTTCTTTGATACAGCCATACTCATTTCTACCTCATTCATTCAACCGCACATGTAAAATAACTATTTAGTAATTCTGAGTGCTATTTTTCTCATTCAGGGGTGGAAGGTCGGATTTTCATTCCGTTTGTTGCCTAGTATACCCGACTCCTTGCTTCTCCTCTCTACCCACACAGAATTCGGTTAACAGGGGTTTGAGGGAGTATTGCAGGGGGAAATACTGACTGTGGTGCCATCTGAAAATAATAACCGAAAAGTGATCTTGCTTTTATTCAATTGTGCATTGTGTATCTGATGTTAAAAAGGTCAAACTAAGTGTGTTCTATCATTTTACAGTGTAATTATCACCACATGGGTGATTGCTGCCCTATATTGAAAGTGTGCGACTTTTATTCCAAATTAAAATAAAGATTTCATTATCACACACTGGCCTGGTTCATGGTCCATTGTGACAAGGGGTGTACGTTTAGGGGGCTGTGAGACGGATTGGCTGCCTTCTCAAAGCTGAATCCAAATTCATAAATTTAAAAGTGTTTTAATTGTGCGCTGCATCCGTGGCCAGTATCAAGAGTCCTGGTCTGGAGTGTGATGCCTCTTTAAAATCCTTAACAGCAGTCACCTTGGATTAGTCACTGTCTGGTTTAATTTAACCTTCTTCAAAGCAGGTATCCCAGGGATTTCTTTGCATTGAAGGTGCATGCCTGTTTTGATGGCTGCCTCTTTGAGAGAGGCTTTAAGCTACAAGGTTTCCTGTTGAACCCACCTTGAAGTAAGAGTCAGTGAGGTCATCTGGGGGAGGGATTATTGGGGCACTCAGTCGGTGTTTCAGTTCGCCAGGTCCATTAAGCGTTTGTTGGATTGAGATGTCAATTTTCCTGACATGTACTGCCTTTTTTGTTCTCTTGGGTTGATGTCTGAATAGCTGGTGGGCTCAGAGGGCTCATGTTATGCCTTTTCTACCTATCCTGTGTTTCACCCCCCATTGACTAAGCTGATGGGCCTGGATAGTGACTGGATACTGGATAGTGACCGAGTTCTTATTGCCAACTGGACCACTGGTATCCCGAACATTTCGTTTTCTTTCTCCTTCCATAGAAAGCCATGCAATGAGAGAGTGCATGGAGCATAGGATCCCATTAATTGTATCCATTCAGATAAGTCATGATCGCGTGCTCTTTATGTGTGACTATGAGCAATTTATGAAGGCTCAGTACCATATGGGCACTCAGGCTCACTCCATGGTCGTCTGGGAACAATACTAAACGAGGTTACCAAATTAGAACTTTTTCTAATGAGGAAAGGCACTGTCAAATATGCCATGAGTGGCGTGCTGTGAGCAGGTGAGAGCCTGAACTTATGTTGCCTGAAAAAGGGCTGGGCCCGAAATGTGCTGGGCTATAAATGAGCTTAATTTGAATTCAACTGTAATTGTTTTGCGTAATTTAAATCCAAGTCTAATTGTTCATTCCAATATAATGAGTTTGGGACAGTTTATGACTGTATTAAACAATCAACTTAAAAGTACAATAAAAGTGTCAGCAATATAAGTGGTTTAACACGAGCACATGGTATTGCCTGCCTTCATTGAAAAGTGTGCAGTTCCAAATCTTGTTCTTTGTGTAGGATAAATTGATCAAGCTCATGAACACCTTCTCCTGGAGTTGACAGCTGTAGTAGCATCAGCCCCCATGGGTGGCTCATCCACATCCACAATTGGTTTTGAGGCACCGACCAGCCACCCAGCATAGACAAGCTCAGCCATCCCAGTGAAAACAGCGAGTGCTACCTCAGCTGTAGTAAGCAGCCGAGGCTGCAATCCTGTGAAGGATTTAGCTGTCAAAGGGAAAGGGAATTTGTGCAGCCAGTCAGGTTACGTTTTCTTACTGTGGCATGGCGTTTTTTTTTTACTGAGCATCACATGTAAAGCAAACATTGTACGTTTTACTACATTGCTAGACTGGCCTGCATTGGTGTGGCCTGCATGGTTATGTTTTCTTACTATTGCATGGCATTCTGTACTGGTATCAAAGGTAAAGCCAACATGACAAGTGTAATTGCACTGCTAGACTGGCCTCCATTGGTGCAGCCAATCTGAACATCTTTTCTTACTATAGCATGACATTTTGTACTAGGCAGTAGGGGTAAAGGAAACAATGGGTGTTATTACGTGGCAAGACTAACCTACATTGGAGCAACTAGTCTGGATATATTATTTATTGTTGCATGGCATTTTTAATGACATCGAGGGTAAAGCAAACATGAACAATGTTATTACGTGGCTAGGCTGGCCTACATTGGTACATCCAGTTGTTTCTCACTGTGTTATGGCATTTGTTACTGTAAAAGCCAGCATAAGTATTGTTTTATACGATATATATTGGTGCAGCCTGCATGGGCATGCATGAAGATCTTCTCAAACATTTTCCAGAAGTGGTGTCATGTCTGATAGTTCCACATTTGAATTTGAGGCAGTTTTGCTGTTCCTCTTCTTGGGTTTTCTTTACAAGGGCAGTGCCACATACACTCATGCCTGCTTGGGCCACACTGCTACATCATTTGACTTATTTAGACCAACGCTGGGGTTTACTGAAAGCAGAAAGCTGGTGGAGGGTTTTTGCCTCTGCTTGGGTATGGCCAATGTTGGTTTCTCAATCTGAAGGCCCCCTTATCTCATGGTGTTCAAGACCATCTGGTCCTCTAGATGAGGTGATTCCTGTGTTGACCTCAGTTTACATGGATCAGGTGTTTGCTTTGTCTGCTTTTTATTCTTTTTCAGAAGAAATGCACTCTCTTTAAGAACAGTAGATGTGCACTGATGTGACAGTTGATGGATTGCATTCAGTATTCAATACAAATCTCATGCAGTGAATTAAGCGACCATGGTTCCGATACACACTTGGAAGCTTAGGTGGTTCCAGGGTGGCCACTCCCCAGATGGGAGAAAGTTTTGGCACTATGAGCACCCTTTTAAAATGGTCTTAAGCGTTCAATGCTGGCTGAGGTCTCTAGCATACCAGTGGCATTTTACCCATAATGGCCGATGGGGCGCAGACCTGCCAGCTCAGTGAAATTCCAAGTGCTTCCTTGGCTGCAATGAGCACTCCTGGATTGGCTGTGTTCTTAAGGAATCAAGGTTTCTCTATGTATCGAGTACCCCAGATGTGCATGCATGCCCAATGAGCAATGCAAGGCTAGGGGTGTTTTGCTTTCTCTGTCCCGTTTAGCACATTTTAGTGTGTACAACACTCTAAAATGCCTATGGGGCACTCCTGCATTTCCCCTTGGTTAGGGGGGCTGGGATGGTGAGATCCTGCCACTCTGGGTGTATGTCACCAGCAAGCACTCAGGGATAAGTGTTGATCGACACTGCTCTCTGCTTTCTGCCTTCAAGGTGGGCCACCCAAACGAGCTGCTGGTGACTTGAGGTAGGCTGAAGCTGCAGCGACAATAAGGTAAAGGCACTCAAACAAAAATAAGAGTGTGTTCCTGTATTTGTGTGTATGTGTGTGTGTTATGCATGATATCTATGTGTATGTGTTGTCTACGAGTTCAGTGTGTAAGAACATACAGGTGTGTGTGTGGTATTCTAGTGGTTATGGGGCGAGTGAATTTGAGTTAATGAGTGAGAATGAATGCTTGTCAATGTGGTGGGAGAGGGGCTGGTGAATTTGAGCGAGAATGAGTGTGCGTCCATGAAAGTGTGCACATGAAAGTGTGTACATGAATGGGGGGTTGTATAAGGGGGATGAGGGTTTTGGTGAATGGGGTAAGAAGAGCCAATACAGGGTCTGCAAAGAGGGTTGAGATGCTGTGTGATCAGAGGAGCCAATACAGGGCAATGTGGGCTGAAGGGGGTTTGTACACACCACCATGGACATGCTTTCTTAAACCATCATGGCATATTTACTAGCATTAGAGCATAACCAGTATGCACATGCTTTGTGTGTGTCACAACACTTTTGCTGCCATTATGGGCAAAGCCAAAATTAGTGTTTTTACGTGGGGATACCGCCTACATTGGTTCAACTTGTATGGATACGTTTTTTTCCTGTGACATGGCATTTTTACTGGCATAATCGACAAAGCAAATATGAGTGTTCCTTTAGGGGGATACTGGCCTACATTGGAACAGCCAGTGTGGTCATATTTGCTTACAGTGGTATGGCATTAACTGGCATTATAAGCAAAGTCAACATATTGAATATGCTTACATGGTGATATAGGCCTGCATTGGTGCAGCCAGGATAGACATGTTCGGGCACAGCCAGAATAAAAATATTTTTACGCTGGTAAAATAACGGCACACATTCAAGGCAGAGGCATCATGAACATGTGTTGGAAAATGCTTCTTTGACTGTTGGCGACCTGGCATCTATTGGATTTGTTCATGTTACCTTAGAAACTAGATTGTAAACTGTGTGGCTTTCTACCCAATTTTTCACAGAAGGTGTGCTGTAAAAATGCACCATTTTAACCTATTATTTTAAAATATTTCTTGGCCGATGTGGGGATTCCATGCTATGCTCGATGGCTCATGCATATTCATAGGAAATGTGTAAACCCCTCCAATTAATAAATTCAATGACGCCACTAATACCATCCTTGGACATGGGACTCATTTCTCAGGCGGGGTTGCTAGGATTGGTTTACAGACTGTCTGCTGCAGTCAAGGTCTACCATTGGACAGAGGCCAGATATGGGACTTCAATTAGATGAGGAAGCAATGGTTTCTTTTACATTGTTTGTGGGCCCCTATGGCACTCCAGGTTGGGATTCCACGTCTCATGGATTTAGGTTGGGGTTTTGCATTTTACTTTTGTACTAACCGCTAGAGACAGGTACCTGTTGATCCTGCTGTAATTCATAAGTGGTGTACTTTTATGTTTTCTCTATTGTTGAAGCAAAGACATACTGCTTGATTACATCTTCAGTTCATGTACGGGCTGGGACAAGACAAATGATGAGGCGGTAATAAGCGGATTAGTTACTAGTAATCATCTTTACTCCAATTCTGTTGTCTTTGCCCCATTACTTGTACATCTCCCTCTCACTGGTGGAATGCCTGTGCTTTGTGGTCAGTTACTTTGGTATCAATGCATGAGGTATACTGAGAGAGGGAATTGTTTATGTTCTATCCCTGTAAGGGGCTGGCCTTAAAGTGAGTCATCAAATATTTATTTTATAGTTAGGTAGCGGGGGTGGGGGGCTGACCTGGAAGGTGGACTCGCCTTAATAAAGGTAGTACTGGTACAAGGAAGGTAAAATCTGAGGAATTGAGATTACCAGTTGCCAAGCCAGGATTTCTCATCCTTACGTCATTCCTTGACCAAGAAATTGTGTGATCCTGGGAAAATTGCTTTATCTCGTGGGGGATCAGACTGTAACTAGGTGTAAAGTAATTAAGTATTACAAACAGTATATGGGCTGTCTGTAACTGTTCTTTTCACTCCCCGATTCCTGTGTACTGCTGTTGGCTGGTCTCCACACACCATACTGCTCTATGCCGGAAGGATAGTTCAGGGGCCATGCACTGGTCTTGCAAACAAGACAAAGCAAAGCAGCACAGATTTGATACTCAGTCCCGTGCTTAGAGGCTGGACTCTGGCATGAAGCAGGATATAAAAAAGCAATTTATGCCCAGCAGCTCACGATGGAGTAGGTATGCACACAATCAAATACAGAAGATAAATAAGCGCCTTGCTGGGTGCTTGGCGTACCTTCCTCTTCACCTGCACCGGGCTCCAAACCCCGATACCTGGCACTGTCCCGAGGTAGAAGAGAAACAGGGGTCAAGTCCTAAAAAAAGTGGGGGCCTCATTAACGTACCAATTGAATGTAGCGTCAGCGGAAATTAGCATATCAATGTGGCGGGACTCGGTCCACCCTCGTGTACCCTCAACTTCAACCCTGCAGAAAAACGTAAATCCAAAATATATTTTGAAAACACGGAGCTCATGTATCAGATTAACACCTCAGCCTGTAATTCTGAGCTCAGGACATGCCTAAAAACGATCGAACAGCGCACCCGGTTCTGCATCCTCCCTCCCACATGTCCACAGAGTCCTGCCAGAGGTGCCAGCCAGAGGTTTCCAAGGGGGGCCATGGCCACCCTTATAAAAACGCTGCCCCTCCACCGGCCCGTCTGCCGGTTAAGTCTTTGTTTTGGTGTAGCACCCCAGTGACCTCATCAGGCCACCCCTATGAAAAAGGTCTAGTGGCACCGCTCAGTCTTGCAGCTAAGAGCACTGGGAATGCACTAAAGTGAAAAAACTGCCACACAATCTTGAAGCGCACAATCTCTGTGCGTTGCACACACAAAACACCCCCACCCTAACACAAATGACATTAAATATGTATGCTATCTCGTACAAGACAATTGTTTTGAATCTAACTTTGTTCTTTAAAAACACACAAAATAAAATAAACAAAAAGGAGTACACATTTCAAACCAACCACTGTCTTTGTAAGGCAGCATGTTAAGAGGACTGTGCATATCTTTATTAACCAGGCCACGTAATTATTCCCTGGGCTGCTGCTTGGTTACAGTAGGGTGATCCTGTCCTATCCAGGGATATGAGCTACAAACCTTGGGGGATTCGCAGAGAGTTGCAAGAGGATGGTCGGCGTTCTCCAATCTGGGGCAGGAGGGCAAGTTCAGGGCCTCGTTTCACAAAGATGATCTGGGGTCAGTGGGTATTCAAGGGCCGGGCATTCAACCATGGGGCGGGCCTACAATCAGAAAGTAGACCTGGGCCGTGAGCAGGGATGAGGCCTACATTGACACAGGCGATCCTAGGTCAGTGAGCCATCAAAGAGCATACATGCACCACGATAACCTGGGGTCAATGCGCAAGCATTGGGTCGACATCCATATGAGTGATATGGAGGTCAGTGAGCAAGAATAGGGCTGGTGGTGACCTGCGGTCAATGAGCAAGCACAGGGGTAGCTTATACACAGGCAACCTTTGCCAGTGAACACGCATGGGGTCTACATTCACGGATGACCTGGGGTCAGGGCGCAGGCATGGGGCCAACAGTCATGGATGATTGGGGGGGGGGGGGGGGTCAGTGAGCAGGCACAGGGCCTACATTCACGGATGACATGGGGTCGTGGAGCAGACATGGGGCCAACATTCACAGAAGACATAGGGCCAGTGAGCAGGCACGGGGCCTACATTCATGGATGACATAGGGTTAGTGAGCAGGTATGGGGGCCTACATTCAAAGAAGACAGGCCTCAGGGAGCCAGCATGGAGTCTACACTCACAGGTGACATGGGGCCAGGGAGCAGGCATGGATCCTACGTTCACGGATGACGCGGGGTAAGGAGCAAGCATGGAGCCTAGACTCATGGATGGCATGGGGCCAGGGAGCAGGCATGGAGCCTAGACTCATGGATGAAACAGGGTCAGGCAGCAGCCATGGAGCCTACATTTACGTAAGACTGGGGGGCAGGGAGCATGCATGGGGCCTACATTCACGTACGAAAGGGTGGGGTCAGGGAGCTGGCATGGGGCCACATTGATGGATTACATGGGGTCAGAGAGCACACGTGGGGCTTACATTAACGGATGACATGGGGTCAGGGAACAGGTATTGAGTCTACATTCATGGAGGACATGTGGTCAGTGAGCAGGCATGGGGCCTATACGCACGGATGGCATGGGGTCAGAGAGCAGGCATGGAATTTACGTTCAGAGATGGCATGGGCTGAGAGTCTTGGTCAGCCCCCAGGAAGCAAAGGGCTGGGTATTTGCTCTGGAATCACTAGGCCAAATCTACTGCCAAACCGACTGAGCTAAACAAATAGCTTTGCTCTCTTGGTAGGGAAGCAGGCAGAGACAAAGCTTCTGTCCAAAGATAGTGGGAAGGCACAGTTACATTGTTAGCAGTTGCGCAGTAAAACACATTAAATAACAATAAAAAGTGCCCAGACTCAAATAAAAATTAATGAATAGATCACTTTTACTTAACGCTTTACGCAGGCTTCCTCCATTTCTAAAGGTTGAGAGTTGTTAACATACCCCTCCTAGAATAAACAAAGCACAGCCATCAATGATGCTAAGAAGTTCAAAGGAGGCTTCTGTAGAGGAGTAGGTCAGGCAGTCCTTGTTGGACTGAAAGACGCATGGAAGCTGTACAGACGCAGCATGGAAAGCAGGCAGGCTCTCTGGACGCTCGTGCTAACAAAAGGAAAATGTCTAGGGTGACCAGACGTCCAGGTTTTCCCAGGACTGTCCCAGTATTTTGCTCTTGGTCCTGGCGTCACGAGCTTTGAGGTTTGAAACCCCGTCCCGTGTTTTGGGAATGGCTGGCTATTGTACCGGTTTTTGCCAGCAACACTGGAACAAATGCCGAAATCGGATAGGGAGGGCATGAAACGCTTGCGTTTGATGCCCTCTCGCTTCCTCCATGACTTCTCTCCTCCAATGAGAGCTTTGCGCTTTCAATGAACACGTACTTGCAGGTACTGTGTGCCAAAAAGGCCTTGTGAGTGTGTGCTTGCAGGATCGGTCCGCGTGCCGGGCGGGAGATACTGGTTGTGTCAACGGGGAGAGGTTGCATCAGGGCACCGGAGATTATAGTTGTAATTGTGGCATCAGGCGGGGAGAGGTTGCATCAAAACTTGCCCGGTGGGAGTGCGGGGGTTGCGGGGGGGGGGTAAGAGGTTGCATTACGGTGACCAGACGTCCTGGGTTTTCCCTGAGACAGTTGGGGAAATCGCCCTCTGTCCCGGGGTCCCGCAAATTTTTTCATTTTGCAAACCCTGTCCGTGGTTTACAGTGGTGGGTCCCTACGGGTTCCGGTTTTTGCTGGGACCCCATTTCGAAATCCCAAAATCGGGTCCCAGCGTTCCTGCATTAAATATTTCACACCCCCATTTCCTCCCCTAACCCTCCCTGGCCACTATCCTCCAATGAGAGGGGTGTGCCTGTGACCCTCCCTGCACCCCCGCAACAGGCCAGCGACATAGATGAAGGACTACATTTTTATTTGTATTGACGCTAGTCCCACTTCTATGTCTATGGCCGGTCCCTTTTTTTCTTTTTTTATCTGGTCACCCTAGGTTGCATATTACTAAATGTTAAAAAACAGACAGTGAACGGGAAGGTTTAAGGAGAGCGTTACTGAGCCTGGGCGGGGAGAGGTTGCATTTGATTTACAAAAGGAAAACGCTTGTAATTATAGCATCAGGCGGGGAGAGGTTGATTTAAAGCACGATCGAGCGGGAACAGGTTGCAAATTACTGCTAAACAGACGGTAACCAGGAATGTTTTAAGGAGAGTGTTACCAAGCCTGGGCGGGAAGTAGGGTGGCCAACTGTCCCGTAATTTGTGGGATTGTCCTGTAATTGGGGACTTGTCCGCAGTTGAACTTCGCCCTGCGGATTATTCCGATGTGCAGGCTATTCTTCAGGGCAATTGCAGGGGCCATGTCAGGGTTAACCAAGACGCACCATCACAAACGCCTTTCCAGAGAACTAAAAGAAGATCTGGTCACCTGGGACACCTTCCTGGTCGAGTTCAGTTGGGTTTGGTGAAGAACAGCAAACAACTGTGCCTCTACACCGATGCTGCAGGTAGCATGGGTTTTGGAGCCATTCTGGGAAACAGAGGTGAGGTCAGTGGTGGCCCGATAGCTGGGTGGACAGTGGCCTGACCAGGAACATTACGTTTTTAGAACTCTTCCCCAGAATAGTGGCAGTGGAGATATGGGGAGCAGAGCTGAAGGGCAGGGATGTGATGTTGTGGTTAGACAGCATGTCTGTGGTGTGCGCCATTAACAGTCAAATGGCGGCATGCCCCATGGTTCTAGGATTGTTGAAAAGATTGGTATTATCATACTTAAGAAACAATGCCAGGCATTTACAATAACGCGGCTGATTCCTTGTAGGTTTTAAATTACAGGAGTTCCAGCGGTGCCTACCCACAGCAGCCCCGTGGATGACGCAGTTTCCTGAGACACTATGGGGGCTTGATGCCCAGAGTTGGCTCTACTGATTGAGGGATCGGTATCACAAAAAACATATCTGAACGTCAAGGAATTAAGGGAGTTCTGTCAGACACAGGGATTGGTGGACCTATTCCACAGGCAAAGCATAAGGAAGTTCCTGGGACACGTGCAAGGGTTGGGGGTATCAGTGGGGGCAGCCAGAATAGAGATGGCTGTCATCGGGTTTATTGCTGGGTTGAAAGCAAGAGCACCCACTTCCACGGACTATGCAGTAGACAAAGGTTCTGATAGGGTGGAGAAGGATGGAGGACCCAAGGGCCACTCAATCCCGAAAAACTGGCCGCAATCATAGGGCACCTAGAAGAGATTTGCAGGGAGGCATGGGAAGCATCCCGGTTCCGGACAGCCTTTTTTTCCAGAGCATTCAGGATAGGGGAACTGGTGGGTGCATCCATGATGGATATAGTGGGGGGTTGGCCCGGGAGGACTTTTCAAGTAAAGGGTGTGACCGGATACATTTCTGGATAAGAAAATCCAAACCAGACCATGATGGATAGGGAATTGGGGTCTCATTAATGGACAATGCAGTGATCTGCCCTATAAGGTTGTTGGGATCATTCTTGGGCTTTTGGGGGTGGGGGGGCGGGGATGAGGGGATGGATCTCTAGATTTCAATTTAGGAAGGTCTTCGAGAAAGCACTGTAGGGAGTCTCAGGGGGATGGGGTTCGCTCCTCATTCCTCACGAATTGGGGAGGCCACCACTGCAGTCAGATATGAGTGCAAGTAGAGTGAAATTAAGGTAATTGGGCGTTGGAAGTCCACGGCATACAAATGGTACATTAGGCCCCACTTGGAATGTTGACATAGGGAAGGTGAGGGAAGGAAAAAAGAAAGGGGGAAGTGGGTGGTGGCAGAACTGTGATACTATGTGTGGTGTTGAGGAGGTAAGGGTCTTCACGGGGCATACATTACTGATATGCATAACATTCTCTTGCGTCGACCTGCGTAGCGCAGATGGTGAAGCCAGTAGTGTGGGTCGAGGGGCATTTGTTCAGATGGAGAATGGAACAGAGAGTGTTGGAACGGCGGGATTTGCTGTCGGACGCAGCAGAGTTTGACATACATTAGATTGGTTCTGGCGGGGTTGCGGGTACACCAAGTGTGCCAGCTGTTGGAGGAGAGAAGAAAAAGGAGAGGGCTGCCCGACCCAGACCTGGTGATCTTGCATATAGGGGGCATGATCTGGTACAGCTGGGGAGAAGAGTGCTGATCATGGACCTGTTGTCACTGTTGGGTTGGTTCAGACGTTTCTGCCCAAAGGCATTGCTCGCAAATTATACCAAGGCTCAACTGGGTTCCCTTTGAACAATGCAGCATGAAAAATTAAATAGAGAGATTGCCCGGCTAGCCGGATGCAACGGCCGACTACAGAAAAATTCAAATGGACTATTAAGGGGACCAGAGATCTGTCATCAGGACCGGGCGCACCGGTCTCAATGGGTCACCAAACGTTTGTTGCAGAACTTTTGGCAGTAATGAGAACGTTTATGCGAGTTGGGGGGGCGCAAACCGGTGGGTCCGGACCCCTGTGGCAGGTGGGAGAGGACCACAGGAACATTAGAATTCCTTTCCAGGGGGGTCTGGAGTTGGAATTATGGGAAGGAGAAGGCGCAGTACGCCCACCTGTGGAATTGATGGACAGCTGAAGGGGGGGTTCCCAGCGGGGGAAGAGGGCATGGGGGTGCGGTCAGGAGGTAAGCTGGGTAATGAAGGGTCCGCCACCCGGGATCACCCCCCCCACACTTAGAAGGGCATGGTGGGAAGGGGGTAGGGCCTCACCACCATGAAGGGATGATTCTGTGGTCTGCCTGGACCCCTGGTCAGTGTTAGGCGATTTATTGTGGGGTGTGGTTTTTTTATTTTTAAGTCGCATTTTTTTGGTTATGATGTGTGATGTAATGAATAAAAAATGTGGCCGGTATGGCATCCAAAAAAGAAAGTGTCAAATGTGTTTCTCATGCCCCGGCATCTCCCCCCTGCACAGCCAAAGCCTGCCACGTTTTCACTTAAACTCTGTTAGATTTTGCACCCAGTAGAGTCAGCGTGTTTCGTCTTCAGTTCATGGGATGTTTCTTCTTCAGCATTTGCATCTCATGTCCGTTTCCCTTCCTCACAAAGCAGCATGGTTAGAGTCTTTGTTTAGCAAAATATTTTGAGAACACCATGGCATCCGTTAAGCCCCGTGCCTGTTCACTGACCTCTGCCATCCGTAAATGTTGACCCAGTGCCTGCTCACGGACCATAGCTTATTGTGGTGCATGTAGGCTCCACGATTGCTCGCTTACGCGGGGTCACGTGTGTGAATGTAGGCCGCATCCCTGCTCACTAACTTCAGGTTAAGTTTAGGCTTGTCTTGTACACAGCAAAGGAAAAGTACACATTAGCATAATAAGGATTCTGTGTCGTGTCAGGGAGGGTGTGCATTGGTGTGTGTGTCAAGCACAGAGATTTGTGGAGGTTGTAATTGCCTGCATAGTGTGGCTGGCACGCTTTTTTCACTTTGGAGCAAGCCCAGTGGTCTTCGGTGCAGTACTAAGGGCGCTGCCTGAACAGATGAGCCCTGAGGCAGGGTGAAGAACTATGTGCGCCGTTTCGTAGTTATGAGGCATAGACTGAGCACAGCATCACAGACTGAGCCGTAAATCTTGTTCATGAGGACCTAGTTGTGAACATATAATCAGCATTTACGTTTCTCTGCTACCTTAGGGGTCAGTGTCAGGGTTCAGGACCGGTAAGATGGTGACTGCACCGACTCCCCGTGGCACCCGGAAAGGTGTTTATTTATTGAAGGTCTTTGATGAAGTGCAGACCTAGCTCCTAGGAGCAGGAGCCTCTTGATTGGAAGCTGCTGCACGTAAAGAAGTATGTTATGTTAAAGTATATTTATACCTCTCACCGTCACCACCGGAGTGGTCTCCTGCCGCTCTGGCGGCTCTGAAAAGGAAAGAGGGTGGGATGGGTTAGTAAGGCTGAGTGGGAAAAAAACAAGCGAGCTGTGATGTGCTGCTGGCAGCATCAGTTTGGTTAACATTGTTAGCTAAGCTTAGGTGTGCTTTTCGGTTGGTAGCCGTCATGTTTTGTTGTGCAAGGCTATGCGTGTTGTTTTATTGTTGCGTTGTAGTGAAGTGCGTGCGGTTTGTGGTGCTTTGGATGTGTGGTTGCGTTTATGTAGAGTGTGAGAGGTGTATGCAGAGGGGTGAGATTGTTTAGTGGGGTTGGTTCGTGGCATCGCTTTTTAGAAGTGGCACATGCTAATCTTCACAATCCTGTCTAGATGTGGCACAATGGTAATCTTTACAATTCTATCTAGATGTGATGCAAGCTAGTATTACCATTCTTACAAAAAAGGTAGAACACGGCATGATAACCTGTTTAGTGGTCTCCCTGCTCACTGTGCTCAGAGAGGCACAGCTTCACCTCACTGATGAGGCCCAACAAGGCTGAAACACGTGTATGGGGTTGCTGTTTGTACTCTTGTTCAGAGGAGAATTGCCATAGCATTTCTGTGCTGGACTACCCATGTGGGCGGGACAAAGACTGATATGCAAATGGATATTTCCCATCTGTGAAAGGTACAGTGAGCAAAAAGTAGATGGCTGTGAACTCTCAAAGTGGTTAATAACCACTGAACAGGTTATCATGGCGTGTTCTTCCGAGAGAGGGGCGCCTGCTACCTTTTTTGTATTTTTGGAAGGAACTTGGGGTTGGTCATCCTAAGTTACCTGGGGGCAACCAGACGTGGAATCCCTGCTCACTGTGCTCAGGGAGGCACAGCTTCACCTCACTGATGAGGCCCAACAAGGCTGAAACACGTGTATGGGGTTGCTGTTTGTACTCTTGTTCAGAGGAGAATTGCCATAGCATTTCTGCGCTGGACTGCCCATGTGGCGGGACAAAGACTGATATGCAAATGGATATTTCCCATCTGTGAAAGGTACAGTGAGCAAAAAGTAGATGGCTGTGAACTCTCAAAGTGGTTAATAACCACTGAACAGGTTATCATGCTGTGTACTTTCGAGAGAGGGGCACCCGCTACCTTTTTTGTAATATTACCATTCTGTCTAGATGTGATGCGAGAGAACGTTTACAATTCTGTCTAGATGTGACGCAATGCTAATCTTCGCAGTTCTGTCTAGATGGGATGCAATTCTGTCTAGATGGGATGCAATACTAGTCTTCACACTTATGTTTAGATGTGACGCAAGCTAGTATTACAATTCTCTCTAGATGTGATGCAAGCTAATCTTCTCAATCTGTCTAGATGTGACAGAGGCTAATCTTCACAATTCTGGCTGGATAGGAGCCAGGCTAGTATTACAGCTCTGTCTAGATATGTCGCAATGCTAATCTTCACAATTCTGTCTTAATGTGATGCAAGCTGACATTCACAATTCTGTCTAATTGTGATGCTGGCTCATATATGTAATGTTATCTGGACTAGCAAGGACAGAGTATAGTCTACCTAGTCGTGAGATATTGCTCACTAAATTATCTTGGTGTGAGAGATGGCTGGGCAACACAGTTCAAAACTCAGTGGGCCTCATTCAAAGATTGGAGGTAGCCATGGCGCTAATAGCGCCATGGCTGCCTCCAATAATAGTACCGAGTCCGCCCTCATTCAATGTGGACTTACCGGTCTAGTCGGACCTTTGCGGGACCGGTAAGTCCCCATTGAAAATACCATTCCCCATTCCCATTCCCATTTGAGCCCCCATAGGGCTCAATGGGAATGGGGGAAGGTGCAAATAACGGTACCGCAATTTGCTCCGTGGACCCTTTGCGGCTCCCGCTAAGACTGCCTGGTAAAACACCACCCAAACACTATACACTATAAAACCAGGTGGCCTTAGCGGAACCCGCAAAGGGACCTCGTAGTAGGGCGCAAAGGGATTACCGGCACAGATGTCCTTAATGGTGCCCGGTATCCTTTTGTGCCCTACTCAGAATGAGGCCCAGTGAGTCTATGTGGGGCGACAGTTGCAGAACGGAAGTGGTTAAAGGCACATTTCCTTCTATTTGTTGGTAATAAGATAGGACAGAGGTGGGCCAGTTTTGTGGTTGCAGAGCTAGCTGTGCCCCTGTTATGTCAAGTTATCTTTTGTTAATGTACACCATGCACTGATACCAGTCGAGGGCATTCTCCAGGCACTCACATGTCTCTGCAAGAAAGAAGATGTGTTGGTTAGTGAGGGAAGAATGAAAGGATAGGACCAGAACTTGGAGAAACTGGCGTCTGTTTGTGTTGGCTTGCAGATGGTGGGTTGTGTGCACTGCTTGTTGTATCCATACAGGTAAGGTACAATGCCGTGGGTGTTTTCTGTGTAGCTGTTTGTCATGTTGGGGGGTGTGTGTTTTATGGGTAAATTGGCAGGGGTTTAAGTTTGTGTGCACTGGCTTGTTTTGTACATATGGGGGTTTGAGTTAGTTTGTTGGTAGTGTGCGTTGCCTGTGTTGGGTTTGTATTAGGGTATAGGTTCTCTAGACCAGTGGGCATATATAATGTTTGGGTGGTGTGTTTGAGGAGGTAGAAGTGGGTGGTTAGTGCTTTAGCTAATCACCAAGTTCTTCTATGGGGCTAATCTACACAGTCCTATCAGATGTGGCAAATGACTAATCTCCATAATTCTTCTATCTGAGTGTGATGCATGGCTAAACTTCACCTGGAAAGTGTGAACGGCTAAATTGGAGGCGCAACAGTAAGTGAAACACACCTAGATTTGAGCTATCTGGATAGAGGGAGAACGCCTAAGTATGGGACACAACAGTAAATAACACCATTGAACGGTTGGTACAAAGCAGTAATGGGGCTATTCTTTACTCACTGGCTGATTTTGGTATGCTATGTTTTGAAGGTAATGAGATGCAGGGTTTTTTGGAATACAGAGACTGCTGTACTCTCCACCCAGACCACACTTATCTTGTCAGTCTCTGCTAGTTGACGGTTGGCTACTGGCTTCTCAGGCGAACACGGACAAACAAGGTATGGAACTGCTTCTTTTAGAGCAGCCCTTTGCCTTGGGGCCCTTAGTCGAAGGGGCTGCATGGGCAGTGGGCTGCCTTAGGGGGTGTGGTTAAGAGCCTGGAGGAAAACAGCCAATCACAGGCATGGGAAGGAGGGGACAGATGGAGAGGTCACAGGTACAGCAGAAAAATTGAAAAAAAGACCACAAAATAACAGATAGCAAAGCAGGGGAGTGGATGAAAAAACCTGAGCCGGGGAAAGCAGGCGAGTCGATGAAAAAACAGCAGGGGTATGGTGCAGAAAGTGTCTTGTGACAGAACCAGTCATAAGCAGAATACAGGACTTGGGACAGTACCAAACTGCACACTATAACATCATCATCATTACACAATTACCTTACACCTAGTTTCAATTTGATTCAAAATGAGAGAAAGTGATTTATCCAGGATAAGACCATTTCTTGAACAAAGAATGATGTAGGGATGAGGAGTGGCTGGATTGCTTACTAGAAATGCTCGTTACTCTGATGCTACCTTCCTCGATCCAGTACAACATTCGTTGAGGTGAGCCCACATTCCGAGGCAGGAGCCCCCCACTGCCCATATAGAAAATAGACATCCCAAATATAAAAAAGACATTTAATGGCACACAGAAACAATTACAGACATATGCCAAATATGGCAGGGATGAATTCATCCAATATTGAAAACAATTTAATGAGGAGTTTAAGAAAAAGGATTAATACGAAGACATTTTGGAGGACACTGGAACAAAAACTAATTTGGATTAGAGCAACCCAATGGGAACCAATCAGAAAAGAGTAATGTATGAAAGAATAGGAACAATGGCATAGATTCAACTAGTAAGAACAAATATTCACATTGCATTACGTGGAGCATATATGTCAAAACAAATGTATAAGATTGATGAAATGACTAATGCTCTGCAGGACTATAGGGATGACTAGGGACCAAAATGCCTTCTCAGCCCAACACTACTACTAAAACATCAGTGATAAAAATCATAAAGGTGAAACAGGTACAGTACGACAGGTATATCTATTTCGCGGTTTGTGTTAATGTGAGCCGACAACAGCCCATACTCTTTATAACAGTAGCAACCCAAACACCAATAATACAAAAACTCAAAAATAAAAGAATTTCTAATAAAGGTTCTTTAAAATATATAGTTTAATGAAACAATACAAATGCAACAAACTAACTATAAACACTACCAAAAAATCTGCCCTGTAAAGAGAACACACAAACTGCAGACTGGTGTGTTGTTGCACTATGGGCATTTGAACAGGGGTATTCAGGCAAGACATTGCACCAATGGCACTGTTCAAAAGTGGTAGGTCTTTAAAGAATAATATGGACAAGGGAGCTTCCAGATCACTATAGTCATAGAAAGTAGAAACAATTGTTAGGGCTTTTTAACAGTACGTTATACTTTTCTTAGGAGTCTCGACAGCATCGAGCTGGACTTCTTGGTGCTTTAGCTGAGGTTGAGCCGAAGTCAAAATGGTTCGAAACAATGCAATCCCACTGGTGTTCAGCGTAAAGTTGGTTCGATGGTGCAGGCTCAGGAAGGGTACAAGTCGTCATTCAAGGTGGCAAAACAACATCTTCCAATGGTTCTAGCAGTGGTTGACTTGGCCGGTTCACAATGGCTTCTGCTGGGTAGAGTCAGCGCTTGCGAAGGCGAGTTTGTTTGCTTCCAGCAAGTCTAGTTGGTGCTCCCTCAAGGGTCGAGTCTGCTGTAGAGTTGTTTAAGATGGTCCACACCAATGGGTTGAGTTGGCATCTGTGTAACTCAGGAAGCATGAAGGGTTTGAAGTTTGCTTAGTGTGCCAAAAGCAGAACTGTGGGTCTTGTGGCTGCCTGAAGTGGGTCAAGAGTGTGTTGAAGCTGCAATAGAGGGTTCCAGCTGCTCTTGGACTTCTGGCTTGCATGGAGTCCCACTACAGGGGCTTCAGGGCCAGGGTGAGTGCTTCTGGCTCTGCACTCCCATTCCAGGGAGGTTGGCTAGCACCTACACAGGTTCCTTCACTTCCAGTGAGGTGCAAGGTTCCAGTGCAGCTGGCAGAGTGGCAGGCCCTGGTTCACCCCCACTGTTCCCAGAGGAAGGTAAGGGAGCAGAGCTTTCCTCTGCCTTGGATGCCTTCATCTATATGGCAGACTGGAATGGACTGCACTCATAAGAGAGACCCAAAGGGTATATTCTCCTTCCTGGTGCCCAAATATGAATTTATGAAGACGTGGGATATCCATTCCTTAGAAAGGCAGAATTTCACAGTGGTTTAGTCCAAAGCAGGTCTGCTGTAAGCACTCCAATTCCTGTTGCTGTAAAAGTGACCCTTGCCTTCCGACATCATACCCAGAGTGCCGTCTTTAGCACTGGAGAGAAACATTGTGCTTCTGCTCCATTCCCCACCCCCCTCAAATGCAAGGGGACACCCTCCCCACAAACCCCGTTCTCTCTCTGACCCCCGCTACACATTTCTTCCTTGCTGCTCCAGGGACAGCCGTGCCACCCCTGGACTCCCAGCAGGCACCCTCTCGTACCCATATGCCACTCCACCTGTTCCCACTCAATGACCTCCCCCTGGCATCCCAAACCTTTCCCACCACCCACTACTTCACCCATGGCCCCCTCCTTAAATGTCACGTCCAGACACCGAATCTCCCTGGAGCCTTCCTGCGCAGCCCCAAAAAGCGCCATTTGCTAATTCCATACAGGCCACCGGTCAGCAAAGTTGGCCTGTGGGAAAACGTAGTTTGTTCAAAGTGGGCAAAACCAGGAATCCTTTCACAGGGGACCGGGGGTCAGTTAAGAATCTTCCTTTCACAGGTGACCTCAAGTCTGCAAGCAAGGCTGGGGTTTTCCATCTGCCCAGCGGAATACCCAGAAAACTTTGGCCGGAGTATACCCTTTTTGACCTCGGCTGTGCGATTGTTCACCTGGCTGCATCACACGAATGAACAGGTTACAAAACAACCCTGAGCACAGCTGCTTTCTTTCTGGAACTCTAGAGCGGTCTTCGGGCAGTGGCCCAATCACAGCCAGGTTTGGTGCCAGGCCTTTCAACCTTTTTAGTTGAAATGGGCCACAAGCCCCAAGAGTGGCGAGCTGCTGCGTGCATGATGGCAGCCTTATCACAAAGCAAAATACTTCTTTAATTCAGTATATTAAATGTGTGCTTTGCAGGGCACATGTTACAGGCTGCCTTTGCCGGTGGCCTCAGGCTGTGAAATCCCCCGGACATTGCAGTGTCCAGTGGCGTTATCACTTAGTTGCCTTTTTACTCCAATTTCGAGTACATTAGAACTTTGCTGACAAAGAGGGAATGCTAGCTTTTAAATGGACACTTGGCGTTTCAGGTCCCCGCTGGCCACTTCTTTGTTCTTCCATGCAGAGTCCTATAAATCTGTCCCATGATAATCTGCAGCTGCTCTCCATCTTCCATTCTTGGATCTCTCCAGTATAATCTATGCACCCCACAGGTGTCTCAAACTGGCTTTCCCAGATGCAAAGTGATCCAAAAACATCATTTTGAAATGGGCTCCCACGAACCCTGACCCATCTGCAGTCAGCCCTGGTCACAACGGAACTCGAAAAACCTCTGTGGTTACATGTGCAGATTTTAACCAGTGCTGCACAGCCCCAATATCACCTCACACATGGTGAATATTACAGAAACACGTGTTAAAAGTAACGTGTTTCAAATGCATAGTTGCCAACATGACCCATTCCAATCCGTAGGTGCTTAACCAGTCCTGGTTTTTTTCTTTGCATTCTGGGACTTGTAGTCTGAGTTTTATAATGGGACATGTGGAACTACAAGTCCCAGAATGCAAAGAAAAAAACAGCACTGGATAAGCACCTACAGATTGGAATGGGTCATATTGGCAAGTATCAAGTGGTGTCTTTCCAGAAAGAGAGCTGCATGCAGTGCCTACAGGCTACGCTGCCGATACTTAGCTGCTTAACTTCCCAGATACGGAGATCAGTGGCAACAAATCCAACTGGTGCCAGTCTGAAGGGCCTATTTGATTGTTTTCGCTCCTGGAGTCGCCTGAATTGTTCCACGAGCAGATGTACAACTCATCCCTCTTTCTCCATCGATTGCGACCACAGGTCAGTACATTATGTATAGATGTGTCTTCTTGGCACTCTTTTTTGTTCTTGAACCATGATACAATTCACTATGTGGCTAGCTCCCTCAGTTTCCCACTCAAAATGTCAGCACCAAAACTGAAGCATCAGATGCTAAATGGTCGCCTGTCCCCTGCTTGACTCAGAAAGCAGAGCTAAGGGGTAGTTCATTCTCTGAAGATGCTATTATAAACGCTGGCAGCACTGGGCGAGCGCCTGGCTGAATATAGAGGCGGGTACATGCCAAGATTCATTGAAGGGCATTTTGTCTGGGCCCGACCTCCCATGGCTAGCCTTCGCCAGAGCCACATTTCCAGAGCAACAACGCAAGATGCCAGAGAAAGGCCTGGAGCAATTAACAAAGAAACAGTGGTTGTGCCTATAAGTACATTCTGGGGACGGTGTCTTGTAAAGACCCGAGAGGGGCCCACAGATTGTTATTTTCTTGCCAGATGTGATGGTGCGTGCAAGGATCTCTAGCAAGACAGGGAAATGGCGATTGGGAAGATTGTCCAATAGTGAAATACTGGTAAATGGGTGGCGGGCAAGATCTGTATCGCTTGGGACAGATTGGGCCAGAGTTGAAACTACTTTTTATTTCATTTCTGTCCTGTCCCATGTATTGCATTTTTCTGGTGTACCTTCTGCAGAATGGAATAGTAATAAGTGGTTATGCTGTCCTAACGTTGTGCCAACTGGCTGCTATATTGCCAACACAAGTATCAGTAGAAGCATACTATACACCAGTAAGCTTGAAAATCAGAAGGCGAATACACACACGTTTAGTTTCTAAATAGAATAGCCCGGTCTGATCTATCGTTTACTTCCAATTTTGAACAATTACATTTGCTGAACTGGGACAAAAAGGTGCTTCTTAAATGCCACATTTTATTTTTCCTTACAATCCTTGGCGGTTGTAATCATTTACACACTTTGTATTTGTGGTTTGCTACACTTTAAACTGTCTCGGCAAAGCACTACACAATAAAACGTGACAAACATTTATTTATATCATTGAATTCTGAATTATAGTCTTTAAACCCTTATTTTGGGCAGATGCATTGGGCTAAGACTTAGCCGCTAAGTAGTAACCCATCTCCAGTGTCAGAGGGGTGTGTATAATGTATGGTAAATGCCTGAAATCAGTCTCTACTGCTATGGCAAAACTCCCCCCCACCCCCCCCACCACTATATTATTCCCAGACATAGGGTAACAACTTCTCCAGGGACATGCCATGACACGACCACTGTGCAAGGTCGACAGAATGATGACTCCTCGGTATACCTACCTACCTACATTTGGCATAGGAAAACCCGGAAGATGATGTCATCGGCCCCCCCCCCTCCTCCCCTCCTCCCCCCCCACCGAGACCCCACTCACCTTTTTGCAAGCTGGAGACTGGTGATCTAGTTTCTTAACGAATTAGGCAGAATCTGCCAGGTTGATTGAAAGGATTATGAAGCATCAGATGCTAAATGTGAAGACTAAGCAACTGAGGAAGCCATAAACAGGAAATATGTTTTTTGTAAATAAAATAGCTGCAGTTTTCTGTTGAGTTGGTTGGCCTTTATTATTCTGCAGAGCCGTTCTCCCATGCTCACCTTCATGAACACCCTTTTGAGAGCCCACACATACCATTAGGGAGCTGGCCCCACCCTGAGAGCTAGGGGTGTCTTCATTAGTTTTTGCAATTGGACTGTAATCTCGCTGAATATTACATAACGGCCCAGGTACTTGCCCAAGTGGTGTGGCCCCTGTGCTGCCCCTTGAGGCTTAGGAGTAGAAGGTGTTCTTTTGTTATTGATGTTAGGTGCAGTGGGGGAGGGACTGACAATGCGCCCCATTAGCAAGTTTCATGGCTCAGAGGAAAAGGGAGCATTGTTTTTAGCAGTTTGTTCAGTCCCTGTATTTTTGAGCGCCGTTTTTGCTCAACAACGTCTTTCGAGCTAGTAGCAGCTTGGCATGGGGGAAGCCTCGTTCATTGGGGAAGGAACAGCAGCGTGTAGGGTAAAGCTGTCTTTCTTGCTGGTCAGAACAAACAAAGCCGGATCCTCGGCAGTGTAATGAGGAGGACCATTAACATGTCCGATTAAAATGCCCACCTGCTGACCCTCTCTTTTAGCTGAAGGAGATCGCATATACAAGTGCATGCACTCCGCTTCCGCAAACAGTGTGCGACAGCAGGTGGCAATTCACTCGGACCTGTCAATGGCGTCCCACAACGCACCCTGCTTTGTCTGCTGTGGGCCGCAATTAAAATGGATTTAAGTGTTTTACTTTGTAACGTAGCCTATGCTCATTCAGTGCATTTTTAGAGCCTTTGGAATACCGCCTTATCAAGTCAAGCAGAAACACTATCTGCGGAGTTAGTATTCATTATAAAGATGCTTTGTAGCCTGTTGCTTAAGAAAAAGAGCCACCTGAACTATTCGTCTAGATAACATCGTATAACACCTTACACAAACAGGTTAACTTTCAAATAGACTAAGTTACATAGTAAAACAATGTTCTTAAAATAAAAACCACCTGTTGATTTCTTTAACTTGGTGCACGTTTAATTTGTGGTTAGAATACAACTTGCATTCACATCATGCATAGCACCAAGATGCAGGGCTGTTTAAATATCTCAAGATGGCTATTGTGAGATGCTGAGCTAGGGCTGGCGAGCAAGGGCTGGCGAGCTAGGGCTGGCTATCAAGCTCTTTCCGTCTGCCAGTGGCGAGTGGAGGCAAACAAGGCTTCCTGTCGCCGTGCAGAGTGGCCCAAAATAAGCCAGCGTCTGCCCTATCCCAGAAAATGTACTGGTTGAGGCAAGTGGCCATTGTCTAAGCCTCCTCATTAGTCCATGCCCTGTGCTTAGGCCACGTCCATACCGGTCTAACCTCCGGGTTTTCCGCTCTTCTCTGGGTCTCTGGGGAACAGCGTGAATTCTCCGGGTTTTCCGGCCATCCCTGGGACTCACCTAGATGTGTGTGCTTTGATCCCTTTCCTGCCATGCATGCAATACCGGCTATTAACGCTGTGTCCGTCGGCGCTTCTTAACAGCACATCTGATGGGAGTGAACGTTAGTGCTACTAACGTTCCTTTGCTGCCCACCCCAAATGCGCTCATGTTTGCCTTCAAAGCGAGTTAACTGTAATGAAGGGCAGACATTACAGCCTGCACTATGGCGAAAGTGTGCTATGCCACATATGGGGATACAAAATAAAAACACAAATAAAAAAAAAAGCTATTTGGGGGTGTTCGATAGATTTCATTATCACGTTGATAATGCATTCAGTTTACATACACGTTTACATTTGAAATATATTTGTGATGGATCCTTAATATGTTTTTCACGTTTGGTGCTTATTACAATCCCGTTAGTTTATTAAACACATTCAACAAACTTAAATATATTGCAATGCGTGGGCGTGACCGTGCGAGCATATGGGCGGGCATTCCCTAACGGCCCATGCATTTAAAGTCAACATCAAACACCGGTAAGGCCACCAGAAGTTCCTACTCCTTCTGGGCCGCGTGCTGTGCATCAGCAGTCAGTTCTGCCTCCATTAGCCCCACGCAGTCACATTGCCAGCCGGCCTGGGAACTCGAGGAGGAGGAACATTTTTATTTATCTTGTCATTTCGGCACACTCCTTCCTTCCTCCCCTACTCCCCCCCCCTACTTTTCCTTCTCCCCATGGGACGCTGTTCCCTTTTATTTACCCTCCCACAGACACACGTTTTTGTTTTTCCCCAGCCCTTTTCACGCTTAACTAACCCACTAACCCCCTTCGATCTCAGAACATTGTTCACCCCACCCTCATACTCACCTACATCCCTCCCCCATAGACCTGCCTACATTTGGAAATCAAAAACCCTGATGTTTATGTGGCCTGCTGTGGGTGCACTCCTCACGGCACCTATGAGTACTATAAACTATGCCCTCACCTGCTCGCCACGAAACTGTCTGGTAAACCTAACCATCATTCATGATATGGACCCCTCTGTAATGGGGTGGCTTGCAGCAGTGACCGGATCGAGCTAGAACGTACAATCTTGCAACAAAGCCAGACTAAAATGGAACTGCATGCCTATACCCAATTACCACAAGTCTAGGAGTTAAATCGTAAAGTGCTGCTAAGGAATACAGACACATGCACAGGGAAGGGGAGATGCGAGGGCTGGCTGTATGGGGGGCTGGAGGGGCGGGATCTACTTCATAATGGCTTACTGAGGACATTCCTGGAATTGGGGAATCAACGTGACCTGTCTGAGATAATTCCTGATGTATGCAAGAAACACTGGCGATTGCTGCCAGAGTAACTAACATAAGGCCCTTTTCTGATGAATACGTACAAAACAGGAGACCGAGGGAGACCCATTTCCACAATCTACCTTTCACTGCTAGATTTTATGCTCGCGAAAGGTTAAGGACCGGGAGATGGATATGGGTACACTGCTGACAGATACACAGGTACTTTAATAATATATTGTTTAACACACGATGCAACCTAATACAGCATAACAAACTGCACAGACTATACCCGACCCCAGTGAGACTCCCACAAATGTACCAGGCTGCCCCAGACATATTTATTAGATGAAAGAATTAGGGTACAGGCATGCCACACATGTTAAAAAACTGTTCTGTTCTACAACATTAATGGCAGGGTGGGCTGACAAAGATCTGTGATGTGGGAGCCACTGGAATTAAACAAAACCCAGTAGTTTTGCCTGTTGGATCTGTGCATACTCGCCTACACTGCTCCCCCAGAGACCTGCCTACATTTGAAAATAAAAAACCCTGACATTTATGTGGGCCGCTGTAAGTGCACACCTCGCGGAACCTATAAGTACTATCAACTATGCGCTCGCCTGCTCGCCACACCGTAGGTTAAATTATAGAAGGGGGCACATTTATATCACAAAAAAAAGGTCAGGCAGCACTCCGAGCCCCAGAAACAATAACCTCTTCATTAAAAAAACAGCACATAGGAGGGCAGGCCCTCTACTGATGGCACATTCCGCCTTATTCACACTCACTCGTGCCACATGAACATTTAATATTAGAAATCTGAACAACATAACACCTCCATTGCAACTTACTATCGGCATCACAAATGCATTTTGACCTGCAAATCATAAACCCCACAACAGTTTTCAAAGGTAGAGATGGGGAAGCGAGGCAAAGTTTTGGGGGGGCATTTGCCAAACTCTGGTTTGAGGTTGAAGCCATTACCTGGTTAAAACATAGGCCGAACTGTGCTTGCTTGTGAAAGAATACATTCATGTTAAAATAAATAAATGAATACATCCATTTTTCCCCATAAGCCATTCTCCCCACCCTCAACCCCCCTCCCCCGAGTCTGTAGCCGCGCATCTCGGGGTCTTTTTCCTTCTTAAGATTAGTGTGGTAAACCTGAGCTAGCTTGCCACGTATTCTGGTGATGTGCTGAAGAGTAGTTTACTGAAACTGTAGGGAAGATATTGATAGCATCTAATGTTTATCATACACCCAACACGGGGTAATAATAATAAATATATTCATACAGAAGGTAGACCCAAAACAATATTGCTGTCCCATAGTAAGTCTGCCTGGTTCTCAGGGGTAGTGGTTTCTCTTGCATCAGAGTGCAGGGAGCCAACTTTTTCCATAGCCTTCCTTCTGGCAGTACGGTCCAGTTCAACGACTGCCATAGCTTCAGGTGGGCACTTAGACCACCTTTGGGTTGAAGGTTATGCTCTGGTATGCCGGGTATGATGTAGATCATGACTAAACACTGTTGCCCTTTTCATCAAGACATGTCTTCACTTATTCTGGTTTTCCCTTGAATTCCAAACGTTTTTTTGGTTGTGGCGGTGGTACTCCTTGCAGCTGAACCTTCTGTTTAGAGATCAGGTCATTCTCCCATCCTAGTGGTGTTGCTCCACCTTTTGAGGGCTGCTACAACCTGGATGATTATAGAGGGGTGCAGTAGGGTCACTGAGGGCTTATTGGAATGCAACTGGAAGGCTTTAACCTCCTTCTTACTTGACATTAGCATATGTAGAACATGCTAGCCAATGTTTCCACTGTTCTGCCCCCCCTTTTCACCAAGTTGGCGACTAGGTGCTATTGTGGTGATATCATTGAAGTGATGTCACTTCCCTCTATCTGAGCATCCCTGGAAAATTCATAAAATGGCTCCCATGGGTACACACATTCAATTTCTTGACCCATCCATATCCACATCACCACATGGACGTCTCATACGCACCTTTAGGAAACACACCAAGGTGAACTTCACCCTAGAGGCCTCCAGCTGCCACAGAGGAGCTTTTATGAAACACATACCCCAAGTTGGATATATATTCGAGCTCGCAGAAGTTGCAATCAAGATACAGCATTTGAGTCAGAAAGCCAGTTACTGAGTAAACGGTTTGTCAACCGAGGCTACTCCAAGCCATTATTTCAAGCAGGGGAAGATGCTCAGCAACTAACCAGAGTGAATCTATTGGTTCCTAAGCCCAGATCCAGGGAACCCATTTCAGAAGATTTCAGGTTTATCTCAAGGGGCAATTCTGACAGTTCCCTAATTCAGAAAATCCTCAGGAAACATTGGTCTCTACTTTTTGATGAAAACATTAAAACATTGATCAGAGACAAATCTTCTCTCTCCTTTTGTAGAGCTCCCACGCAAGATTGTGTTGGTTCTTCATTCATGTCAACCCTGATTGGCTCCCTCAATCCAGACCCACCGCCTTTTTAAAATGTGGATCCTTTTTAATGTGTTCTTATGCCAAGAACACCAACTTCGTCCAATTCCCGATCAATGGGCTCACATACCATTAAGCAATTTATCAATTGCCGTACAAAATGCGTAGTTTATGCTATCATCTGTGCCTGTGAACTCATTTATATTGGGAGCACTATTTGAGAGTTTAGGAACAGAATATGGGAACATCTAAGCATGTTGGGATCACAAGAGTCCAATTATCCATCAGCCACACATTGGCAACTGTGGCAATAATTGGATAACAACAAAGATCTTGGCTTCGTTGGACTTTAATCCATCTCATGTGTTATTCGCGGTGGGGATCAGGAACTCAAACTCTTCATGAATAAGCAAGAATTATTTGTCAATTTTGCTGCGTCCAATAGGGACTCAATACAGAACATGATCTTCATGTGTTCCTCTGAACATGCTGGACTCACCAGTATAGGCTAACTTTAGATCATTTTACCATGGCTCACTCTTCATAAGTAACATCATTGCTATGTCTAAACTATACCATGATTTCAACAATTTGATACCAGGTCAAACTTGTGGTTCCATAACATGTGCATTATAATATGTCATTTCTTCGATATGGATGTTTGCATTTTCTTAATTGTTTTTATCCTTGCAATTCTTTTCGTATCCTGTCATTGTGAATGAGGTACCTAGCTCCCATGGTTTACCGTATGTGGATGCTTACTCCTCCTAGCATTTTGGTGAAACATAGACAACATGCTGCATTGACTAGTCTGGGCAAACATCGGAGCATTTTACTGTGGCTCACACTTAATAAGAACCGCTAGTTTAATGGTTCAATGCAGCATGTTGTCAATAATTTGACATCAGGCCAAAATTGTGGTTCAGTTATATGTTCCGCACAACATGCATTTTTGTGGATATGGATGCTCGCATCTTTTTAATAATTCCAAACATTTTTGTCTTTCAACAATTTCTATATTACCTGCATTGTGTCTAATTCGCATGAGCTTTTCTGCCTTCCTTGTCGGTTTGCTTGCCCTTCCTGATAGCACGTTGGCACGATAACCAGTGCTCCAGATGAGATATGGAAGTGGGAGAATTGGACTCCCAATTTTTAAAGTTGGGAGTAAAAATGTAAGACCAATTCCCAATGGGAATACTTTATAACCGTAGAAAAAGAGGTGTGAACTGAAAACAGAAATGCTTTTGTAATAAATCTTTCTTTGCACCTAGTTATTCATTCACATTAAAAGATACATGTTTACTTCTTCAGATCAGTCATTCTAATAGTAGGTTCGTCCTGTGGTGCAACAGGCACTACTGATCCAAACATACCCCTGGAGCGGTCTGCAGGGCCGTCACGAGGCGGGGGCAGGGGGGACAAACTGCCCCAGGCCTCGTTCTCTGCAGGGGCGTCGGCGGGGGGGGGGGGGGCTATTGTCAATGGAACATGGGCGCACTGAGCTGCAGCACAGTTTCAGAAGCATCCCTGGGCTGCAGATTCTCCTCCCTGAGCACCCATGGATGTTTTAGCAGGATGATGCAGAGGCAGCTCCTGTGACCAGAAAGTCCACTGCTGCCGCTTCAAAGCTATTAAAAAGTGTTGCCTAATTATATCTCATTTCTCAGTCTTCTTGCCCAGTTGCGCTTATCTTTCATCTGCCCCCTTGCTGTCTGTGGCCTGCACAGCCTTTCCTCACCTCTGCTTCCCTACACTTTTTTCTTTTCTTGTGAACGTGCATTAAAGGAATCCAGGGGGCGTCAGCAGAAAGAGGAAAACTACTGATTAGGAACTATTTGAATAGAGTTGTGTGCCCTTCTACGCGTCCCGAGCCTGTGATCAGGGAAATGTATTTTCAATGAGTAATGCAGCTTGCACAAGGGTAGCCATAGGACAAACAATCCTATATTGAAGTATACCTGTGCCGCACACTGTCAGAATCCTAGCAATGCAATGTGAAGCGTGCGTACTGTCGCTGCGTCGAGCTCTAGGATCTGCAGGAGGCTGCCAAGGCAGGCTCTGCAGGGACCCCAGACTCAAGATTTGGTTAGAAGTTGAATAACAGTCACAGCGGTCATGCTTACAACGACACTAGGTTAAGTCACGACAATATTCTGAGCCTATGTTTGGACTATTTCGTGTTAAAACATTTATAATAATCCATTGCTTACATAGTACTTTTGCCAAAATGATTTGCATAAAATACTCATAAAATTCACAAGGCAACCAAAAATAATCATTTGTTGACTTAATAAGGATACAAGTTTGAGTAGATTTTGCTAGGGTTCAAACCTGTTACTTGCAGATGCCTCATCATGTCCCCGCCCCCATAATTGCAAAGTTCTCCATTGCTTCTCGAAGCTAGGTCCGCACTCAATATATACCCAAATAATAATAATAATACATAGATTTTACAGCAGTGAGCACTTAACCCGAATAGCCATCCAACTAATTCTCTTTCGACGTGCATAAAAAAAGAATGTGTTTGGTGATGCATTGGCTCTGGAGTTACATTTCATATTAATATAAACACATAGTACAGTGCATAGAAGCAGCAGAAATATATATGTCATGGGCGCTAGTAAACGTGATAATTGCGTTGTTACATATTTTTTATGTATGTAAAAGGACTGGAAGGGGCAGATAGTCAGTAGGTATCCCAATACATGTTTCTTTTTAACTGCGCAGTGGACTAAACAGCATGCTTGTGTTACAACTGGATAGCTCAGTAAGTAAAAAGCTCAGCTCTGACACCACCAGTCTGCACTTTTCCAAGGTCATTATTCGCCCTTCACCCTTCCGAGGTTGATAAATAAAGTACCATTATATTTGATAGTAATAATACCTATTTTTACAGCACTTAGAAGCATAAGGAATCAGATACGAAGTGATATACATAAAAATATGTTGATATAATTATTATACTTGGATACAGGAAAATCTAGGCCACATGAACATCAAAACATGAAGTATTTAGGCACAAAATGAAAGGCCTCAGATACATAAAATAATCAAGTTGACTCTAAATAAGCTCCGAGTCTGTGGCCTCCAGTCTGATAGGCCTATGCAGACAAACACATCCCTCCAGTTGCACCTTTATAAATAGAGCACATTGGAGAAAGCCAAAGCACATATGAAATATGGAAGGCTTCTGGCAGACGGTATTGTGATGGAAATGTCACACTGCGACCAGCCTGTACAGGGTAGGGTAATGGTGGAAGGTGACAAATGGCCTACCACGACATGACGATTGCAGGATTTCCTTTGTTTTCAGTCTCCCGATTTACCCTACAAATCTGCGTTTCGATATTAAGTGCAATGGACCAACATCAAGCTGTGTGCTTAGCCCAGCTGCATCCAGAAACCTCACCAACATATCTATGCCCTCCACACATACATTAGAACGGAGAGTTTTGCGTCTCCTATTGGCGGTGCTGCTGGTGCAATGCAAAAAATAGCAAGGGGGCTCACCATATTTTTTGCCCCGCGCCTCACCAAATCCTGTGACAGCCCTAGCTGTGTGGGTGAAAGCAGGAGCACATGGTTCTATGCCTTTGTTTCCTATTTTTTGTTGGGAGTATTTGTACTCCCTTTTTATTTTTGGGGAGTATTTGCCTATTTTTAGGGAGTAAAAGTGTCCGATACACCCCTTATCTGTAGGGCTGACGAGAAGAGTTTGTTTACATCATGACGTCATACGCACCCAAGTACGTCACATGCTGATCTAAATTAACAAATCCAACATGGCGCCTGCGATCTTCAGCAGGACGCCAAGGGCAAGCTGAAAAGTGGAGCAGTGGAGGCCTTTCACGCCCCTCCAGGTAACATGAGGCCGCACGAGCCGCTATGAGGCGGTTTTCTCTGCTCAGCAGCTGTATCACACATGCATATTGACACCATTCCTGCGATACTTTTCATTACAGACTATTCTTACTTGGAAACGTCCACCCTATATTTTCGCATGGAGCAGCAGTCCTACGGAGCGTATGTCCGCAACACTCATTGAAGGGGTTTTCATTCTTACCATTTGCCACTGCATTCTGTTTCACTGCCACATGGCGTTAGAACCGAGTATTCTTTTTACATGCGGGTTCTTATTCTCATGACATGCATCATTAAGACCCCTACATTAATGGTAGACATGGGGTGTTCAGAGCCTGTTGGAACTGTGGCTCAATGCGATTAGCATTTTCTTTTAAGTGCTTGTTTTAAGCGTCTTCTTTTCGTGGCCTGCCGCCTGTATATTGATCTCAGATGGACAGGGATCTAGTTGTCCAATTTAATGTATACTTGTTTTGGTGACTGAGATCCATTCGTTATACCTTGGCGCTGGCACAAGGATACCAAATAAGGTATCACTGTGCCAGCGCCAAGGTATAACGAATGGATTTCAGTCACCAAAACTACCCGGCATTAATGGATAAGAGATTTAGAATATATACATCTTATGCAATATCATGAGATTCATAATGTTTTCAATATTTCTACATATTGAATGTCATTTCAACTCTATGTTGGATATTTGCACACGTTTTTCGCATTATCCAACTGCATGTGTATATCATCACACTTCTACGTTTGATATTTGCACATGCCTATCTAAACAGCCTTGATAAAGAACCAGCAGGTCGAAACACGTGTTGGCTGATCTTTTGCATAAAATGCTTTACTTGAGAAATACTAGTTGGAATAATTGAACACCAGCGCAGGAAGTCTCGAGGTTTGCATTTTTCAAGCCTCTATTCTAAGTGCCTTCGAGACCAGCTTGAGGCCTAAGAGTGGCCTGAACACTTACAATGGACACGATTAATTGGTGTCTCTAACTTTACCTTTCTATGGGCCTGATAAAGGCTGGCCATTACCTTAACCCAAAGTTTGGGAGGTGACATTAGGTTGTGGTTGAAGTTCTATAAAGGTCTTCGACTTTAAACAGGATATCGTGGTTCAGAAAATAATAAACGTTCAAGAGTAAGGTGCTGAGGTCCCCATCTACGAGAGTAAAGCTTACAATCCCTTTTAGGGTGCAAATGTATTAAACATTTACCTTCATAATCCCGATACCCCTCGGGCTTCTCCTTGGGAGTGCCACCAAATAGGTTGCAGGTGAAATGAGGTGGTCTTTTCGTAGGGGGATTTCTTCCATATTCTGACTCCATACATTAATAAAAATAATGTCCTTGTGTGGGGGCTTTTGATCACAAAATCAAGTTGTAGCGCTTTATGCTATGTGTCTGGAATTATTTATTGTCCAATATATGTGCACGAGTATGGAATATTATGCATTATATGAGATGAGGGCCAGCCTGTGTGGGTCTCCCTCAGGCCCTCACAGCTGTGTTTTCGTGTGTTCTGCGTGCAGGGACGGCCCAGGGGCCTTTTAGTATTTGCAGTTGAAATGGGCCTCAGGGGGATCCCAAGCGTCACCGCCATTACCATAAGTCAAATACTACTTGAATTCAGTAAAATAAATGTGTGCTTTGCAGCACACACGTTTTAGGCTGCCTTTGCTGGTTCCTCCGGCCATCCAGTCGCTCTGATCTTGCACTATCAAGCAGAGTGCAAGTTCTTATCATCTTCTTGCCTTTTCACTATATTAGCACCTTGCTGACAAAGTCTAATAGCTTTTCGTAAGTGGCCATTAAGGGTATCAGCGCCTCCTGTCTTTCTTTGTTCTTCCATGCAGAGGCCAATAAACCTGTCCCACGATAATCTGCAGCTACTCACACCCTGCTTCTGTTGCTTTAGCTGGGATTTTGACACCCAGTGATGCCACAAGGTGGGCCTAATGGGATTCCCCAAGGTACCAGTCTTTGCAAACTAAAGGCTGTGCAACTTTAAATACATACTTTAGGGCCAAAGTCAAACTACTACAAAGGGTGTTAACTAATCACAGACAGGCAAGGGGGCAAACATATTTCGACACATGCTCCCCGCCCAGCCATACCTGCAGCCACGTATCTTCAATCGGTCCTCTCTGCATGTATTTTTTAGTTAATTTTCCCACTTGACCTCCCCCAAAAGAGCAGGGGGGTGGTATTTTGGGGATGCCACTGTCTGTCACCCGATCAGCGGGATGAATGCAGGCAGGTGTCTGAGTGTTTGGCCCAAGTGTTCGCTACGCAGAGTCTCAGGCAAGCGTCCCGTTCAACGAAGGCAGGGCTTGAAATCTTTCATTGTGAAATCTCGAGACGTTTCCTGCTTGAAAAATGCCACCATTGGCTGGCTGCACACAACTGTTTTCTCCTGCTCTTGCATACTCTCCAGGCTACCTCTCAGCACCCACCCACTTCATACACTACACTAAGACACATTGCTCAAACACCTTTTGCATAAGAATGCAGCCACCCCCATGACATGGGGGTATCCAGCATTGCAAGATTAGAGGGTCAGGGGGCAAGCCATGAAAAAAGTCCTGGTACTTTCCCCCCAAATGCATCTTAGAAATGTAATGCTAACTGACACACAATTGTTCCTGCCCCCCATATGATGGCTTGACTCTGTACCCTCTCCCTGCAACATTTTGACAAGAGTGGGACATTGAGTTGTGTGCTTCTGCTCTGCCGCTAGCTATGCACCTTATTGGGCCTGCAGTGCAGTCAACGGCCTGGAGTGGGACAGAGCATGCTCCTGCTATGCCCCCCATTGGGCATGGAGGGTGCAGAGCAGGAGCATAGGACCACACTGCTGTCCATGTCCTGCTCCAGGCCGCTGTTCTACAGGCAACCAGGCCAAGCAGATGCACACAGCAACACTGCTGTCCCGGACAGGATGCCCAGAGAAAAAGGCATGCCACAGTAAGAAAGGGCTAGACGGCTGCCCCCAAATGCCAGTCTAGCTACGTAATAACACATACCATACATACAAACCTGCTAATTTGCATATGGATTGCAACAACAGAATGGAGAGAGCATCATCAGTCTTTGATACTTGGAGGCACCAGGGAAGTGACTTTAGATTAAGTTGCCATATGTAAGCCAAGTCGCAAACAACACTATGGTGCAAAATATCTAAATTGCACTATTATATATGGAGCAACTCTATAGTCATTCGTTTTTTGTTATAGTGGCATGATATATTAACATAAGCTATGAAGGGAATCACTTACGGGGTGCAGATAAGACAGTGTGAATAAATGATTTGCCCGGGTTCACACACTTTGGTTTAATGGTGAAACCGTGATGTGGACCATTTAATCAACTGAACTCATCTTCAAAGGTTTAGTTGATATAGATATTTATTAAGGTTTTGCTTTGCATTTTATGTGCTTAAATAATACTTTATAGCAATGCCTTGAAAGCAACCACATTACATAATAAACTAACTTTACACTATATACATTTTCATAGAAATATGTTGTGCAACAAGAGCACGGCGTTAGCTTCCTTCGCCGTCATCCTGCATGCAAGGTCACAACATCACCATACACATTACCGTGAGCCTAACAAATCCCTCTTGGGCTTTAAAGCCCTAGTCATTATGCCATAACGCATGCAACATAATCCAGCCTTCTCACTTCTGATCACCCCCATTTACATTTCTTAAGGGATAAAGGTCCCTCCTAATAGTCCCCCCTCCATCCCATCAGTGCCTAATGGCTCCCATTGTAATGCTCTGTTGACACACAGCAGCGTGTCAGTTCCCTGGGCAAGCCACTCTTCTGTCCAGAGCTCCAACGAGAAAGGTGTCCTGGTGTCAGGACAATGAGAGGGTGCTGAGCAGGAACACCTTGCTCCTGCTCAGCACCCTTATTGTCCCAGCCTGGCTCCTAAAAGACCCACAAGAGGGGGGGGCAAGTTGCCGCCCCCCGCTCGTTACGCCACTGACCCATGATCGATATCAGTGTGGACTAGCTGCTCACATAATGTCGCTCTTCCTCTCACATGCTCGAGGAACTACCTCTCAGCTCCCATCCACATCCCAGCTCGACATGGGTGGCTAGCAGAGACTTGGCCACCCCTACCTACTTTTGTATTTGCTCAAATGCACACATGCTTTCTAAACCGCACCGATGACTTTCCTATACCGGGACTTCTGTCTCACGAGGCAGTTCAGCCTGCAGTGCATTGGGAGCATACCAATAGTGAAAGGCGCTATACAAATGAAAAGGACATTACATTTCCTGGCCAAATAATGCAGAGCAGAAACCCTGCAAAGAAAGTTGTAGAAAATGCTTTTTTTTTTACTGTGGCATCCCACATAGGGGTATAGGAGGGGGGTACAGCAGAGGATTAGGGAAGGATGTAGGGGGTTATTTAGTCACCCCATGTACATTTGCCTCTCAGCCCCCCGAAAATGAATTATGAACACCTGAAAACTAGCCCAATTTCTAATAATGTTACAAAGTGCACAACGTGCATACCTTCTAAAGCCGAACAAATCCACATCAATATTTCTTGTGCAGTGCAACATTGACAAGGGATTTTACAGGGCTTCAAGTGGTCTTGGGAGAAAGGGTCCGTCATCTAAACCTAACGACCACGGTCCAAATCCAGTCCGGGCATGTTTTGAAACACGAACGCACTCTGATGTTCTAAGCTGAAAGTAGAGCGGGCACATGGGTTTCGAGAACATGTTTTGCCAGACCCGGCCCAGTGACAGCACTGCGCCCAGGGCATGTTTCTGCTTTTGTTTGCGTACTCTCCGGCACTGGGATGCGCAAAGCCCGGGGCCTGCCCTGCCTCTGCAGCCGGATCTCGTTTCGGGCGGGTTGTGAATGATGTGAAGCGGTCGGTGCACTTCTGCGCTGAAGGACTGCGCGGGAGTGCGCGCGCGCTTTGCTTCTGCCTCCTCGCGCTGTGACGAGGCGACTAATACCACCACGTAACAGGATGTTTGATTTCAGCGACTAGACTCCCCAAGTCACAGACCTGCCTTTGATCACATGACAATCTGTGGTTTGAGGAAGTTCTGCTATGGGGAATTATAGCACAGGTGCGGTATAGTCGCGCTTGCTACTTTGGCATTGCAGCATTTAAAGTTGTATATATAGCAGCCGTTATTGTTAGCCAAATCAGCAAGCACCCTGATATTGTTATGATCAGAGACTAACTCAACAAACTTAATTAAACACTTTAATATATGTTTTGAACATACGTGTACTTTGTGGGTTCCTTATGGTACAACTAGTTGCGCCAACGCCTTTCTGACTACGTGCACCCTGGGCAGACACACCCACCCAGCTATCACCCCTGCATTAAAACATGTGTCCTGCAGAATGCACGGTTCTAGCTGGTTTCAGGTGCATGTACCCAATTAGCAGTGCGGTCTGCACCTGGAACATGCGCACGACACACACGTGTAACACTCCAAGGCTTGCTCCAATTAGCATCCGACGAGGGGTCAAATCTGTCATGTGCAGGCTTCATACAGACATATCTTTCCGTGCATCATTGCATGAGCCCATTGCACTATCCTACCAGAATTCGAATATGTGACCTTGACGTTTTCACAGGGATCTCAGAGACAGGCACATTCTCCTCATGAGCTAGCTTACCGGCTTGTACAGAGTAGTCCGACGACAGAGAGGGGTCCTTTATGTGTACTGGAGGACGAAGCCGGAGAGGTTGCTTGAGTTCGGGACGCTTTCTTTTCTGTCTCAGCCAGCCCTTCCCTCAGCAGGAAGAGATGGTATTGCAGTGAGAGCACGCCTGCTCCGCCTGGCACTCTGGGGATTGTGGTCCGTGTTCATCCGCTGGGAGTAGACGGCTGCCTTCCTTGGCGCACCTCACCCTGGCATGCAAGGTGACGCCTCACCCAAAAGACACGGCCAGGCTCCTCCCAATGGAGTGTCCCGCACTCAAAGTAGGAGACAGGAAACCACGTCTGAAGTGAAGTCGCATGTCAGACAGACTTCCAAGAGGATGATTACGTAGGACGGGGAGCGGCTGTGCCATACCTCCCATTCAATACACTTTAAAAGGCTAGCAGAGCCAGGCCTCAATTTAAAGGCTAGCCTAGCTCTAACGAGGAAAATATCGCTTCTCCGCCGGATAAGGGCGGGGGACGGGAGGTACATGGTTCCTTTTTCATGCTAGTCTTAACTTGTAAATAGCACGTGTCTAGGTAGGGTCGTCCACTTGTCAGGCTTTTCTCTTAAAGATCGCTTAATAGGTCTCAGGCGGGGATTAAACTGCCCCTTGTAGGAAAATAGGACTGCGTCACGGGCAGTCACGTGAGGGTGATTTCTAAGCCGGTGGGGCCTGGGCGGCTTTACTCGTTGGGATACCGTCCAAGTTCATCGTTGAAATGATGCCCCAGTCTGTCCTGACGCCTGACTCGGGTACACCTGCGTGTTACGTGACCTTCGCCTATAAGGCAGCAGCCTGCACGGCCGTTCAAGTGATGGGCTGAAGGGTCACACCCAGCAGCCCTCTTAAAGGCTGCTACGACTCAGGTGCTTAATCCGAGCTTGACACAGGACCCACTGCACCCCATCTATACCGGCCTTTCAGATGCCTCCGCACGTTGCCAATAGCTCCCGATTCGCATCTGCACTTGTGGTGGGTGTGGTTCCCGGGGCGGTGGCCATGCCGTGCCGCTTTCCCCGTCTGATGCACCGCGGGGTATTCTCTGGCCCCACGCCCTTCCCGCAGACTCTTAATGACAGGGCACGGAATCTGCTTTGCGCTAAACTTAGCCATCGAAATGAAGGGGCAGCACACTGGCCCCTCTCTTCATATAACGAGGCAAGCGCACCAGACGGACCAACAAGGCCACCCCATGAGTAAATAATACAGGGGATGTGTGTCCCCGCCAGGGGCAGAGCCAGCCACAGCATTTTGGGAGTTATGAAAGCTGGTAGTGACTGGGGCCATTAAACCTATTGCGCTGTTGATCCCTACCCGAGCTCAGGAGGCTGAATAAGTATTCCTATGGCCAATTAAATTCACCTTTCACCCCAATTTACCAGGGGCATAGCCAGGATTAGGTAGCAAGTGGAGCGTATCGAAAGTGAGCAAACCAACCAAGGTGGGTTGTGAGGGGTTCTCTTCCCCAAGAAAAATGTGAAACTAGGGGGTACAGTAAACATATAACTTATAAGAGATTTAGGGTATTTTAAAGGTTGGTGGGATCACACCAGGGACGTCATTTCATCAAAATGCCAGGGGTAGCGGAAGTGACATCACATGACCATTGACCACCAACGACATCACAGGAAGTGATGTCATTTGACCCGACCCCCGAAGATACATAACGTGAAGCGATAGAACATGACCTTTCACCCCTTTAATGGGTCTACCAATTATTGTATGGAATTCCAGAAAGACACATTATTTGTTGTTCCTATTCTTTCTTATTTAGGGTCACTGCTCAAAGTGTTACACTTGTGGAACCCCCTGGATTTTTTAAAGAGGCCTCAACATACATTCCCGCCTCTCCAGAGACAAAGAGCCACATGGCATTGGCCACAGCCCAGGCGCTTCAATGTAAAAAAAAAAGAATGAATATATTTAGTTCTTTTTTGATTTTTTTTTTTTAGGGGTAGCAGGGGAGACCACACGGGTAGCAAGTGAAACCTCAGGGGTTCCAAATTACGTCCCTGGATCACACCCGAAGCAAAATTCAAAAAGACACAGAGATCCCAGCAACTCTGCACTGTTTGTAACACCTATATTATATGTCTGGACTCCATCGGCATCAGTTAGGGATAATCTGATGATTAGCAATTCATAGCAATATATTCAAATCTGTCTTGGACATGTGGTTATAGAATCACAATTTTAATTTAAGCTCAAATCGTAAAAAACGGTAAAAATACAATCAATAATTAATTTTAAGTGACAAGTGCTTTATACCAACATTTTAATACATATATTAATAAAAACATGAAAAGAAGGTTTCTTTCAGGGAGAACTTTGGCTAAAATCAGTTCATTCACCAAAACGTTAATAGCAGAACATGTAAGTACTTGAACATAAAGATATGTACTTTACTAAAACAAGCAATTAGTAAAATGGTAGCTTATTTCAAGGCCCCTCTAGACATAAATGCAAAATTAGTTTCAACTGCTAATGAATAAAAACCCAACATGTTTTGTTCTTAAATACGTTTGTGTTTAAATAAAATAACTTCTTCAGGGGAATAGATTCTAATAACATGGGGATACGTTCTCAGCACTGGACTCTCTTAAACCAGATGCCTTCATTCAAAGATACAGGACACACATTCTGTAATCCTGTGGTGTTACCTCACCTAAAAAACACGGTGCAAACAACTTCAATTAATGCTGTTATCTATTTAATTTTGTACTCAACAAGAGTTTAGATAACTTGAAGAGTACTTACTGCAAACACTCTCAACAATTCATGTTGCAGATAAGTCACACCGCCTTATTATTAGGTGTAGTGAGTGAACCACACACTCCAAAAAGGTGGAGTGATCTAATCAAATCTAAACAATAACTGATATCTCTTGTATAAAAAAATGACATTGGTTTACTTTCGAGCAATGTCAACGTTGACCTGCTGCGTTTCATCTTTTTACCGTTCTACAACTAGTAGGTTTAAGAATACCGGTAGTTCTTTAAAACCGGAAATTTTATGAAAACCGCAAGTAAGTAACGGCGAGCGCACTTACGCAGTAGTGGAAAATTGTTTTCCAAAATCTCTGTGTCTTCATTTAGTATGAATAAATCATCTGTTTGAATTGGCGTCTTTAGCCGACATAACGAGCGTAGCTAACAAGAGCACAAAAGATATTCTACAGTGCAAAGTAACTCGAAAATCTCCCCAAAATCGGCTGTAAACCCAAAGTAAATAATGGGGAGTGCACTTATGCAATACTAGAACCTTGGTATCCAAAATCGCTGTGTCTTCATTCGGTATTATGGCACCATCTGTTTGAATTGGCGTCTCAAGCCAGTGTTCCGAGCATGGCTATCAGGAGCACAAAAGATATTCTACAGTGCAAATTAACTCAAAAACTTCCAAAGATCTGCTCAGGTCAAGCCTTCTTGTAATATGTCAAATACTCACTTTAAGGTTAACATATAGTGTCTCATCTCATTGGAGTACCTGGCATTATCATCAAAGAAGCTGAGGTTAGATCCTTGGGTAATCTCCCTAAGGACGAGAGACTCGCGGATACAGGGGATGGTTCCAACTTAAAATTACAGCCCTAAAACTCTATGGCTGTTCACTGTATCACCATCAGCCATTTTGGAACGGGGTGTACATCATCTATACTTCTGACACCTTCAGTAAGGTAACTAGATTGATTCTTTAACAAAGGTAATCATATACCCAATGTTCTAAAGAACGAGGACATTAATGTATAACCGCCTATCAGTAGAGCATTTTAACCACTGATTTCATTCATTGGTATTATACGCTTATTTTTCAATGTGCTTACAAAACAGAATTTAGCATTGAAATCAGTTGCAGGCTAACACGCGAAAAAGGACTTTTATTGTAAACTATGCCAGTCAATCATGTCATTAAGGCCCTGTTCTATGCTGTTGTACAGAACAATTAGATGTTGTTCCTTCTCATAAAGTCTTTTTTTATCGTTCAACAGGTTGCCACTTGTTGGAATTTGTAATACGACTGTTCATCTCAATGTATCACTAGTATGTTCCATTGTGATACAATGTCCCACTAAAGGTGCTGTCAGTATTGTTTTTCCAATACAGCTTTTGAGCTCTGTTATACGTAATTTGATTTGTCTCTCTGTTTTCCCTATGTAAAGCTTCCCGCAGGGGCTCCATATGGCACAAATCACCATATTGGAATTGCAATTTGTCAATTGTTTCTGTGACCATGGTCTCGCAAGTCCAATGTTTACTTCTTTTGTTCTTTTTGTTGAACTGCAGCAACTACATGAGCCACAGGGGGTATGACCTATAGGTTTTGTTAGGCCCGATGTTTCTGTAATACTCAGCTGTTTCCTAATAGGCATATAGATGTCATTTTTAGTAAGTAGATCTTTGAGGTTGTAGCTTTGTTTAAATGCGCACAATGGGCGCATTAGAGGTGACTTTCCTCCATTCATAATAAGGCTACTCTTTTTAACCATATTATTTATCTTATTAGATAAATGGTTAAAGGGGCTCACAAAGACTAAGTTCTCGTTGTTTACAGGTTTGTTCTTATATTCAAGTAGGTCCCCACGATGATTATTGCAAGCCCTCTTTCATGCCTTTTTGACAATCGATTTGGGATACCCTCTTGTTCGTAGTTTTGAACAAGTATTGTCGACTCAGACTCAAAGGTTTTCTTATTGGAGCTGTTGTGCCTAAGTAAAAACAACTGGCATATAAGGAGGTTCTCTCTCGTATGGCGTGGATGGCAACTACTAAACAAGAAGAGGGAGTTCCTATTGGGCGCTTTATGCAATGGTTTAATTTTCAACAGATTCTTAGTGTTTTACAGTACAACTTGTGGTACATTAGGTACAAAGCCACACAGTTTACAATCGGGTTTGTAGGGCATTTCATGAAAAAAGTTAATTAGATGCCAAGTCATCAACAATGCACAAGAGCATTTTCAAACAAATTTTCATGCTTTTACCCACTTTATGTCACTTATCGGCAAATGTAAAAAAAAAATCATACTCATTGTGCCCAAACATGTCCATTCTGGTGCACCTGTATATGCCAGTATCCCCACATCAGAAAATACTCATGTTTGTCAGTAGTGATACTATAACGCAACATTTTCCTGCTGGCTCAGGCAATGTATGCCATTATCTCCACGTAAATAACATGTTTCTGTTGGCTTTGCCTTAATGGCAGTTAAAAAAAGCCATGCCAAAGTAAGAAAGCATGTCCCTTCTGAATAGCTGCTATGATAGTTTAGCGGGTTGAGCGCTTTCTGTTGCAATCTGAGTGTGATCTGAGTTCACAGGTTTTAATCCTGGCATGGCCAACTCAGCCTTTCATCCTTCTAAGGTCAATAAATGACTACCAACTTCGGTTGGGTGATCATTTTATATAAATATGTTGTCTGTGCAGTGCTTTGGCGAAAGCAATATAAAAATAACAAAGCATTATCATTAGACAAATCCCCCCATATAACAACACTCATCATGTTGCATTTGCCCTCTAACGCCAGTAAACAATGTAATTCCAGAGTAAGAAAACATTGCCTTGTGGGCTGCACAAATGCCAACCCTTCCCCCAGCCCCGCTTATGTTGCATTTGATCTTAACACCAGTAAAACAGTGCCATGCCACAGTAAGGAAACATTCCCTTTCCCATGTAAGAACATGATTCATGTCATCTTTGTCCTTAATATGAGTACAAAATGTAATGCTACAGTAGGACACAGTCAGCCTCATTGCAGTACCCCCACCCCTCCAACCTCTCCTTTGCATAACACTCAAGTTGGCTTTGCTTTGCCCAAATAATGCCAGTAAAATATACTATGCTCATGGCAAAAACATGTAATGCTCTATTGTCCCTCTCTGTGTCCCAGCCTCAACACACACACAGATATACTCACACAGAGATACACCATGTGTGTACACACACACCCTTGCAGCTTCTGTCATTTGCAAGAGCACCCAGAACATTAACCCTGCATTCTCATTCACACTCGCACCCATGTACACCTTTCACACTGCATTCATTCATATGCATGCACGTAGACACCTCCTCGCATAAAAACATACACGCTCTCACACTCCCTCACATGCATGCAGCACATCATTAGACAAATCCCCCATATAACAACAGTCATCATGTTTCATTTGCCCCTTAACGGCAGCCAACAATGTCATTCCACAGTAAGAAATCATTGCTTTGTGGGTTGAACAAATGCCTACCCTTCCCCCACTCCGCCTATGTTACATTTGATCTCAACACCAGTAAAACAATGCCATGCCATAGCAGGGACGTCATTTCACCTAAATGCCAGGGGTAGCGGAAGTGACATCACACAGCACTTGACCTCCAATGACATCTCAGGAAGTGATGTCATTTGACCCAACCCCGAAGTGACTTCACGGGAAGAGAAGGAACACAACCTCTCACCCCTTGACAAAACAGGTAGGGGCATCACATAGCATTGTTCCTAATTACACAACGAAAAATATGGTGAGGATATCTCTATAATGTGATATACATTTCATACAAGAATGGATCACCATATTTATCATTAATATCAGTGTGTATAGGCCCATATTACCAAATTACTGTGAATGCAAGCAGACATCCAAAGCCAAATGATAATGATGTGTTATTATAAAACACTTACACTTGAGCGCTTTATATAGAACAAATATACATACAATATCACCCAACCTGTGTTGGTACTCATTTATCGACCTCAGAAGGATGAAAGGCTGATTTGAGGTGTTTAAGAACAGACTAAATCAGGGACTCACCCCCTGAAGTGTGCATGAAATAAACCTTTAATGAGTCTAGTAATTATGGCATAGAAATGCAGAAAGACAGATTATTTGTTATTCCTACTCTTTGCCATTTAGGGTCACTGCTCAAAGTGTTACACTAGTGCAAACCCCGCAAACCCCTGTTTTATTATATTTTTTAAAGAGGACTCGACAAGAAAGACAGCCACTCCAGAAAAAAAGAGTCCCATGGCAGTGGCCACAGCCAGCCCAGGAGTTTACTTAAAAAAAAAAAGTAAAACAAGATTCTTTAAAAAATATTTTTTTAGGGGTAGCAAGGGAAACCACAGTGGTAGCAATGGAGACCTCAAGGGTCGCAGTTGCGACCCCCGATGACCCCCAAACGAGGTCCCTATGCAATAGTAAGGAAACATTCCCTTTCCCATGTAAGAACACTCATCATGTCATCTTTGTCCTTAACCTGAGTACAAAATTCAATGCTACAGTAGGACCCAGCCAGCCCCATTGCAGAACCCTTCCTACAACCTCTCCTTTGCATAACACTCAAGTTGTCTTTGCTTTGCCCATTTCTTTTGCCAGGAGCATAGCATGTTTTACTGGCATGCCATTAAAACATGCTATGCTCCTGGCAAAAAAGAAATGTCATGCTCTAATGTCCCTCCCTGCGCACAAGCCTCAACTCACGCACAGATATGCTCACACAGAGACACAGCATATATATACATCCATGCAACTTTTGTATTTACAAGAACACCCACAACATTCACACTGCATTCTCATTCTCACCTATACTTGCACCCAGCCAGGGGGGAAGTGGCTGACAGATGCCAGCTAGGACTGGTGTCCCCACTGGGGCGGTTTCATGGGCTCTGGTCTCAGTGGGGGGGAGGGAAGCACTGCAGCACCAATCCCAGGGCTTAAAAGCAGTCCTGATGATGAGGAGAGCATAGATCTCTACCTTGTCACTGGGAGATTGTCACCGCCGTGCTCGCGCCGCTCTGCCAGAGCCCTTGACTGCTACAAAAGGATTTCGTTTTCTGCCATTGACCTGCTGCCTCACTGTTCTCGCCCTGCCTCGAGCCTGCCACCGTCGCTGTGTAACTGTTCCCCTGGACGAAGAGGGAGTTTCTCGGAAGTTGGGAGGTCTCCCTCCTTTGCGCCAGGGACGGCTTGCAGTGAGGTAAGGTGGCTGGAGTGGGGTGGGGGAGGTGAGGCAGGAGCAGAGCACTGGGAACCAGGAGTGTGTGAGTCAGGTGGTAGGGGGCCAGGAGGAGAGAAAGAAATGCCTCATTTTGTTACAGTGTTTCGTGTTGTGACGGTATTAGGGATGTTACAGGGTTGATTCTGGGCTCACCCATGCGCTAATGGTAACAGGCGTGTATGATCATTGTCCTGAAGTAGATCCAAATAGGGATAGCAACATAAATGTACAGCAGGGCTGTAAATAGCTGTGCTTCACTTACCGTGTGGGGAAACAGCAAAGTGAACTGCATTGCTTCTGGTGCATACGCTGAGAGACAGCGGATAGGCCTGAAAAGGGAAGTTGTTTCAATGAGTTGGTGCGAACGCTGAGGTTCATTCCTTTTGTCCGGAAGGGCACCAGGCCTTGGTTTATTGTTAGGGGGTGCCGCAAGGAGCGGGGCAAGGCTGTAGATCTGAATGCGGGTTGCTGAGCAACAGAGAAATTTACAGAGTGTGACATGCTTTGGCCATATGAGCATGCGGGAAAGGCAAGGTTGACAATTATTGAAACCAAGGTTGATTTTTCCAGCATTTTAAGCATATATACCCAACAACATTGGTAGCTACCATTGCTCTGTTACAGGACAAGGACTTGGATACAGTGTTGGGCTCCCTTGCAGGGAGCTGGGGGACACAGCAAGCAGAGGTATCGCAGGAGAGGGGGGGTCAACACAGAGGGATCCCCACCCTCAATACCAAGGAGAAAGAATGTGGCACCCAGGGCCGCCTTTCCTCCAACAAAGAAAAAGCAGAGCAGTGGTAAAACAGGTGCTGCCCCCACCACCGCAGTCATGTTGGGGGGCGGCACCAACCACTGCTCCAACGGGGAACAATGGGAATACCTTGGTGGCCATTAATAATGCTGTGGCAGCATGAGCTGGTTGGAAGGGGCTTCCACCAACAGTGACACTGTTGGCTGATACAAGTGGGACAGGGGGAATGAATGTGGGTTTCCACAAATATGGGGGCGCCTCTGGTGGTGCCCCCTGGGAAAATGTGGGAACAGGGCAGCAGGCCCCTTGGGGGACAAATAATTAGCAGGGGGTGGGCTTTGGGTGAGGTGCCCCGTCACCCTGCCCACACGGAGGAAGTAGGGGATGGCTGCATGGTGATAACTATAGAGGTTGCCAGGGGGACCACAACAGCAGTATTCGGTGGCACTGACCAGGCCTACCCCAGCACAGGGGGAAGGGGCTGACAACCCTGGGAACACAGGTGCACAGTCCAAGAGAGGGGGGGCTCCACCAGTAGGGCAGGCTGGGGGGGTGCCTGTCCCAGATCCACTGGGGACAGTGGGACAGTAGTTGTTCCCCCAGAACCACTACTGCAGGGATGGCAGTAGTGGTTCTGGGGGAACAAGAGAGTCAGCAGTGATGGGAAGTACTCATTTGGATGTGAATCCATCAAATAATGAAGGGGGAGTAAAGGTAGCAGGTATTGCGGCAGCAGTTGCAGCAGGCACAGTGGCATGGGGTGGGCAGGCCTCCTCCCCAGTTCAGGCAGCAGTGCCAGATATGCTTACTTGGTATGTGCTATGGGAGACGAAAGAAAAAATATGGAACACAAAGTACATTGACATGTTTTCACTTTTGGATTATAGAAGGGTAGAGGAGAGCAAAGAAGGCGAGGGTAAAGAAAATACATTTTTTGTTGAAAGATCCAATGCGAATTGGGCAACGGGTTTCTCAATTTACTCTGCCATATTGCTTGAAAAAGTCCCTGAGCTTCATCAGAAATTATCGGCTTACATCACATGGTTCTAACAATTGAGAATCCATCATGAAGTAAGACACAGACAACAGATTAAAAGTTGCAAAGCAAAGTGTTTTATAGAATCTAATGTCAGGATGGTTGAAGGCCTAACTTGCCCTATGCTAAGGTGGGATTTCCCTACCTGAACAAAACTAAGGAAAGTCTGAGTCAGAAAGTTCAATTTATGAGTCTGTCTGTATCCAAAACCTATCCTTGCTCTCACAACTAAGCTAAACAATGTGTTGGGATGTTAATAATAAAAGAAACAGTGACCAAACAAAGTTCTGAGTTTCTTCCAGCTCTCTCGCTTCCTTTTCAGCTCACCTTCCACAAAACCAAGAATGTTCCACAAATCCTTGGGCTTCCCTTGCCCAAGCTCAAGACAGCACAGTTCCAAAGAAAAGTAGGGCCTTGAGTGCTCCATCCTCAAGACAGCATTGCAGTTCATCAAGCCTCAGGGTTTCCTTCTCCAAGACTCCAACCTATCAACGTATACTTGATTTCAAACTTCCAGTGTTCAATACAACTCGTGGTCAACTTGACACTCCTTCTGGATTGCATTAATAGTTCACATAAAGTGCTCCTTCTTGGTCTGTTTCACAATGCCTTTATCTTTCATAATTAAGGGTTCCCTGGTCTAGGCATCATTGTCTGCCCACACGGTCCACCCAGCACAGGTTGCGCAACCAGAAACCCTAGGCTCTTCAGCCCACACAAGTTCTTTTATGTTTTCCCCTATATTTTGTACAGATTCACATTCACTAAGCTTCTCCTTGTCGGCCTCTTGACTTAATGTGCAGGTTAACACTCTCTTGGCTTCTCCTGGCTTCTCCTGGATAGCCTTTTGGCACAAAACATCTTCTAGTCTTTGGCCTTGCCACATGGTATTTATTCATAAAGTTCACTTTGCAGTGGTGTTACTTATTCCCAACCTTTTTGTCAAGCTCTCCTTACACTTCATACTTTTATTTCGCATCTTTTAAAGGGGCACTAGCCCATTTGACTTTCATCATCTCGCAGCTTTACCCACAATGTTTTCATTCAGTTCGGTATTCAATATTTGCTTAATATTTCCTGGTCAAGTGTTCATTACTTGCTTGATATTCAAAATTGATCAATTTGCTATTCAAGACTACGTACAATTACTTTTAGATCATTCAGCATTCATTGTTTACTTATTTCAGTTCATTCAGCATTCTCAGAAATGCATATCAGCATTAGCAGGGTGCTCCGGACCGAGTGTTTCCTGCATTACACGCACTAGTTATGTGCGACTGCTCGCTGTAGCTTCGCTGGTTCTTCTTGACTGATCCTCCTGCATCTATGAGCTTCGCCTTCCTTGCGTCGTCCACAAGGAGCTTCCCTCGCTCTCCCGCTTGCTGCGGTGGCTGTGGGCTTCGGGCAGAACACAGCCTCCTACTGTTGCTACGGCAAACGGAGCTGGGCTGGATATTTAGACCCTCTCATGGCCTGCACTCGGCCTAGACATCTCTCTCCTTCTCCGGACTCACACGGCTCGTTCTGTGTGCTGTAGTACCTTGATGAATGCTTTGTGGTAGATTGAATTACAATAATGGTCACAAACCAAATAATCAGACAGACTTAAGGAATATGTCAAAGTACTACTTTATTATCAATTCAATAATGCAAGGCCAACTGGCAGACATTGGACTGATGCTTGCACACTCGCACATCAGCTTGAATACATAGAGGTCTAATACCCAAATGTGTCATCTATGGCATCATTCTACGTGGAAAAATACAAAACCTATCAAGCGTAGGGATTGGTTAAGGGAACATATCTATTTATAGAACATATAAGGATTAGTGCATCATTGGGTACCCCTTATCTGTAGGGCATGCCTCAAACTACCTCTAAACACATAGGGCCTCATTACACGGAAGGCGTTAGAGATTTACCGGTACCGGTAAAATACTGGTACCGGTAAATCCCTACCGCCTTACTACGAGGTCCCTTAGCGGGTTGGGGGATTTAACGCCTGCTTTTTGCAGGCGTTAAAATCCAACCCGCTAAGGGACCTCAGAGCTAATTACAGCACCGCAAAATTGCGGTGCCGTAATTAGCGCCTTCCCCATTCCCATAGAGCCCTATGGGGCAGAAATGGGAATGGGGAAGGGCAATGGCGGAAAGGGGATTTACCGCCCCTCCAACCTTGGAATGGGGCGGTAAATCCCCTTTCCGCCAAGGCGGTGCGGTATTTTACCGGCATGAGCCATGGCGCTAATAGCGCCATGGCTCACCGCCTACCGGGTAACGAGGCCCATATAGTATTGATTATGATGGACATAATAACAGTGGATTGGTTCCTGCAACATTGTATGTTAGTTTGTCCCCCAACCCCACTGATTGGTTGTCATACTATCCCAACCTTGGACTTTTGGATCTTTCGTAGCATGTACATGAAACGAAACCTAGGTGTTTGAATCCCGTCAGACTACTCCCCATTTTCCCAATTAGTCCATCACCTGTCATTGGTAGGCCAGCAGCCAAAGTCTTCCGTTTGTAGTTGACCTTGTTGCGCCTCACTGTCTTGGAATATACAAGGGAGCGTGAGCACACCACTAGCTTAGCTTAAGGCTCTAATGAATAGCCTTTGTTTTCAACTTCAGAGTCACACATGAAAAGACAATGAATTTGTCAATTTCTTCCTTCAATTTACTGCTATTTGATTTAATTATGTAGGGTGCTGTTCCTCCTTTTGGCCTCTAGACATTTGCTCACTCTATCTCATATGAACTTTGTACACTTTTAATTGACCAACAGTTTGGCTCTCATAGATGTTTTTGTCTTCCTTCATTTATAAAGAATGTCCAAGATTCAGAGTTTATCCATGTATTCTCTTTGTGCTTTGCGCTTATCCTTTTAAAAATAGTATCTTTGTTTTGGGCCAACCTTGACTCATCGTCGGATCTGCTCACTAGGCTGGTTTTCTGCATCTCCTGATTCCTGCAGCCGCGGCCTGTCTCTGCGGTAGCTTGATTAAATTCAACGTGAGCCATCATCCATTTTCCCAATAGCCGTCCTAGACACGTTATATATTCCTCTATAGCAAGCTTCTATACTTTCTCGTTCTGCTTTGTGTTAAATGCATATTTACAGGTATTGGTCAGTAAGTTACTTCATCTTCTTTGGATCCATGATTACTTTAGCTTTAGGTTAATGTTACTCTTAATGCTCCAGTTACAATGTTACTTAGTATTTTTATATCATTTCAACATGGGTTCATATATCGTCTTCATGACACCATTTTGTCTTCATTAGATTTAATTCTAACGCTCGCCCACAATTTCCATCGATGCATTGTTAGACACCCTGGCATGCGACATTCTTCCATGCAACATCCTTACACACGTTAAGTGCGAGGGCACATTCTGTATGGAAGTGTACGGGTGGTCCTCTTCCCATCCCATCAAGCATCTGGCATCTATGAACACTTCTCAGAGACAGAGAAGGAGAAAATCAGGTGCCCTGGAGTTTTTCTTCTCAGCAGTCTTTATTAGGTGCAGATTACAAGACACAATCTGGAAAAAAGCACTCAGCACATTTTGCCTTCAACCTGCTTATATAGGCTATTTGGATAATGCAACAACACTTTTCTATGATAGGATGGCTTATCTGGTGCACCCTAAGCGCACATTAGCATAGTTGGCATCCACACTTTTCGGTGACACATAAAACCGTTAAGCTTATTTTAGACCTAGCTGGACACATTGATGACATTTCTCAATTTCCGCCAAAAACAACCTTATCACATCAATGTCAACTCTTTATCTACTTTTCGAGGTCCTACCAAGTTAGTTAGTGTCTTATACCATGGAGGAATGCATAACCTATATTATATGATTCCATATACTGCATCTGGTTTGTCAAATTTGTCTACATAAAGCACAGTATGCCCTTCTTATTAACAACATAGATACATGTATCCAAGTTTCATCATTAATCTTGTCTGCTTTTTCCTGCCAAGTTCTGAGTTTAACCTTCCAGACCCAAGTATCTCACTACGAGATGCTTCCAAAGACTATCTCATGTATTAGCTTCTGTTGCTTGTCAGAATGAGTCAGGGTATCCAAACCTGCCTTAAAACCGGACACCATTTTTTACTTGAGTCATCCATTTTGAAATATATCTTTGTCTGATACTGAATTAATTCAGTACCACACACCGTGGGTAATAACAAGCAGCGCTCAGATACCTGAGGGTTTGTAGCACTATATAAATGCTAAACTATTATTATTATTTTTATTTAATTCAACAGAGGGCTATTATTTATTTATTTAAGCATTTCTCACTTTGTATTCCTTATTCATGATATATCTTTATAGACTCATGGTATGTGTGTGATATTTAAAACACCCTTCACCTCCTGGGTCATTCTAACCCAAATATGCGCAGTGCCATGTGCACCTTTTACCCTAAATAAAAGCACTATAATCCTGATTTCTGTAATAATAGAACCATTTGATCTGCCTATAATATTATCTATACTCAGTAGAGGGGGGAAGAGTTACACCCCTATACAGCAGTCTGAGTGCATTACGTCTCTCATACACTCAATGCGGGATAGGAACTATTCAGGGGGCCCCATTTATGCTTAATTATAGTTGTAGGATCAATCACTAGAGGTGCTCTAGTTAACACTCACGAAATATTATTGTAAGGCAACTATGATTCCAAACAAGATCGGTGCCAGCGAGTACACTATTCCCTCAAACTTCCCACAAAAGTTTGTAAACAGTTAGCACAGTAGATTGAGGTTCAGGAAGGTTTCTCGCGCTCTAAACCCTTGGTTTTAAAGAGTGCATTAATATCAGATGATATATCACTCTGATGAAATAAGAAATATTAAATGTATTCTTCAAAAACAAAGACAGCCAACACATGTTTCAACCCCCTGGTCGTTGTCAAGGCTGTGAAAAATCAAGCTCAAACAAAATAATTGTACATGAAATGATAATAACAAACGGTGTTCAATGTTCATCCCATGGCAAAATTAATAAAATAAGGTTCAAAATATTATCATTGTTACATTAGTGTAGCACATACCATATTGTGTCACAGGTCAGGTCAAAGTTGGAGGGATGGGTTCAAATGGTGACAGGTTGGTATTTGAAGAGAAATGGTGAAAAAAGCAAATATAATGGGAACCACAAATTAGCAAAATATCATTTGAAAGTTACTAAAATATATGAAAATGCCCCATCAATAAATTTGAAACACCATTGCACACACATTGTGCTGCTATTATACATGCAAAACCATGTGTAACTCTTGAGATAAATGGTATCTTATTATTGGTTAGTGCCAGTTTCATTAGTTTTTCAGAAGTGTGAGACCATATAGCCATACCCACTGAAAATCCAATGCAAACCCTAGCGTGGTGTCATTAGAGCTATCCGCACCTGCCTGGTAAGGTGGTGCATAATTTCCTTAAATACTGTGATCTTCTAGCGTGTGCATAGAACACCAGAAATAAAACCAAAAAGTGATAGTACAGATAATGATGCTCACCCTGTGTGTTTTCAGAGATCTTTGACCCTTAAAGGGGCTACACAATTCACAAAAATGATGCTTACAGCATTGTTTCAATTGGAAGTAATTGATATTCAGATTGATAGAATTCTGTAAGAGGTTGAAAAGGTAATAATAAAGTTCTCAACAAAACATCTTCATCATTTTATATAAGCATTCAAACATGTTGTGAATGCCAAAAGAGAAAGGATGTTACCTCCCAATATTGGTTGTGTTGGCCTCTGTCTGTTATGGTATATTTAAGTGGCTGGATTAGCCAGAGAGAGCCTTGTTCAAGGTGAACATTACCAGTATTGGCAAAAGTGCATCTCCTATAAACAGTATACATAATTGGATATTACCACAGTTTCCAATTTAACCAAATGGCATTAGGGTTATTAACAGTAGTTTATTGCTTCTTCTATATTAATTGGATATTATAAATAGTGTCAAGTCCAAGAGATGGATCACAGCTAGTTTAGAAGAGAAGTCCCCTATGGGTAACTAAAAACCGCTGTTTAAATAAAATTGTATTGCCCATTATATACTTATAAATAAAGCCACTGAGAAACCAGAAAAAGAATTATACAATCATCTATGCATGTCATTACCTATGTAATTGGGATAAATCCCTTCAAACAGGATTGCCTTTTCGGCTGTTCACTGCAATTAACAGACGCCGCGAGATAATCAATCCAAAATGGCACCTAAAATGTCATGACGTCTTGCGTACCGTAGCACATGATGTCCTAGGGAAACAAACCAGGTCAGAAACGTCACTTCCTTATGTGAAAAAACAAAGAGTTGTAGTTCCACGATGTATTATGGTGGATGCAAATAGTTATTTCACCCTACTAATCACAGATAAATGGCAACACAATTATTGGTAATCATATCACGCATATTGTAAAATTGCTGAAAATATGCATAAAAAATCTATATAAAATGTATGGCCAACTAATAATAAGGTGCCATCAGCCACAAACGAGCTACTGTTGCACATAATCCCATTGTTGGGCTTCTTAAAAAGTGTTTGAATTATCATTGATTTAAGAGAAAATAGGGTTTGATGTTAATGAATGCTGCCACTGTTTCCTAATCACTGGCATAGAAGCAAGTTTAAAGCATATTTCACAACCACGTATCTACACTGATATGGGGTGAACAATTCTCATTATTTCTTCAATGTTGATCATTCAATCAGTGAAACAGAATTAGCAGGGCAGATTCAATTCCAATAAAAACTGTGACCAACTCTTGTTAAGCCATATACCTCCTTTGGAGATTATGGAAGTAGCAACAAGACAGTATCACTATACTTTGACTTATCACTAATTAGTTGAGTAGGCAACAGGGTTTTGACAATCTGAAAATTTATTAAATGTTGTCATCCATTACGACATCAAGTTTTAGATCTTTTCATGTACATCCTAAGGCCCCAAACCATGATCATAAAAACACATGCATCTCATGATCACAATTTAAACGCACTGTGTAGATCTCAGAAAACAAATTAGTTTGCTTTCCAATTGCCTTAGTTTGATCTTTACATTACCACCTCTTTTCCCTCTCTTAGCCTTAATCAATCCAATAAAACGAATGTCATCTCTATTACTCAATTGGTGTTGTTCCCTCCAATGTATGGCCAGTGCAGATTTAGCATCACTGTTCCTCAAACTTGCCAAATGTTCCCTAATTCGAATTCTGAAGTGTCTAATAGTGCTCCCCACATAGAATTTGCCACAAACACATAATAGCATAAACTACTTAGCAAGTTTTACAATTAATGAAATCATTCATCTTAATAACAGTTCCATTTATATATGTAAAAGATTGACAATTGCCATGAGCATACTTGCAGTAATTACAGCTCCCATATTTGAAAAAACAGTACTCTTATTTAGCTAATTCCCAATGGTACTATCATCTTCAATGTTCATAAAGGAAGGGATGAGCATCTGCTTGATTGTCTGAGCTCTTGTATAAGTACATTTCGGTCTATCAGACAAATAAGGTAACAGGTCCTTGTCCAATTCCAGAATATTCCAATGTTTCAGAACCAAATGGTAGAGAGTGGATGAATCTTGAGAATATTGGGTAATAAAAGCAATGTGCTTCTGTTCTGGTTTCACATTGGAAAGCTTGCAAAGCAAATCTGACTGTTTATATCTAGTATACTTGATCACAGCTTTGTTCATACTGTCCAGATGGTACCCTCTATATAAAAACCTTTTGGTCAGAACATTGGACTCTTCTAGATACTCTGCATCCTTGTTACAGTTTCTTCTTGCCCTGTAAAATTCTCCTGAAGGTATGTTATTGATTGTTGAGCGTTGATGACTACTATGAGCAAAGAGCACAGAATTCACTTCTGTTGGTTTGCAAATGGCCGTGTTCAACAAATATATGAAGATCTAAATAATCAACAGTGTCTGAGTTAGCAGAGCCAGTGATATTGATACCAAAGTTATTAGCATTAATATACAAAGCAAAGTTTTCCAAGGAGGCATGGTCACCCTTCCAAATGACCAGCACATCATCTATAAAGTGCCTCCATGCTATAAGATTATTTGTGAAAGCTGCTTGGTTATATATATGTGATTCCTCAAACTGGGCCATAAATAAGTTAGCTAAAGATGGAGCAAATTTTGGGTCCATGGTGACCCCTTTAGCTTGAACATAATACTGATTATTGAAAATGAACACATTATTGTCCAATGTAAATTGCAGAAAACTCTTTAGCATTTTGACATGTTTCAGATAGGATGTAGATGAGTCTCAGAACATGTAATCAATAGTTTGAACTGCCACCTTGTGATCTATACCCGTATACAAAGCGGAAACATCTATAGTAGCCAACAGATAATCTGATTTCCACTCCAAAGTGTTAAGGAATTGCAAAACATGCGTACTGTCCCTGATGTAGTATTTCATTCAGAGGACATGGGGTTTAAGAGCTTTATCTAGATATTGGGATAACCCTTCCATTGCCCACCCTATACCACACATTATAGGCCTCACTGCTGGTAAGATTGTGAAAGGCTTGTGTATCTTAGGTAAGAAGTATAGGGTGGGCATGGAAGGTTCAGTATTAGTCAAAAAGATGTTTTCTTCCTCCGTAAGGAACCCCTTATCATGCCAGAATTTGATGAGATCCAGAAGTTCAGCTACAACCCTTTTGGATGGATTTGATTTGAGCAAAGTGTAGCATTCAGGAGTGCTTAAATGGGACATAGCCATGGAAATGTAGTCGGTGGTGTTCATCACCACAATATTTCCTCCCCATTTATGGCTCTTCTTTGACTGTTCCAATATGGAGGGCATGAGGGGACAGGAACTAGCGAGAAAGCGGTTACCTGCTCATCTACATTTCCACCTTTGGTCGAATTTCTTTGACCAAATTCTCTTCTTCCATGATCCTTTTCTCCTCTTCATCATTTGTCAGCATCTTCTCTTCGTCCTGTTTCTTTTTTGTGATCCAAATCTTTGTCGCCCCCCTCAGGCGGCGTGCATTCTTTATTTGTTCAGCCACACTCCAGGTCATATGACAGCACTCTCCAGATGGTGAACAGAGTATCCAATGTACAACATCCTACATATCTTTTATGATCCTTGGGGTATTAAAACTTGGTTCCTGGAGGTACAAGGATACTTTTCTTTATATTCTCATGGGTACTTGCTTAATTTTGCATCTGTTTGCCTGTTCCAGTGTCAATATCAATCATTATCTTCATCCCAATAGCTTTCTTGGCTGTCTTCTTGCATTGTCCCACGATGATTCTCATGAGACAGAATCCTAGCAATACAAACATAAGTATTTCTCCAAGCATTTTGAAAGCATTTGCTATCCAGGTTGGAATCCATGAGAACAGAGATGTAAACCAATCATCACTTCAATTTTGTCTACTTCTTCCACCATCTTTTTGTGCAAAGTTGACAACATGGTTATTGCGTCTGTCAGGGTTCCATTCTCTTCATCATGGGTGGGTGTAAATGAACAGCAAGAAGGCCTGATCTTGGCGCACACACCTCCTTCCATTGCTGTAATCAAGTCCAGTACATAACTGTTCTGGAGGACCATAAGCCTAAAAACCCTAATTTCTTCTTGAATTGCATTACATCCTTTAATTGTTGTATTTATTTTTTGCAGCAGCCCCACCTGGTTATTTGTAACCATTTGGCATTTGTGGCAGCCTGGAGTACTGGCAGGAATGTAGATGTAAATATCACTGCTGCCTTGCTAAACAGTTTATATTCATCTGGAATGTCATAATATGCAGCTTCTGTTTTTGCGGAAAAATTATTCCCTCCCTTTTGTCAGTGTTTGTTAAATGATCTTCTCTTCCTCAGGTGTGCATCAATTTTTGGGAAATGTATTGTCTGCATGTCACTTTGTGGTGCTACCAAGGCTGGTATACTTATTAGTACTAATGAGCACACTCCTCCCAACTTTGGCAGTAACTTCATATATACTCTGGATTCACAGGCCCAATAGTGATCCATTAGCACTGCTGTTCCTTCCTTCATGCCTGGAATGTCACTAACTCGACCACACTTTGAATTTCTCATAATTTCATTGTGCTATTATTTCTGAAACATAAAGATGCATTTTTCAGAGGTAGTATTTGCAGGGGTCCCTCCTCATTGACCCATGCCAACAATCTTGCAGTCTTAGACCACTGGTCTTTGCATTCTTTTTCTGCATTCATCAAGACTGTTTCCCATTGTCTGGTTAATGGTAGTGCTTTGCACACAATCAATCATTCAGCCATAGCTGATGCTCTTGTTTCTTCTTCAAAGTGCGGACTCATATTGTTCATTGAAACCTGCCTAAAAGTAGAGTTCCAAAGGTGGTGCAAGTCTATTTTCTCCTTGTCAAACTCAAGAACCAATATCTTCAGTTGATATACAAAATGCTAAATCCTAATCTAAAGTGCTTCTGTGCACATCATTCTCCTTTTTCTTATTCCTAGCCATTTGGTGAGTCTGCATGCGTGAAACTTCTTCTCTTGCTTTGTTTGGATGGATCAGCACATGCAGAACTACTTCTCTTGCTTCTCTTGGGATGTCTCTGGGAGGGTATGATATTTCACCTTTACATGGTTTGGCATTGTGTAGATGTAGCCACACTCTTCGGCCCCTTCATTTTACTGCTGTGGGGCTAGCTTCCTCTACCTCAAGTGGACCCTCAAAGCAGCCATACTCCAGGTGCATATGAAATTTTGTGCACTGACACCTGGTATCTTAGATACAGCTTTGGAGGGTTCAACAAAACTTCCGTTTCACGAGATTGATTGTCTTTGTTGCATCTCTTTGACCCCTCACTTCTGTTCTTTATCTGTTGACACATAAAAGAAGCACTTGCAATCATTTTTGTTAAGTAATCGTACATCTCATCACCTAGTGCCTTTGCTTAACTGTGGGCATCAGTTCTTACCCTAGTTCGAGGAATCAATGGGGTTCTCATACAGCATCCAGTCACCAACTCATGGGGAGTTAGGTGGTGATCTGAACCAGACTGGTTTCTTAGGGCATATAAAGCAAGGGGCAGGAAATGTAGCCATCCCTTTTTCAGAGTCATCTTCAACTTGGCTATGCACTCCTTCAACAATCTGTTTAACGTCTCACGTAAGTCATTCACCTGTGGGTGATAAGTGGAGGAAAATTGATGTTTTATACCTAACAGAAGTACTATCTGCTAAAAATGTTTTCAGACTGCAAAACCTTGCACATCCGCCACATGGGGAACACCTTGTGTACCAGAAACTTGGCAGCACACGAGGCCTCAGGGTGTGTGTATGGACCTGCCTCTATCCATCTAGAAAAAGGACATACTATGACCAGGATGTAATCGCCATGTAATCTGTAGCCGTTACATATCTGTAGCATATTTACATAATCTATATGTAGATGCTGAAATGGGCCATTGGTCCTAGGGATTGCTCCTCTTACTGTTACCAAAGTGTGTCCTGCAGTGAATATGTGACACACAAAGCAAAAAGCAATTCACAATGAACTGTGCCACATGTTCAAGGAGATTTGATAAGAACCATTCTTATGCAATTGTTGGAGCAGGAAATTAAATTTGCTTGTTTAGAATGCGCTGAGCATTTTACGACTACTAGGGTCAATTGAAGACTTAATGCTTCTATAAGCCTATCCAATAGGGCTGCATGTTGTACCGGAGTGCTGTCTGCACCAAGGAAGCCCCTCCTTCTCCAGCGTGGCAAATTTGTGTGTATGGTTGACGTCACATAGACGGAGTTATAGTATGCCGTGACTTCCTCATCCTCAAAGTTTTGCAGCACTTCGATGAGCGCCACTAATTCTGCAGCCTGCGCTGAATAATTTAAATTCTCATGCTTGTTACTAACTCAAATTCACCTTTTTTATTCAGTTTCACTACCGCTGATCCTGTATGCCTTTCCATAGTTGTCTGGTAAATTTTCAAAGAGCCATCAATAATCAATAAAAACAACTTCCCCACTCCCGAAGGCATTTTCTATAACTTGGGGTATTTCATTATAATTCTCAATTTACGTTGTGGAATCATGTACATAGTCATCCTCTCCTACTGGGCCTTCTATAAACGTTGCTGGATTCACTGTCTTACATCTAACAATTTTAATCACAGGGTTTGAAATAATCACCTCATACCCCGATACTCTTTGTGTGGTCAATGTACTTTTCGGCATCTCTAAAATTGAAAATAAATCATGCTCTACAAATAATGTTATTGGGCACTCCATCGTTATACTTGAAGCTTTTTCAATTGCAAATGCAGCAGCAGGGATAGTTTCCCTTCATTACTGGATCTAGAATTCCACTATAAAATGCTAATGGTTTGTGTCCATGTCCTAATGTTGTCTTTTGGGTAAGAACTGCTGTCATGCCTTCTCCATTTGAATGGGAGAATAAATCAAACTGTTCACTGTGATCTGGGATCCCCAACACAGGCTATACTGATTGTTCTTTTCAGTTCTTCCAATCCTTCAGTCATTTCGTCTGCCCATGTTATTCTGCTTTTATCTACATGTGCTTCTTTAAGTCCTTTTAAAAGTGGGCTAATGTCTGAATGTATGTGCTGTACTCACAAACCCATGCCTTGCGATAATTGCATAAGCCTAGAAACTGCTGCATTTCCCTCACTGTTTTTGGTGCTACAGTTTTCATGATTGCTTCTGCTCTTTCTGGTGTCACTTTCCCCGCCTTATGAGAGATCAACTGTCTCATATACAAGACCTTTTCTTGACAATATTGCAATTTCTCCTTGCCTATCTTATATCCGTTCTCTGAGAAAATGGTCATGAGTTTAACTGAGTCTTCTCTGCACCTTTCTTCCGTCTCACTACACACCAAAATGTCATCCACATACTGAATTATTGCACTTTCGAGTTGGACAAGTCCATCTGGAGGACTCTATTAAAGATCAAGGGGGACACACAGTAACCTTGAGGCAGCCTAGTATGTTTCAGGCACATATTTCTATACGAAAAGGAGGTAAAATCCTGTGAGTCTTTATGAAGGGGAATTGAGAAAAATGAATTTTTCAAATCGATAACTGTGAAATATTTGGCTGTGTACGAGATGTTACACAGTATTGTCTTAGGAGTTGAAACTAAAGGAAACCCAGCTTTGACTATAATATTTAGGGGCGAAGGTCCTGAATAAATCTACATGACCCCCCTTTGATTTTATTACAGGGTACACAGCCGTGTTACATGATGATTCTGATAGCATTGATATGCCTTGCTTCATTAAAGCAGAGATCGTCTGAAATATGCCTTCATCCACCTAGACGTGGGGAATTGCTTTGCTCGTGGTAAAAGGGTTCCTGGTTATAATTTAATTTTAACTGCACCTATCCATTTTAATAAACCCACATCATATGGGCTCTTGGTCCACAAAATCTCTGGTACCTTCTCGAAGTCCTCCTGAAAAAATTGCAGTTTTCTTTTTACCAATGTCATTCTCTGTCGTATTTCTATATTCTTTACTTTAATCCAATAAGTGATACTTATAAAAAAAGCACTGATTCACCGTTGTTGTAGTCATCTCTAAACAGTTCTTCGTCTGCCAAATCCATCAACCTGCATCCTTCAATGAGGGCTATCACTGTTCTCCATCCCCTTCCTTCATCGTCTGTTCCATGCAGTATCACTCTTTCTTCTCGGACCACTGCTGTCTCTAACTTGAAGGGAATAATCTGCCCTTCCTCATCGTTCATGAAGATTTCTTGTCTGAACAGAAATTCATCAGGTATTCCAAAAAGCTTACCTTCCAAACTGGGTAACCAGGATAATAAAATAGTCACTCCATACAAAAATACTTCTGGATCTAAAGGTACTACTCAAAGTGCTTGGAGGCCTGTAAAGGCTAGTATAAACTCTCCCACAAACATATAATGTATCCCTGGAATAGAGCACACTACTCCTTCGTCAGTGAAAGATATCGGGCCTCATTACGAGTCCGGCGGTAACCGAGCCGGAAAAACCGGCAGGTTACCGCTGGACCCGTATTACCATTCCGCCTCTGTGATTCCTGGAATCATTGGGGTATTACGACTCCGGTGACCCGGGAATTCCCCATTCCCATGAAACCCCATAGGACTCCATGGGGATGGGGACAATGGAAACACTGGTTCTGTCTATGACTGAGCCGGTGTTTCCATGTCCACCTGCAGGCCGGGTGGTGTTAAACCCACCAGGTCAGACCTGGCGGGAGTGACACCTCCCGCCTGCAGGACTCTTAATCAGCCAGTCTGGAAAGAACGGTGGTGGCGGTTTTACCACCACCATTCTTTCCGGGCCGGCAGGGTCGTAATGAGGCCCATTGTCATGTTAAGCTTTGTCATTAAGGCACATCCCAATATATTGACTGGCATCTGCCTAGACTATAGTAATGGCATTGATATATTATGTTCCCCTATAGAAACTTTGACAATTTGTCTGTAAAAGGAACTAAATTTGTTGCCCCAGAGAACCCTTGAGCATTCATGACAGTACTGACATTGGATATTTTCCCTCGCAGACACAGGAACGAGTAGCTCCAGTGTCTACTAAAAATTAACGTATCTTGCCGGCTATCATCACCTTGACCCTTGGTTCCTCCTGGGGGTCTGGTGTCACTGATAGTACTGAAGACATCAAGCCACCATGTGGGCTGTCCTATTGTGGATATAAACTCATCCCCTTATTTGTGAAATGATTTCCCTCTATCATAGTCACAATCCCCATTTCGGTTGCAGGCCTCTGTTGTGTTCCTCAAGTCCTGTTCCATTATGGTACCATAGCCTGCTGTATTGGTTTTTGCTGTGGCTGGGCCTGTTTTGTTTGCAATGGTGCCTGCTGTGACTGCCTTGCAGTGATTGCATTTGCAGCTCTGCTGGCTGCATTTGTTGGGGTTGTCTGAGCATACGTGTGATTTTGGACATAATATTCCTGCAGTTCTGCATTATATTGTGGAGCATAACCCATGCCCCCTCTTGGAGATTGCCAATTCTGTTGCATGCCTCCTCTTCTTCTGCATGTCCTAGCTATATGTCCCATTCTCCCACAATTCCAACATTGTCATGCCTGTCCACCATTAAATCCTCCTCTTGAACATTTTGAAATCTGCCTCGTCTTACTCCTCTAGACCCATTCCCTCTTCCTCTCGGCCCAAAATGATACTCACGCTGATCCGTAGAATATCCTGCGTTATTCTGCTGCCCTGGCTGTGTCTCCTGTGTCACCCTTCCTTCATTACTTGTCAATACCGCTCACTCAAAGGCTATTTTGGACAACTTCTTCTGAACTAACTTTTCTTCTGCCTGCTTTCTAGTCTCTGCTTTCTTCTTATTTTTCTCCTGCATTAATCAGCAGTGATGCACGATTGTCAATCTCTTCCATTCCCACCTGTTTTTCCAATTACCATTGCACTGGCTCGGGCAGCCCTTGACACAAAATGTGGTAAAATAATGATACCATGTTATGCCACGTTCATGAGTTTCCTGTCGCCATCTGTACTGAATGTCTTAAATATAAACAACAGGATCTTCATCCTCTCCCATTTCCCTAATCATAATCGCACCCATGTCTGATGTTTCAGGATATTGCACTTTGAGCGCTCGCCATACGTCTGCTCTGCAATTATTTAATGGCGCTCCAACGTGTGTCGTATATTGCACAGCCACACCTGCATATCCTGCTCATTGCTAAATATTGTCAGCTCTCTCCCTTAGAATAGCAGCTAGCAGCCCTTCCATGTCACCTATAGCTAACATAATTCCCAATGTCATCCTATCTAATTCATATATCAATTTTCCTGCAACTTGGCAATTTACACCTTAAATTTTCTTTGTCCTTCTGTGGCCATGGTATATATTGTGGTTGTCCTCCCCCTTGTCCAATAATGGGAAATGTGAAAATCCTGCTTCAGAGTCCTATTTACCTACGTTCACGACTAAAGTCGTGGGTACACGTGGGTGGACAGAGTCCACCCACTTTTTTCAGAGGGTGGACTCAGTCCCCCTCAGCTAAAATGTGAAACACTGCAAGTCTTTTTTGAATTTATGAACTTAAGCTGATCGAACCGCAGTCGTCAGGTTTGTAGGGCGGACGCTTCACCACTGCACTATATAACCTGATAAATACTAACAAACAACTAAACAAACATGTCTCATTTCGGTACTGCATGTTCCAGGGAAAACATTTGCATTGGTTCTTGGAGTTTAAAGCATGCACACCTTTCAACGTTTTCAAAAACACTATTAGAAGAAAATGTCCTCTCGGTTTTGTGAGTTTGTTGATTTTATGAAACGCAAATGCCATTCGTCCTGTGCAATTTGGGTGGTTACACAAAGCCAATTTAATGAAATATGCATATTTCACCTTGATTTATTTATTTTGAAATTTGTTTATTGGCATTTAGTTATGGTTACAAAAACAACACCACCGCCGGGTGCATCCGTCAGTATCAAATGAGCAAATTTTCTTCATAGTAGTACAGCAACATATTAAACAGTAACTACAAACAACAAATTAACATTAACTGTCTCCTGAGTCGTCTTGAACAGTGTTCTACTGGTCACCGACAGGGTGGATGTTTGGGTTGTGGGGGGGGGGCAAAACCAGTTCAGGAGCCATCTTGGGCCGTGATGGTCTAGTTCCAGGTAACTTAGTTGGCTGCGTGGACCAGCGATTCGTCCCAGCGAGTTGTTCAAGGGGGTTTGTCGTCTGGAGAGTGGAACAGTTTTGCCATGGTGTCTTTCCATGCAGCTAGTGCCATACTCGAATCTTCAGAAGATCTTGCTACACTATCCTCCCAGGCCCTCGTCTCGGCGTTCGCCCATTTCTCAAGTTCTTTATGCCATACCGTGAAGATCGGACCTGTGGGCTTTTTCCATGACATGGCCATAGTTCTTTTTGCCAATATGCACACTAAGTCCATTAGTTTAACTGAGTGCTTGAATTTAGCTAGTCTGGGGTAGGTACCCAAAAGGCATTCATGCAGAGTCCATTTATACCTGGTCAAACCCGCCTATTCGCACATTTGCTTTATATTTGACCAGAGGGTCTGAGTCTTGGTGCAGTTCCATAGCATGTGGATCAGGTCTGCATTATCAGTCCCACACCAGGTGCAGTTCGGTTGCTTAGAATTGTTGAATATAGCCAATTTGCTTGGGGTTAGGTAGATGCGGTATAATACATTTACCTGGATCAGTCGAAATCTGTGGTTTCTAGAGACCTCCCTAGGGTACGCCAGTGCTCTATCCCATTCTTTATCTGACACCTCCAGTCCCATGTCCGTTTCCCATTTAGACCTAAGTACTGCACTTCGGGGGTTAGGAGTGTCGATTAGGTGACTGTATATTTGGGACACCGCCCTCCCGCCTTCTCTGAGATTATATAGTAGTGTTATGAAGGGGTCCATTTCCGGTTCCTCTGTCCAGGTTACCCATTTTGTTCGTGCTATGTTTCGAATCTTCTGGTACCAAAGGTATTGGCCAGAGGGAATACCATCTTCCGCTTGTATCATGGGGAATTCCCGGAAGGTTCCCTCAGCATATAGATCACCCCAAGTGTATACCCCTTTCCTTTCCCAGAGTCTGACATTATGCAGATCGGTATCGGCCTTATCCTGCCCCGAGATTATTGGCATTTCCGCGGAGAATGGCTGCTTTAGTTGCATAACCGAGTTGGTTCTATGCCATATTTTCCTACCCAGGGTCACCAGAAAGGGTGCATTGCGTAGCAGGCTTTGGGGGGCCCAAATCAGTTCTTTCAGTCTTACCGAAGAGATCATGGCCTGTAGCAGGGGAGTTTCAGACGTGGTCTCATCTGCTAACAATTTGGTTACAAAGCCCAGCTGAGCAGCGAGGTAATATTTCTCTAAATTCGGTAGTTGAATTCCACCTTGTTTGTATGGTAGAACCAATGTGGATAGGGCAACCCGGTGTCTACCACTTCCCCGTAAAAAGTCCCGGATTATTGTATCGAGTAATAGAAAGAAGGGTTTAGTGATGTAGAAGTGCACATTTTGGAACCCATATAAGAATCTAGGAAGAACAATCATTTTAACTATAGAGGCCCTGCCCATCATAGATAGAGGTAGCTTAGCCCAGAATCCCATGGATTTATGCAGTCCCGGGAGTGCCGCCCTCGTGTTACGTTCATGCATTAGCTCTGGGGTGTGCATTATCTGGATCCCGAGGTAACGGAATGAAGTAGTTTGCCAATTTATGCCCACCAAAGGGAGTTCTTCAGCAGACCTACCTTTTAGTCCCGCTAGCGGAAACAAGCAGGACTTGGTTTTGCTGAATTGTATGCCCGAGACCTTCGCATAATTATCAAGGACTTCCAGAATTGTTGGCACATTAAGAAGAGGGTTGTTGACATATATAAGCACATCATCGGCATATAAAGAAATAATGTGATCCACCCCGCCTATTCTTATGCCTGCGTCAAAAAACTGCTTTCTAAAGTAAATAGCTATGGGCTCCAGACCTAAGATATAAAGCATGGGTGAGAGAGGGCAGCCTTGCCTAGTTCCCCTACAAATGTCCCAGGCCTCCGACACATATGTCCCAGATTTTAGCCGTGCTCTCGTTTTATTATAAAGGATTTTAATCCACCTAATGAACCCCTGGCCAAAGCCGAATCCCTCCAAAACTGCCACCAGCCACTCCCAATATATAGAATCGGATGCCTTAATGGCGTCTAAGGACAGTAGTGCATAACATTCCTTGCTTGTGTCGGTTTGAGCTATTATGTGCTGGAGCCTGCGCAGATTCATGGTCGTGTTACGACCAGGCACAAAGCCGTTCTGGTCCATATGTATTATGTCTCCAATTACTCTGGATAGCCTCTTAGCTAGAATTGTTGTAAGTATTTTAACGTCGTAATTAAGCATAGCAAGGGGGCGGTAAGAGTCGCACCTATCTGCGGGTTTATTAAGCTTGAGCATTGGGACAACCAGAGTTTCCCTCATGCTATCAGGTAGGGTCCCCCTTTCATAAGATTCCAAGAAGACTTCGTGTAATAGCGGTGTTAAGGAGGATTCATATGCCTTGTAAAACTCCGGAGGCAGCCCATTGCTGCCCGGGGCTTTACATGTCGCCAGGGATCTAATTGCCTCAGTTATGTCCTCGGGTGTGATGTCCATGTCTAAGGTTTCAGATTGTGCGGGAGTTAGTTTGGGCAAGCCAATCTCATCGAGAGTATCTAGTATTTGGTCTTGGGGGACTCGGTCAGTGTGAGAGTATCATTGCATGTAGAAACTCGTAAAAGTATCATTAACACCCTGTTGAGTGTTATGAGTTTCATCAAATTCATCCCGCAATGTGGTGGTTATGTATCTGGGGTGTTCTTTCTTGCAGAGCCAAGCTAATAACCGGCCAGGTTTGTCTGCTTCTGCGTGTGCTCTGTTTGTTCTAGTGACAAAGTCAAATCTAGCTAATCTGCTCCATGCTTCAGCGCAATTCTCTCTGAGTGTACTAAGTTCTTCTTCCCTCTTCGGGGAGTCTATGGGGGCAGCTTCCAGTTTCACAATTTCCTGTTCCTTCCTGCCTAACTCGCTGCGCAGTAGTTTCCTGATGCCACCCGCCTTAGCAATGACTTCTCCTCGCGTTACTACTCTTAGGGCATCCCATAGAGTACTGACGTGTTCTACGCTCTCAGTATTTTCTGATATGAAATTGTCTATGGACTCATGCAGCTCCTCTTTAAATGCCGCGTCTTTCAGGGCTTCCACCGGCATTCTCCACATGGGGATGGGAGGTTTTGGGCCAGTGTGATTCCATTCTATTAAGAGTGGAGAATGGTCTGAAATGGTTCTTCCCAGATATTGCGCATCCCCTATCTGAGGTAAGTGCTCTCTAACCACAAAGAAATAATCTAACCTAGTATGAAGGGCATGTGGAGACGAGAAGTACGAATAACCTCTTTCCGCTGGGTGTAGTTCCCGCCAGACATCTGCCAGATCTAGTCCATCAGTCATAGCTTTCAGGGACGTGGTGGCAGTGGAGGGCCCCTTTGTTGGAGGCCAGGACATATCCAGTGTTGGGTTGTGGACACAATTGAAATCACCCCCCCATATAAAGAAGCCATTCCTATATTGTAGCATTTTGGTACTCAACTCTCTCAAGTGCGTTGGGATATTGTGATTGGGGAAGTACGAGTTCACAATACATATTTCCATCTGCTCAAAGGTCCCCCATATTACCACATATCTGCCTTCTGGGTCTTTTTCCATCTTGGTGAGTCGGAACGGTACGTGGGGGTTGATCCAGATGTAAACCCCTCTTGCAAATCTGGAGTAGGAGGCCCCAAAGCCCTGTCCCACCCAGTGTTCCCTAAGCTTCGCCTCTGATTCGGCAGTGCAGTGTGTCTCCTGTAGCAGAGCTATATCCACTTTTTTCCTATGCAGGTAGGATCTAATTCTATTTCTGCGGAGATAGGTGCCCAGGCACCGCACATTCCATGTCATTATCCTGAATTGACCAGCCATGGTGGTTTCACAGGGGGTCTGAGGTCAATCAACCTCTCATAAGGGCCATCTGTTAACTTGGCTGAGTCCTCACAAAGTCCCCTTAGCTGTAAGTTCAAACCCATCAAGTCCGCTATTTCAGCCCTCCCATCCCCTATCCTCATATTAATGTTCGGAAACTTACCAACTTTCTCAACTTTCATCTCGAAGGATGTATTAACCAAAGGGAACAACAAGTAACTGCCCCCAGCAGTTGTTTCAAACTCACAACGCTCGGGGGCTCCCGAGCCTCCGGGGCCTCTCCAGGCCTTTCGGTACGGGTGGTGTGTAGACATTCGACCAACACTGTATTGGGTGGGGCGGGTCGCTGGCGTTCCTGCACTTGGGCCCTCGTGCTCCTGCCCAATTAAGACTTCTGTTTGTTACAGCGTTGATTCAGGCTCCGCAGACAATGTTGTGATTGCATAGAATCGTGATCCTTTTCTCGAGCAGTTTCAGTCGTTCCTTTATCGCTTGTTTCCTTTCTCAAATTTTTCCATGTAATCGGCGAGGTTGTTGTGCTCAAGCCACATATTTGCAGCCGCTGGAGTTTCAAGGAAGATTGCCTTCCCTTTGTACAGTATTTTAAGTCTGGCTGGGTACAGTAACATATACTTCAGATTGAGTTTCCGTAGTTTAGCTTTTATTGGTATGAAGGAGTTCCGCGCTCGTTGCACCGTGGGGGTGTAATCAGGGTATATGACTATTAGAGAATCGTTCCTTTTGATCTCTCCGCCTTCTCTTGAGAACCGCAATATTACCTCTCTATCTCGGAAGTTTAAAATTTTAGCTATTATTGGGTGTGGGTATGAACCAGGTGGCGGCCTTTTCTGGAGAGACCTGTGGGCACGTTCCACAGAGAATCCTTGGGTGAGCTTGCCTGCTCCAATTTCCTGAAGTAGCAGCATTTCAATGAACTAGGTGGGGTTCGGGCCCTCCATGTCCTCCGGAATCCCAAGAATTCGAACATTGTTGCGGCGGGCACGTCCTTCCGCGTCCTCAGAGCGAGATTCCAGCCTAGCCACTGTTGATTCCAGTTCTTGGACTTTTGCCTTCAGTTCACGTGTGTCCTCACCGGTTTCTTGCAGGGAGGCTTCAGTTTTGGTCACCCTTTCCGTCAGGTTGCGGGCGTCTGGCCTCATTAGCTGTATGTCTGACCTGATTTCTCCTATCTTATCTTCCATAGAAGTTCGTAGGGCCGCAATAGCCTGCAGGATTTGAGTGTCTCGGGGGTCCGCCACCAGGGTTGGTGTCTCAGTCGGGGGAGTGACCTCCTGCATTGGTTGCTGCTTTGGCAAGGTCGTCGTGAAGGCGTCCATCGTCGCAGTTTTTGATCTGTTCTTTGGAGGCGACATGGCCCGGTTTGGGGGATCCAGACTTATACTCTGCGCTATAAGCTTTAGCTTTGTAACCAGAGTCCTGGAGGTCTGCTGCGGGTGGTCCTTGTTCGGGCGGTATATGGTTACAGCTTAGAGTCCAGTGCGGATCCAGTATCTATCCCACCGGGCTTTATGAGCAGTCTTTGGCCTCCAGTCTTCGTACTTTGTACCTGTGTGCCACACTATGATTCCGGCAGGCGGGGTGGGAGCTCTACCTTTGGGCATACATGTGATTATTCAATTCTCCCCAACCATTAGACGCCTCCGGCGGTCCCGTCTGGCTAGTAGTGTTTCTTGCCCTGGTAAGATCTGTGGCACTGAGGGGCGGTATTTGGGTTAATAAGGAGCAGTCACTCACCATGTAACAGACTGTTTCCGGATGGTAGTGTGCGTCTGGCCCCAGCCGCCTAGTTCAGAGGTTCGCGTGGCGTATCACTTAACCCGCCAAGTCTCAGGCATAGAATTGCGTCCTGTGAGTCCTCCGTATTTTGGGTGCTTTGTGGTTCCTTCTTCTGGTTAAGACAACCAGATGCGTTGTATATGGGACTATTCCCAGTGTGCCTTAGTTGTTTCCTACAATTGGGTTCACCTCCCGCCTCCACCCGATGGGATCGTGCTGCGAGGAGTTATCCGTTGTCAGCACTCGCGGTCTCCCGACCAGACGACTCGGCAATCCTCTTAACAGGTGCCGGCGCTCCTGCCTGCAGCGCAGCAGGAGTGGGCAACGAGCGGTCCGCTCCGTCCCTGCTTCAGTGCACCGCTGGGATTCCCCATCCGCCAACTGGGGTCTCCCATCGCGCTCAGTACGCAGTGTATGCCACAGCGTTCGTGACGGTGTTAGTCGTGCTTCGTTTCGGCTGCTCGCAGAAGGGCCCGAGACAGCAGTCTCATCCAGTAAGTTCGCCGGCACTCTAGTCCATCTCACTGTCACGGCACTCCGTCAGCCTCTGTACTAGAAGCCGCCATCTTGGGTGCCAACGGGGTGCCTTTTCCGATGCTCCGTTCACTACGTTGCTGGTGCCGATTTCTTCCAGCAACAAGGTCAAGTGCGGCAAAAGGGTTCTTCTGCGATCACGTTGATTTATATCCCAGCTCTCTTAGTTCAGACGCCGTTATATTGGCCGTTGTAGGATCATGGGCAGGAGCACGGCGGGTTGCCGACTTCACTCCATGCGTGCAGACATATTTCACCTTGATATGCTCATTTCTGGCGACGTCACATCCCATTGCGTTTGTTGATGAGTCCCCCCACTTTTATTTTTAGGACTTGACCCCTGCCTACGCTACTTGTCTTCAAGGCAGAGCAAGTGTTGCCCATTTGTTTCCTTCCAGGTATTGGTCTTAACCTGCTTATATATGGCAGGGATATATCCTCTGTACTGCTTGATCGTGCTGGTGGTCGCTCAGTATATGCTGTCTGTATCATAAACCGATGCCCGTGGACGCTATGGTATTCCTGGAGTGTCCGCTATTGACTTTGTGCTCCAACGGATTTACCGGTTTAGTTTATTTCATGATGGCACACGGTCGGCTGCTTATCCCCTGTTTGGAATTTACCAGCTCTGTGTTGCAACCATTGCCACTCTTTCCCTGGGTAAGACGTTAAGTTATATCTTCTTCTTTTTAATGTTCTTTCCTGCTTTGTTTTTCCGCTTGCCCAGTGCTCCGTCTTGGTGTCGCGCTCTCTACCCTGCGCCGCGGCTCAGTCCCACTGTGTTGTGGTGCTTTTCCGCTCTCTGTTTGCTTTGGCTCCTGAGCTGTAGTTTCATTCTGCTTTCTGTGTCCCTACTCGGGAGGATAAGATGTCACTCAACTCCTCCTCAGACTCAGACATCGAAGACATTTCAGGTTCTTCAGTGGTGTTAGACTTCACTTCAATTTCCCTTTGACTATCAGAAGTGAGGTCTTCTTTTCCTAACTCTCCTGGAGAGGATTGAAAAGAGGTAAAGGAGTTCCCTTGCTGTACACTTATGGGACCTAAGGCTCCCGGTTGAATAAAGATCTGGGATCTTCTAATCACTAGAAAAACATTATCCCTGTGCTTCAAGTGGTACATATTCAAGGAAAAAGTATCAAGGAGGTCCGGGGTCTTGTAGAAGAAGTCTTGACACTTAACCGGTATGTGTAACTGTAAGGTGATTGCCTTCTTAAGTGTCAATACTCGATCCTGAGCCTGACCTTATACAATTGTGTCCTTTCCTACTGTCTGTTGTATTACCAACCACATAAAGGTACCTCAGTTTGTATCAATTGAATGCATCCAACTCCTGACACCATTTGCGAAGGCATCATGAAGTAAGACACAGATAACAAATTCAACGTTCAAAGCAAAGTGTTTTATTAAATCAAATGTCAGGATGTTTGAAGGCCTAACTTGCCCTATGCTAAGGTGGGATTTCCCTACCTGAACAAAACTAAGGAAAGTCCAACTAAAAAATCTGTCTGTGTCCAAAACCTATCCTTGCTCTCGCAACAAAGCTAAACATGGTGTAGGGATGTCAAGAATAAAAGAAACAGTGATTAAACAAAGTTTCAAGCTTCTTCCAGCTCTTAGCTTCCTTTTCAGCCCCCCTTCCCCAAGTTCAGGAAAGTTCCACAAATCCTTGGGGGTTCCTTCCCCAGGTTCAAGACAATACAGTTCCAAAGAAAAGGGTCTCAAGGGCTCCATCCTCAAGACAGCATTACAGTTCATCAAGCCTCAGTGTTCCCATCCCCAAGACTCTAACGTATCAACTTATACTTCAAACTTCCAATGTTCGATACTACTCCTGGTCAACTTGACACTCCTTCTGGATTGCATTAACAGTTCACGTAAAGTGCTCCTTCTTGGTCTGTTTCACAATGTCTTTATCTTTCACAGTTGAGGGTTCCCTGGTCTAGGCGCTGTTGTCAGACCACACGATCCGCCCATCACAGGTCATGCAACCAGGAACCCTAGGCTATTCAGCCCACGCAGGTTCTTTTATATTTGCCCCTGTGTACAGATAAACATTCACAGAGCTTCTCCTTGTTGGCCTCTTGGCTTTATGCGCTGGTTCACACTCTATTGGCTTCTCCTGGTTAGCCTCTTGGCTTTGCTACAATGTGTCACAAAACTTCGGTCAGTCTTTGGCCTTGCCACGTGTTATTTATTCATAAAGTTCACTTTTTGCTGGTTTTACGTATTCCCCACCTTTCTGTCAGGCTCTCTTCACACTTGCGCTCTTATTTTGCATCTTTTAAATGGTCACTTTCCCATTTGACTTTCATCATCTCACAGCTTTGGCCACAATGTATTTGTTCAGTTCAGCATTCAATATTTGCTTAATATTTCCAGGTCTAGTGTCCTTACTTGCTTGACATGCAAAATTGTTCAATTTGCTATTCGGGACTATGTCCAATTACTGTTAGATTATTCAGCATTAATTGTTTACTTATTTCAGTTCATTCAGCATTTTCAGAAACACATGTCAGCATTAGCGGGGCGCTCCGGACAGGGTGTTCCCTGCATTACACTCATCGGTTATGTGCGACCACTCTCTGAAGCTTCACCAGTTCTTCTTGCTAGATCCTCCAGGATCCACGAGCTTCGCCTCCCTTGTGTTGGCCACCGAGAGCTCCCCTCGTTTTCCCACTTGCCACACCAGCTGTGGCTTTGGGCGGAGCACAGCCTCCTGCTGTTGCTATCAGCAACCAGAGCGCGGCTGGATATTTAGACCCTATCTCAGCCCGCACTCGGTCTGGGCGTCTCTCTCCTTCTACGGACTCACACAGCTCCCAATCCTCACTCCGATATGCTTCTCATCAGCCTGTTCCATGCCCTGCTCTCCCTTCTTGCACACAGGCCTCTCTCCATGATGTGCAGCCACACTTCTTATACTCCCCAGGAGTATTAAGGGTCAACAGGTGTGGGCCAGAAAGGTCAACTGCCTCACCTCTAATCAACATATTTGTGGGACATGCCTGACTTCCCCAATAGGGTTCATTCACAGTCGTCTTCTTCGTAACAGTACCAGAGTGGTGAAAATACCTATTGGTGTTCACTACTCCTAGTCGTCTCTTCCTCGTTTGAGTACTGTAACAGGTATAATGAGGGGAGATGCCTTACAGTAGGCCATAAAGGTCGGGTCAGGGTTAGATTGGTTTTAGGAGGGAAAAGGAGGGCACCATGTGTCACCATTAAACCTTCTTTCTCACCCTCTTCCTGGGGTTTCGTAATTGGTAATGTCTCCAGGCATTTCCTTGGTCAGTGGGACATTGGTAACAATATCCCATCAATGCATCTGGGATAGAGGGTTCCCCCTAGAATGAAAGTGCAGAAAACCGCATCTCACCTGAGGACATCTCATCCCCAATCCTCAAGGACCCTCCACCCAGGTGATCTTCCCTCGCTTCTCCACCCACAGGATCCAAAAGCGACAGCCTTTTCTTGGCCACCTGAAAAGCGGACCCAAGGGGAGTAGATGTGAGGACGCCCTCAGGTTTCTCAAACAATGTACCATGATTGTACATTTTTGGCTTGGTTGGTATATGATGAATGGTTCAGGAGTGCCAAGGCAGGCAATGCAATGTTGGATTAGGGGTCTAGTACAATAGACTTATGTGCCAGCTGCACGGGGGTGTGCCTGTCTACAAGCAAGGAGTTCATGCCGGGGAGGCCAGCCCAGAATTTTCGGAGCAGCGGGGGGCTGGGAAAAAATGCGGCATGCGGGGCATTCAACAAGTCCAATTATCCAAACCCAATTTGTAAATGTAAGCATGTTTGTTCATTCTGCTGGATGTTGGGGCATGGAGAGGCAAAATGTGTCAAGCGCAGCAAGGAGCACAAGTAGTGCTAAGACGCTCAGGTGCCACCAATGGGTTTCCCCTCACCCATGTGGATAGATATGTTGCAGGCTTCGGCAAATGGATTCCCACGGGGGATGCAAAATGTTTGTGGAGGGTTTTTCAAAGGGGTTCCGAATCGGCGTTTGCACCCCCAGCGGTTCCTGAGAACCAAAGATCTCCCTGGTCGCAACCGGCGATATTGATGGAAAAGGTAGCAAAGGAAATGACATTGAGGAGATTTGTGCTCCCCGCAGGACATTGTCGCAAAGAAGGACCAAGGAAAATATTGGCTGATTCATAATCTATCATTTCACAAGGGTGCATCAGTGATTGATGCCATAAATGACGACTTGTGTTCAGTAAGGTATCTCTCGTTTGACTCTGCTGTGGCACGACTACAGTGGATGGGAAATGGGACACTGTTGGCAAAAGCAGACATCGAGGCTGCCTTCCGACTACTGCCAGTACCCCCAGGGGACTATCATTTTCTGGGATATCAGGTGGAGGGTAAATATTATTATGACAAGTGCTTGTCCATGGGGTGTTCGATGTCGTGTATTTACTTCGAGACACTTACCATATTTTTAGACTGGGTAACAAAGAGAGAATTCAAGGGGGCTCAGGTCCTCCATTATTTGGACAACCTCCTTTTATGGGTAAACGGGACACAGATGAGTGTACAAGGGCATTAAAAGCGTTCCAGTGTGTGGCAGAAAAGATGGGGGTGCCACTGGCAGCAGAGAAGATGGGGTGTCCTACCACCTCCCTTTGCTCCCAGGTGATTGAAATAGACTGCAGGGAGAGTGAGCCTCAGCTCCGAGAGGACAAAGAAGGGGACTTCAGGGAGGCAGTGGCTCCCTGCCTGAATGCTAAGAAAGTGAGATTCAGGCAACTTCAGAGTTTTGTGGGGCAGCTGAATTCTGCACTCAGAATATTCCCATTTGGAGGCTGTTCTCACAGTCAATTGCAGGGGCAATTTCAGGGTTGAGAAAAACACATCACCCACGGTTGTCAAAAGAGCAGAAACAGGACCTACTGGTATGGGACAGTTTTATGAAGGATTTTAATGGGGTGCTGGTCTGGCCGACTGAAGTGAAGAACAGCAACCAGCTGGGTCTATTCATGGACACAGTAGGGGTTTGGGCTTCGGGTCCAACCTAGGGAACAAGCGGTGTGGGCGGCGATTGCCGGACAACTGGAAGAATTAGAGACTATGCAGGAACATTACCTTTTTGGAGCATTTTCCAATAATAGTAGCACTAGCACTCTGGGGGGAAGAATTGAAGGGTTGGGATGTGATGTTTTAGTCATACAGCAGGTCTGGGGTATGCTCAATAAACAGCCAGAGGTCGGCTTGTCCTATGGTGTTGAAGTTTCTGAATTGGTTGGTTTTGCGGTGTTTAAAGGGCAATATGCATTTCCAGGCAAAACATGTTCCATGTGTCCTTAACAATGCGGCTGATGGTTTGTCCCTTTTTAAACTACAGGAGTTCCAGCTACCAGGGGCAGACCCAGCAATGTCACCCTTCCTAGAGAATACTATAGGAGCTTGGTGCCCAGAGTTACCATCATTGATGGAGGTTTCAGTGTCAAAAAAGGCAAAAAGGGTCTTTAAGGAATTCAGGGAATTTTGTGGCGCTCAGTGTCTGGATGACATGTTTCATAGAGGTGCAATGATCAAATTCCTGAGCCATCTGCGAGCAGAGGGTGTAGCAGTGGGGTGGCCATAACAAAGATGGTGCCCATCAGATTTTTTGGCTGGTTACAAGGTAGGTCCCTGCTATCCGCCGTTTGTGCGGTAAAAAATACCCTAACTAGTTGGAAACGGGAAGTGGTACCGGGGGGGAGGGGATAGTAGGAGGCCTCTAGACTGGGAAAAACTGGCAGCAATGGTACTGGTGCTGGGTGGGATTTGCAGAGATGAATGGGAAGTGGCACTGTTCAGAGCGGTTTTTGTGACAGCACTCTTTGGGGCATTCAGGATTGGAGAGCATCCACATCTGTAATGTACTCATCTACTTGTTGCCTTGGTGCTCCATTATTTTTATTAAGACAACACACTGTTGCTATTTGCTGCCTCTGCTCATGCTATCTAATGCCATCACCTTTAGCTCTTGTACATTAGACTTAGTTCCTGTATATTAAGCACCTCTGCTAGAAACCCAAGTCAATTAGGCCAAGCGAGCATATTGTGACCATTGCTGTGTTCTAATGCCATTTACTGCCTTTTGTTCAGATTATTGTGGTTGCACCTTATAACAGTATTGCCACGAGTCTTATCACACTAAGTGCCCCCTATTGCAATCCAAGACTACACACTAACCATGTATTGCTACATTCTGACACTTTGCAGCACACTCCTACCACTGGCTATACTCAATAGCTCTAAGCACTTGGCCCAACCCCACATTACGGTGCATACATCCAAAACACAGTATACCACGTTACACCACACCCACACTACTAATTTGTCTGGCCACAACACCTGCCCACTTTTCCTACCACATTTACCTCTCTGCAGTACCTGTATCTCCTTAACCACTGCACAATGCATTGCACCAACCCATATCTGAACTCACCGCCCTTTGGCTGGAACACTTTGCCATCAAGCCTACGCCTAACCAACCCTGCTCCCTCATCCTCAGGAACAGCAGACTAGGCTCAAGATTTTGCCACAAATATCAACCCCCGCATCACCACACTACAACCAAACACTATCTGCGTCAGGGACACCTTACACCCACACCCAACCCCCTTGCTGCCTCGACACTACACAATTCAACTGTCCAAATATGCCCCAACTCCACTAAAGATATCATAATTAAAGGTGGCCTCATCAATGCTAGATCCTTGCTAGCCCACGCATTAGATATCGCTGATTATATTGTAACACATGACTTAGATTTCTTAGCAAACAGTGAAACCTGGTTGCATGCTGCAGCTGGCCCCACTGTATCCCTTGCCACCCGTACCAACTATGCCATCATCAGATGCAACAGGAATTCCAACCTTTCCAAAGGTGGGGGTGTTACCTTCATCTTTAAGAGATCACTCGAATTTAGGCCTATCTCTAATCAACAGATCCCCTTGGCTGAAATACTATCTGCTAAACTCCCAATATCAGTTAACCAAACAGCCACTATTCACCTCATATATCGACCAACAGGACCCATTACCTCATTTATTGATGACATCTCATGGCAGATAACACTAAACCTAACACCCAAATCAAACTACTCGGTGACCATAACTTAGGACCAAGATCCTAATGATCCCAAAGCCCTTGAACTTGCAAGTACCTTAACTGATTTAGGATTCTCTCATCATATCCACACCCCAACGCACAATAAGTGTAGAACCCTCGATTGGCTGGCTGACCTGAACTGCAGCATTGATTCATTGGTGTCCACCCCATGCACATGGTCAGATCATCACAAAATTACCTTCTGCATCAAATCCAGTCAGCAAAGCATCAAACTAAATATTGCCCCTTCTATATCCACCAGAAAAAAGGACATTACTACAGAAAAACTTCTCCCGATCATCCTCCCCCTCCTCAATAGAGCATTGTCTACTTGCTCAGACCCTACGGTACTAGTAGATACATATAACCAAACCATCCAAAAGGCACTAAACATCATAGCCCCACTTAAACTACAGAAACCTAAACCCTGAGCCCACCTTAACTCGTGGTTCACTCCACACTTGAGAGATCTACATAAAATAAAAAGAAATGCAGAGGCCCACTGAAAAACTCACCCTACGGATTCCAACAAAAACTCCTTAAGCCTAGCCTCCTCCAACTACAAAGAAGCAATATACCTTGGAAAAAAAAGATATGTACAATAACCGTATCCTTCAGGCGGAATCTAACACCAAAAAGAGCTCTTTAAGATCTTAAAAGAGCTATAATCTCCTACAGCTCCTAGTGACACCTGCAATACCGACTCAGATTGGTGTCATATATCCAAAAAGCCCTCCTTGATGAAATATCCACACTTCAACTCAAAATCAACGCGAAAAAAGGCAGCCTTCCCCCAGACTTGCTACCTAACCTTCAGCTAAACCAAATACCTCCTTTAATACACTCCGCCAAACCCTTCCACTTCACACTTCTTTCTATTGCTGAGGTGGAAAATATCATCAAAAAACTGAAACCATCTAACTGTCAAGGTGACTCCTGTCCCGCACCTATCATTAAAGATGCGGCACATGACCTTGCCCCTTTTATTACCACGTTTATTAATGCCTCTTTTAAATCTGGAATAGTGCCTGATAATCTAAAGAATGCTTGGGTCATCCCTCTCAAAAAAATCCTACTCTGGACCCGAATAATCCCAGCAACTACAGACCTATTACTACGGTTTCCATTTCTCCTGAAAATCTTGGACCACGCTGCTTACCCACAAATTCAGGAATACTTGGAAACCAATAAACTTCTAGGCCTCCGTCAATCGGGTTTCCGACACAGAACGGAGACCGCCCTCATTGATCTAAAATCACAAATTGAAGACTTAAATGACAATGGCAAGTTGGCACTCGTTCTGCTGTTAGACCTATCAGCAGCATTCGATCTAGTCAATCATCAAATTTTCTGTCACCACCTCAAAAATGCTGCCAACTTCTCAAACAAAGCCACATCCTGGATTAGCTCCTTTTTAGCAAATAGAACCATGCAGGTCTTCTCCCCATCTGCATCTGCTGTACCCTCTCCAGTCCTCTGTGGTGTCCAGCAAGGGTCCTGCATCTCGCCCACACTTTATAATGTATTCACAAAGCCACTCTTTGATATTCTTGACTATCTGGGTGTCACCTACACCAATTATGCCGATGACACCCAGATACTCATTCCTATCACTGGTGACTACGCGACTGACTCAAAATCACTTAATGACGTTTACTTAGTCATCCAGGCCTAGATGGCGAATCATGGGCTCTGCCTAAATGATGAGAAAACCGAGTTACTCATCCTCGATTTCCATCACAGGCCGAACAAACTGGACCCCGCCTTCAAAACATTTATCATCGATGGCAACATTATCAAGGTTTCCAATGATACCAAACTCTAGGTATCTACCTTGACTCTACCCTATCCCCCACAAGAAAAACTAATGCAGTGGTCTGAGCATCAGCATACACATGCAAACTCATCATCGCATGCAGGCCCTTCCTGACTACAGCCAACTGTATTATCCTGGCAAGAACACTCATCATAGCCAAAATTGACTATTGCAATGCCCTTTATCTCGGGACAAACCAAAGGAATATCAACAAGCTACAGGTATCACAGAATAATGCAATAAGAGCTCCTCTTAACATTCCTAGAAAGGCCCACATCTCTGACACCAGGCGTAGTCTTCACTGGCTCCCTGTCACGCATAGAATATCCTTCAAAACACTTGCACTGACCCATAAGTGCCAATCCAGTTCGGCCCCTGCCTATTTAGCCAACCGATTTACTGCTCACACCTTATCCCGCCCACTGAGATCAGCCCATGCTCACACCTTATCCACGCCCAGATTTAAGTTGCAAAAATCCAGAGGGTCTAGCTTCCCAGTCCTCGCAGCCCGACTCTGGAATACACTTCCCAATGCGCTTAGAGCTGAACCATCTTACTTTACATTTCAAAAGTAAGGCTAAAAACCTGCCTCTTTACCCAGGACCACACCCCTACACGAGGTTAACTCTCACCATCTCATCTTTAATGTACTATGATTACTTGTTTGTATATAACCTATGTGCCTTCACTGTATACAATCTCCCATTTGTATTCTACCATCTGTATATCCTGTATATTTTGCTGTCTTACTAAGTGACTTATGTCACCTTTCACTACTCTGTACTGCTTGCTTTGTAACTATGTATATCTTTGAATCTATGTGCCCAGATGCACCGGGCCAGGTGCGCTATACAAATAAAATAAATACAAATACAAATCCGACATGATGGGGGGTTGTCAATGGATCACCATTCACTCAAGGGGAGTGTCCTGGCCCACATACTGTTGCGAAAGTCAAAAATGGATCAGGACGGGTGACATTGACTTGCCATGCAATAGCAGATATCTGCACGGTAGGGCGGCTATGGCCATAGAAGGGGGTGTCAACTGTTTTTACACAGTGACAGGTCTTGCCTATCCAGGTACCAATTCTGGAAGATCATTGAAAAATCACTGGAAAAGTGGTATGCGGGGTCTAGAGGAGCAGCTGCATGCCTCTGCAGGAAATCCCACCCCCTACCTCCTATATGTTGTGTTTGACAACAGCAGTTGTGCCAATATCGCAGCGTATATTCAAAAGAAGATACCCATTAAAACAACCCTATCAAATGTATCCCCGAAGAGACGATAATCTGAGGAAGGAACTCCCTTAAGGAATATAAAAAAGGGAAAGGAAAGAAGCCTGTGATGTCATAAGCAAGTATGAACGATGTTTCAGGATACTGGCTGAAGAGGATGTATGGAGCCTACAGAAACTGATGACGAAGTAAAGAATCAAGTGAACTCTGAAATATGAAAAAGAAGATGACACGTGCACAAAGTGATGCAGAGAATTAACCGATCATTAATTCTACAGACGCGGAAACGCAAGATAGATGAAGTCATCATAGGACCTGGATATATGCAGTAAATATAATGCATATAATGGAGGTGAAGCCGCCACTGTATAGAAGCTGGACATCGGTATCTTGAAGCTAGGACCCGTGAAGAAGGGGAAATTGTGTCGCAGCAAAAATAAGCTGAAATCGTGGAGCTGCATGGCAAGGTTGTCTAGCCTGGTGTAAAGACTGAAGCAGTCATGGTCGACTATCTATTTGGGAAAGGAGTAAACGTGTGAAGGATGAATCATCCCTTGTTAAGGTGCAAAGAAAGAACACCAAGAGTGCCAAGTTTATAAATTTAGAGCATTTAAAACCTGCAAAATGGACCAAATCGTGGTCTGCTGTCACGTGAGCAAAGGATGAAAATAGAGTGGAAATTGAAGTCCCAGAACGAGGATAGTGAGTGCCCGCACTCCCATATATTCTCAGAGTCAAGGATACTTTGCAAGGCCAAGTTCAAAGATAATCTTCATGGCAGAAGACTTGGGTGATGGGAGATGCTGGGCTAATTGGGTGGGGTGAGTCAGGCCCAACTCCTTGCACCTGGGTCTGAGTTTATGTGCTGCTAAATGAACCAAATGTTCCAGTCTAGGCATACGCGTGCCAACCAATTATAGTGGTCCATATAACAAAGGACCTTATAGTTTGAAGAACAATAAGAAACCATGTACTTGATAGTTTTAAAGATGACATGTTTTGGAGGTAGGCATGTATTGTCCACCTGACAGTAGGCCGCCAATCACAGTCCTAGTTCCCTTAGAAAGTATACTTAGATGTTCCCCTTAAGCCTATCCTGTTCCCTAGTAGGTTTTCTGTTAATTGCCACATAGTATGACATCACCTCTGAATGGGGATTTACACCATTCCGCCTCTGTGATTCCCGGAAAACCGGGGTTGTAATGCCCCGGTAATTCCGGGAATCACGGAGGCGGAATGGTAATACGAGTCCGGCGGTAACCAGGCGGTTTTACTGCCTCGGTTACCGCCGGACTCGTAATGAGGCCAAGTATCTTTGTCATGTTTCTGAGTTGGTTCAATCGGTTTATTTATTTGGACTCAGAGTTATTCTGTGAACCCATCCATTTCATGCACAATCCTAAAGGGCCATAAGCTCACGTGGTAGCGGTGCGGGTGGTTTAAAAAGATCCGAACCAGTTTGTCTCCAGTATATTGGACGATCGGGCATTCTACACCATTAGTTGTAAGATTGCAGGGTTTCCTGTGGAGAGCGGCCAATAGAAATAAACTTGCAAGAAGAACCAAGACAGTGGGCATGTCCCCCTTTGGCAAAATCCCTGCCCGGTTTCCATGGGCATGCTGCGGGCAGAAGGTGAAGTGGTTTGATTGGAGGAGTAGTCGATACCGGAGGCCTCAAGTCGATTAACGAATGGTGAGTAGACTAAGGGGAATGGAAAATAAAGGGGACATGATTGTGATCATTTTTGAGCAACAGGAAATATTGTGAAGAGAAGAGGTAGCGTCTAGAAGCCTTGACTCAAGGGAGTTAGAAGGAGACATCTCAAACTCCAACAGGAGTAAGGTGAAATATAAAACGCGTAATCAGGATTACGTAAGGTTATGTCTCAAACCCTATATAGGGTATAAAGTAAAGGCGAGAGAAAAGGTGATCACAGTTTTTATTATGTGTAATGTTTTGACTAGTCTGAATGTTGTTTGTTGAGTAAAACTATTGAAGAGCGTTAGAGATTTACAAATATTGAAAAAGTTGAGGAGCAACAGTGATTGAGTATAACAAAGCGATTGGCACCAATCAAGAAAAGAGATATGCCAATCAAGAGAATAGACAGATTATTGAAATAAGAGGATTGAGCAGCGTTTAATGGTGCTTGCTCATATTTGTTGTTTAACAACTTTGAAAAGTGGGGATTTAAGCCAAGGAATAAGGTTTATTTAACAGTCTGGTAAGTATCGGCAGTCGATCGAGACTTGTCACTATTGGGGATACTCCTCTCATGCACCTATGCAAGACACTGCCAAAGCATATGCCCAAGCTCAAACATTATAGAGCCGAATGGGTAAAAGGCACGACAGATAAAATCTTCATGCCGTGGCCACAAGGGGGATCATTGTCAAAAGCGGAATTGCAATACATGAGCACATACCTGTACGCTGCATACACAGGGAAGAAATTAGAGAAAACATTAGCAATTTTAGAGCTCTGGAAGATGTATCAAGAGGAAAGAGAATACCCGTCAAGTGAGGAGTGGATGCTTAATCAGCATAAAGGAGAAGGTGTTGAGCCCCAGCTCCCATTACCATGCCTGAGGGAAAAAGTTTTTTTTGGAAGAAATAGGAGTGTATCCTGGAAGGGAAATGAGAGCAGTAACGGGGCACAGTAATCCGATATATGAACCCCCCGCTTATAGTAGTGACGATAGTCCAGAGGAAAATAAGAGGAAGGAATAGATTCATAAAAGCATACAAGACAAGGAAGAAAAGAGTGAATGCTCAAATGTGTCGACAGAAATAGACAGGAATATTAAGAGATGGAAAGAGAGAAGGATAAGGCGAACGAGATAGTGCTCGTACAGAACAAATGGATAGGAGGACAGATATTACTCAAAATACATGGGAAAAGTATTGAAGAAGTTAGGCAAAGAGAAGAGAAGGATGAACAAGAAAGGAAGGATAAGGAACGAGAGAAGAGATTGAAAGAAGATGATCAGAAAAGGAAAGGCAGAGAGTGACGAGAGCAGATATATCAGAATGAACAAGTAAAAATAGAACAGGCAGAAAAAAATGAAAATACGACAATAGACAGAGAACGATAGAAAGAAGAGACAGAAAAGAAAGAAAGACAAAGGAGGAAGCAGCACAAAGATTAAGGGACAAATGATTAAAGAGACAAAGGGAAGAAGAAGAAAAAAGGGAAGAAGTAAGAAGAAGAGAAGAACAAAGCCAAATGGAATAAAGAATTAGAAGGGATGCAGCAAAGGGAAGTACATGAAGAAATAGAATGAAAAAGGAGACAGCGAGGTCTTGATGCCTGTCTCATTCGTAAAGAACAAGTAAGGCCGAGTCTAGAAATACGATGGGACAGAATAGAAGAGATTCTTCCTATAATGTTACTAGCAGTATCTAGAGTAGCATTAGAAGAAGAAAGATTTGATGCAGAAAGGATTGATAAGGTCTATCAACAGTTAAGGCAAAGTATCGAGCATGGAACTCAATCCCCAGTACCTCAATCACGAAGTGAGGCGGGACCCTGTTCAAAGATGAACGGAGGGGTGAAGGGAATGATAGTCACACTAGTTGGGGACTAGACATGTCTGATAAGGAAAGAGTCTGGTATTGGGGCAGAAGGAGGAATTGTGTGCGCCCCTGAAGGAATTCTGCAATTGGATAAGGAAGCAAGATGGTCAGATTTGGAACAACCTAAAGAAAAAACACCATATCCCATAGAATATCCTGAGCGTCCCTGAGGACGATCACAAAGTGTGGAAGGGAGAGTCGCCACCATATGTAAGCAGGTTAAGGTCATTACCCACATGGAGACGGACAGGGACGATTATCCCTACCATGGCTAGACTAATAGTGGGATATGACTATGGGACGAAAAGTTAGAAAAAGGGGGAGCAAGGGGGAGCAAGACTGAAATACATTCCATCGCCTCAGATGGACAAGGATAACTTAAAACGCATGCTTGCGAGTTTGACTTGGTGCTCTTGGAAATGGCTATACGAATTAGAGAAAATGACAGGAGGAAATACGTTCGTCATAGGGGACATAAAAGGTATCCGGGAAGCCATTCTTGGAGAGAGAGCTGATGACATATGGAGGAGATCAGGATATTGAAGTGTGATTACACAAAACACAGCGCATGCTGGGGCGCCGTTTAATAATTGTAGAGCAGATGTTTGGAGGGCACTCAGGGTACAGTATCTCACATCAGATATGGGTGCAATTATGACATGTAAGATGAAGGAAGATGAAGACCCTATTGCTTATATTCAGGATATTCGGGAGAAATGGCATCTTGAAACTCGTGAGCCATTGGAAAAGACAGTGGCATTATTTTACCACATTTTATGCCAGGGGTTGCCTGAGCCAGTACATAGGCAGATGAAGAAACAAGTGGGGATGGAAGCAAAGCCATGGGCTGAGATACTGTTGATGACAGTGCACCAGTCAGTTATTACAAGCGAAAAACAAGAAGAAAGATAAGAATAGGAAGATCGAGGAAGCCAAGTT